>NC_045169.1:11161164-11166164 GCF_900700415.2 Clupea harengus
AGAGAGAGAGAGAGAGTGTTTGCGTGTATGTGAGAGCGGTTGTGTGTGTGTTTGTGTGTATGCGTGTGTGTATGTTAGAGAGGGTATGCGTGTGTTTGTAAGAGAGAGAGAGAGAGAGTGTGTGTGTGTGTGTGTGTGTGTGTGTGTGTGTGCGTGTATGTGTGAGAGTGTGCATAGTTAACTGTGTGGGAGTGCAAGAAATAAAGCATGAGGGAGTTTTTCTTTTCTTTCTTTTCATGCTTCAGCTGAACAGATCCTGCTCAGAGCCTCCCTTCCTCCCTCTCTCTCTCCCTCTCTTTCTCTCTCTCTCTCTCAGTTCCTCTCTCTCTCTCTTCCTCTCTTTCTCTCCCTCTCTTTTCTCTCTCCCTCCCTCTCTCTCCTGCTCCCTCTATCCCTCTCTCTCTCCCTCTCTTTCTCTCTCTCTCTCAGTTCCTCTCTCTCTCTCTTCCTCTCTTTCTCTCTCCCTCTCTTTTTCTCTCTCCCTCTCTTTTTCTCTCTCCCTCCCTCTTTCTCCCGCTCCCTCTATCCCTCTCTCTATCTCCCTCACCCCCCCCCCCCCCCCCCCCCCCCCCCCCCCCCCTCTATCTCTCTATCTCGTCAAGCGTCTCATTGTTTTGTTGTCCACCCAGCCGGATCTCATTCTGCAGGCCTCCCCAGTGTTCTGGCCACAGCTCTCTCACACACACACACACACACACACACACACACACACACACACACACACACACACACACACACACACACACACACACACACACACACACAGGAAGACTCAGCTGTGTTTTTTTCTTTTCAATGAAAAACGAGGAGAAAGACAAAAAGAAAGACAGAGAGCCAACTAGTCCTCCTCTTCTCCGCAGTCTCTTCCTATTTGGCCCGCTCATAAACGAGGGAACCTCGTGGGCCCACTCTGACAGCACACGCCATTTTGTACGGTAAACAGCACATCAAGAGACAGGTCGAGCCAGATGTAGACTACACATGCGTCACACAGACTTCTTGCGTCTGCATGCACACACGGACACTAAACATACACACACTTGCTCTCTCTCTCTCACACACACACACACACACACACACACACACACACACACACACACACACACACACACACACACACACACACACATACTTGCTCACCATGTTTCAGTGTTGCAGTGCACCCACATTCCTCTCTGTGTATCTTGCAGTGTTGTCTCCAGAGATTGGTGTTACTTAGCCAGTAGTCCAAATTACACCACAGGTTTGATTAATCTGTGGCCAATCTCGCGGGCATGTCTGTGCAGGCCCTCCTCAGCTCTTGCCAATGACTGCTCCAGTAATGTGTGTGTGTTTGTGTCTGTGTCTGTTTCTGTGTGTGTGTGTGTGTGTCTATGTGACATGCCACTTGTTTCCCTGGTGTAGCAGGAAATACTTGGGAACTCGCCAAATCTGTTACGACTCAGTGAAAGCAAGACATGCAGACACCTCTCTGCATGTTGTTTTTCGTCCCAGTCAATAAAGTGAAAGGACAGATCCGAATCACCTCCACAACAGTATGGCCCAGGCATTTTAAGATACCTTTAAAGTACTGCTAAGACATTCCCCAGACGTGCAAAATTTAGCAATGTTGTGAGAAAGCCTCAATCATCTCTGATGTGTGGAAAATCAGCTAGAGGTGGAGAGATTGATAAAGCGAGGCTGGAGAGATATGCAAACCTGCCGAGATAGGAATGTGGAAGCGATTCGTAAACAGTAACAACAGCACACCTAGGGGATCTTTGGAAGTATGAGGAGGAAAGGCCTCCTTCATTTTTGATGTTCGGAAAAAGGGGAAAGAAAGAGCTGGAGAGGGTTGTGCTCCATGGAGCTAAAGATTGCAATTCTCAAATCGATTGAAAGGCCTCCGTCATCTTACTGGAAGACAGGGTCACTGTAGGATGGCAGACAAAGCTAGAAAGATTGCGTCCAAGAAGCTTCAATGTTTAAAAATGTTTTTTTAATTTTTTTATCTGACAACACCAACAGGTCTATGGATTAGAAGAAAAGCCCTCATCGTCCCTGGTGATTAGAGTTAGTAAAATGATCATGGGATCTAGTAACTGCATGCAAGTAGCTCAGGCTTGAAACATATTTTCAACAACAACAACATGGAGTGTCAACAACAACAACAACAACAACAACAACGGGGCTATGGAGTGTCTGAGCTTGAAAAGTCAAGGTGCCCCATCTCCCTTTGATAAATGGGAACAAGTGTTGTGGTAGAATGATAGCTGCATAGCTAGATAGAGATAGAGACAGTGATCGCATGCAAGCAGGGGAGGACTGAAATGTTTGAGCCACAGCAGGCCTGAAGCCTGTCTGTATGACGGACGGCCTGAAGAGTAAAGAGAGGGCGGTCAGCTCGCGGCGCTGTGGTCCCTCTCTGGCCCCATGTTTACAGCCCCGGGGCTGGACGGGCTCCTCATGAGTCTCGTGTTTGGGCGCGGGACGGTCCAAAAAGGCGCGAGTGTCTGAGCGGCAGTCTGGCAGGGACAGCAGCAGACAGTGGAGGCTCCCAGGCCGTCAAAGCCCCCATTGTGTGTGAGGCACAGAGACATAGGTCTGCTTCAGAGTGTGTGCGTGTGTGTGTGTGTCTGTCGGTCTGTTTGTCTGTGTGTGTGTGTGTGTGTGTGTGTGTGTATGTGTTTGCGTGTGTATGAATGTACAGCATGAAATTCATCAACTTGTTTGAGGGAGTGTGTTTGTGTGTGTGTGTGTGTGTGTGTGTGTGTGTGTGTGTGTGTGTGTGTGTGTGTGTGTGTGTGTGTGTGTCTGTGTCTGCCTGTCTAGGCGTCAGTGTGTGGCCCAGTGTGTGCAGTATTGTATTCATTATCTGTTTGAGAGTGTGTGAGGGAGATATTGTGAGAGATGTTGAATGGACTCTACTGTCCTTCATCCATGACATTTGTCAGTCTCAAATACTCTCCTTGTTGTGGTCCAACAGACCATTGATATTCCAATACATAGCTTCATAGTCCCTTTGCAATCTCTCTCGCTCAGTCCCTTCGAGGTTATTTTTCCTCAGTTGAGCTGCAGTCAGTGTTTTCATTAGGCTCCTCAGGTGTTATTTTGGAGCTTGCCAGGCCAAACACTGCAAAAAAGAACAACATGCCCTTAAAAGGTTTCTAGGAGGAAAACCTAAGAGTACTACCCTGCACTTAGGTTAAGGGCTCTACCCACAAGTCTCTGCCACTGTCACCTCTCTCTCCCCACGTCTTTGCAGTAACGAGCATTCCAGCACCTGCGGATGGTTTTGTTTGTGTGTTTGTTTAGGCCATGAGGGTTTTGCATTGAGAGGAAGGGAAAATGTGTCAGTAGAGGAGCCTGTGTTCCTGTTTGAGTTGAGTACGCTTTGTACACTCATGCACCGGATCAAGGGATTTAGGAGCAAAGTTTGAAGAGTGAGTTGTAGGTCGTTCCTACATCCAGTAGGTATGGAGGTTGGGTTTTGAGGGATTTATTTTTGCGACAGGGTTCACTCTTGATTTGATTTATCATTGTATTTTTTCCAGATGTGTTCACCGTGCATTAGAATTGCCCCAGCTAGTATGAACAGTCTTGACTGCCCATGTTTTATTTCAGGGAACTTTTTGTCAGTGACTCTGGAGGCAGTCGACATGATGGTGCTGTTTTCATTATTCCTTAATACAAAACAGCTTGCAAACCAATGTTCTAAAGTCATCACATAAGCTGTAAACTTGAGAATAAATGTCAATCTATAAAATAGTTAAAACAAAAGAAAAAAGATAATTGTTCTGTTCTTACAATGGGTCTATGGCATGCTGTATGTAAACACACACATTTTTGTATAAGAAAGTTTGAAAAGTACCGAATAAAATCACGTCAACTATTTCTGTAACGAAGGGTTAAGCACAGAGGGAAACCACAGAAGCGTGAGAGTCATCACTCCACATGGACCTACATCAGCGCGGTGATAAAATCCACGTGCTGATTAAAAGTCTCCCGGACTCTGCTCCAGGGTGTGGCGGGGGTGTGAATGTGAGATCCGAGGGCCTGGTGGCGGACAACCGCGAGATGAGATGACAGTTTAATATGCACTAGTGGATTAGACACAGGCAGATGCCGCACCCCTCTGCTCCAGATCTTAGGCCTGTTCCCCGGCGTTGGTATTTCAGATGACATCACCAGCCCGCTGGGGCAAATTGAACCGAGTTTCGAGTGAGAAGCGAAGCAGAGCCAGACCTATGGGTGCTGGCGAGTCTGTTGAACGTCAGCGCTACCAGGTGTTATGGGTCATGACAATCTGTTGCTCTGTAGATATTATCAACCACTGAAACCTTGGTTTTTGGGAAGAATTAAGAATTAAGTCACTTTGGCTTGAAATAATTTCAAATCCCATGTGAGTTACTGAAAGCCAACATATTGTTTAGATTACCTCAGAAATAGGCCTGGCTTCAGTGCATAATATGAAAACACTGCAACTGTGCAGTAAAAACGTATTATGTGGTTTGAGCATGAAGGGGATTTTATCCTTATTTCATAATTTTAAGTGTTGTTTGTGTGTGTGTGTGTGTGATGCATGTGGGTGTGTATAGAGGGGTTATGTGCGTCTTAGTGTGCATGTGTGCAAATCATTTCATTTAATTACAAGCATAGCCTTTCTAATTCTTCCTCATAACTACGTAATTACTAGATGGAGAAAGAAGAGAGATGAAGAAAGAGTGAGATAGTGATAGAGTTTGAGAGCCTTTGAGAGTGAATGGTTAGACAACAAGAAGCATGTGTGAATACTCAGGCAGCATGAGGTGTCTGGAGATCACGTGCACCAGTGTGGACTGCTGCAAGAGGGAATGTTGTGTCTGCCACGCTGCCATGCCCACAGGAAGGAAGACTCCATTCCACGCCACGTGCCAACCCATTGTTAGCTTTTCCGTAATTCAACTTCAGTCACACACCACAATGCAAGCTGGCCGTAAACTCAATGAAGTAATCCCCTCCTTTATGAAGTCGCTGACCTC
>NC_045169.1:11168664-11191164 GCF_900700415.2 Clupea harengus
TTAATGAGGGGTTTTTACACATTTATAATGCAGTCTTTTATACATGTCTATTTCCAGTGTAATACTATCTGTATATGTGTGTGTCTCTAGCCCGGTCACAAACAGCACTGGGGAGGAAAATGGGCATACTAGGCCTTCTCCTACACTCCCAGGCCCCAAGCAGAGACCCATCTCCCAGGACAGGGCCACCCAGACGGAGCTCACTCTCCAGGGCTTGGGGTCGGGGCAGGAGAGGGTCCCCTTGGCTCTCACCAGGGCGGTGCAGAGCATCTCCCTGGAGGACGCTCTCCCCGAGGGCATGTCGGTGGTGCTGGAGGAGAGCGTGCTGGAGGAGGGGGAGGAAGAGGAGGAGGAGCAAGATGAAGGGGCTGGCGGGGGCCGGATGAAGAACTCTAGCTGGACCCCCGGGGTGGAGGAGGTCATCCAACCCACCAGGCTCCTCAGAAGGGTCGGGGCAGAAGCTCAGGACCACAACGGCTCGTCCGAGGACCAGGCCGGATCCGCGCCACAGACCCCCACCTCGGGCTCCCCGATGCCCTATAAGGACCAGTGCCCCAGCCCCCTGCCCCCCATCCTGGAGGATTTGAAGAAGCCCCTGTGCGTTTGCTCTCGCTCTGAGCCACCGACTTCCTGTCTTAACGCTTTTGGTCGCCTGGTCCTGTGGGCTTAGGAGGGGCTTGCATTCCTAAACGACTGAATCATGACGTCTGCTTGTGTATATGCAAAACCCAGCATTGTTGAGATTCTTTTGCTTTGCTTAGAATTTTTTTCATGGATTTGGCTGTTTATTCCACAGAAACTGTTATAAGTAGTAAGGACTTGTAAAGCTTGTAGACTCCGTCATTTGCCACGGGTGAGTGTAGAAGGCTAAGTCATTTCCCTGCACTCATTAGTCATTAGTTTGCACTGAATGAAGGGTGTGGGAGAATTAGTCGGGACAATTAATCGCCAGGTGGAAAAAGTGATGTGGGTGACAGCACTCAGGCTGGGTGCACAGCAGTGGTAGATGCATGGGGAGGCTGTAGACCGGGCTGCTTACAGGGGCCTCTGTTCTGCGATGACTGATGAGGCATAATTTACCATGTCTAAGTACCATGTGAGCGAAGCCACTTGGCCATCTGTGATGACAGCGCAGGCTAAGGGGTGATTAAGAAAGTTAAAAAGAGTATCTTAAAAAGAGTATTTAAAAGAAAATAGTTTCTTTTCCCACTATTTCTGTCAGAAATGTTTACAGAGGCCTCAGGGCAGACCAACGTTTTTTGTTTTGAAGTTGAAGTGGCACTGCTAAACAACTTGGAGCGCACCCTGAGGCTCACTCATGTGTTATTAGCTTTAAATGACTATGCTGTAGTGTTGGCAAAATGACAAATGAAACACTGAAGAGGAAGAGATGGATCACTTTTCTGTGCAGAAATAGCAGCGTTGTCTTATTTAGAGAAACCCTCTGATTTTGTCCAGTGGTTGATAGACATCTGTGTATCGCACAATTGCTCTGAGCAGGAGCCTATTTTGAACTGGGTTTTGCACAATCACAGGCAGCTTAACACCGCAATTACTTCTACGATTCGTCGTACTAACCTGCCAATCAAATCGCATCTCTTTCCTCTCTTAACCAATCAAACGTCAATGCCAAAGATCTTTGGCAAGACAGACTGACTCTGGATGATGATTCTCTTTTTCTGCATGTGAACTAACCCATGGAATCACATTTCTTTGCTGATCTAGTCAGCAGTGTGGGACACAGAGAGAGTGCGGGTGTGGGTGTAAGAGAGTCAATAGTTTCCGAGAGAGCTCGGTAACATTCGTTTCTCACTTCACTCTTAACTGCACATCTTTTGCATGTGTTTACCGTATAGCTGAGGTAAAGAGGGGGAGGACTCTATCAGCTGGTTTCACTTCCCACTCTAGCAGAATGTGTGTCACCACAAGCATCATCACCGGTCACATGACCACCTCCTCTTCCTGTGCGCTGTTGCTCTAATGGGAATGGCTAAGAAGAGCGCAGAAGGACAGGAAAATGATGGCCTGTGACTCAGGAAGCAAACTTCCTCAGGAGTGTACAGGCTACTAACAGACTGACTCTCACTGACGTACTCATTTTATGTATCATCTGATGACAATCACACACACACACATGCACACATCTATACTCATGCACACACACACACACACACACACACACACTCAAATTCACTAACATGTACTCACACACATACACACATACACACACACACACATCTATACTCACATACACACACACACAATAAGCCACCAGTGTTTCCTAAGTCTTTCTGCGCAGTGCATGGCTTTTCAAGGGTAACCACTGCATGTGAAGATGCGACTCAGTGCCCGCAGCATGCTGACTATAACAGCCGTAGGTTTGCATGTGTGTCTGTGTCTGAGACGCTCTTCAAGGTCCCTTCCTGACCTTCCATTTGACTTTCTGTGGCCAGGGTCCGCAGGAACAGCGAGAGGCTGGTTAAGGAGACCCCAGAGAGGACGAAACAGAAGCTGGCCAAGAAGGCAGCATCCTCAGCCAACCTGCTCACACGATCCCCTAGTCTGGAAAGGTGAGGTGTTGAGGAACGATGTTATGATCGTATCACTGTGCAGTCAGTACCGGACTTGAATATGTTCCCACTGATCGGCATTCTGGGAAGCGTAGGCGTTGTTGTAGCTCAGGTTTGAATTGATGGAGTTTTCTGTGCGTGCGTGGGAGCATTCCAGTGTTGTTAGTGGTAGGTCATGGAACATTTCCAATGTTTGTCCTGCGCAGTTTTATTTATCTTAAGTTGGATTCATTTTGTCTTTGTGTTTGTTTTCTCTCCATGTTTGTTCACTGTTTGCTTTGTGTCTATGTTCCTTTTACAGCCGAGCTAAAGATCTCATTTCCAGCACAGGTAATCATTCTTCCTTTGTTCCCTCCACTCAATTGGAAAACTTTCAATTGGATTTGTTTCATCCACGTTTATATGAATGTTGCAGTTGAATGTTGGTATAAACTCTAACCAAACCATTACAAACCCCTGTCTTCTCTATCGTGGGATTTTATTACATTCCCATTACAGAGCTTTATGAGCTGAAGTCAAAGTTTAAGAATTAGCTGTATAGTTATTTTTGTGTAGTTTCACACACACACACACACACACACACACACACACACACACACACAAACACACAAACACAAGCATCGTTCTGACCTCACAGCTGTGTAATAAAAGTGTATGACCTTTGTGTGTGTGTCGGCATGACAGATTCTCTCAAGAGGTCCAGCACCCATTATTATTTGCGCTGAAGTGTCAACTTTAGCCATAGAATTAGAGTGCGTAGGATTAACACAAGTGACCATAGGAGTGTGTGTGTGTGTGTGTGTGTGTGTGTGTGTGGGGGGGTGTCTTGGTTTGGTCCTGGTCTCTCCTGGCCTCACCTCTGAAGTGTTGATGTGTATCAGGCTGGGAGCTCTTCTGCCTTGGATGAGCAGGTTTGGTCAACACCCTTGGCAGTGTCCACTCTCAGAGCTGCGCTATCAATTATGAAGTGCTCCAAGTGCTCGCTAGCGTTGGAAACATGTTTGTAAATGCAGTCAGGGTCTTGAGCAGAACCAAAACAAGTGCTCTGTCTAGGGAGAACAAACACAGATAAATATGCTCTGTCTAGGGAGAACACACACAGATAAATATGCTCTGTCTAGGGAGAACACACACAGATATGAAAGTCTGTCCTGTTGTTGAGTAGCTGATATCTTGCTTATAATAAAAGTTCCTTGTTTTAATCTTGTTTTAATCTTTTTTTTTTCCTAGTGACATTTGTTTGAACAGATAGTAGCTGATGATTTGCATTTGAACTTTGAGATCATCAGCACCGTAGGTGGAGGGCTCCTCATGCCAGTACACGCCCGAGAGAGTTAAGCCTCTCCTAGTATCCAAAGTGCACAGATAATCGAAACCCTCGTCTAGAGATCCGAGCAAATTGTTCAGGATTAGGAGCCTCTCTTGTGCAATTGGCCCGTGAGCATGTCCTGCTTCTCCCAACCCCTGCAGTGAATAGGGAGCACAATGAGCAGAACATCAGTTTGATCCAGGAATCATTTCATGGTTATTGTCTCTAAATTTGATCAGTTACGCCAGTGGGAGGGCATGTTTTCTCGCCCTGTCATGTACACAAATACCTGCCTAAATAAGGCTCCAGCTCTGCAGGGGTCACAGCAGAGTCGTTTCCTGTGGGTTTTTATTGAAGTCTGATTTGGATGCTGTGGGTCATGTCATGCCTGTCATGTAGGCCCCTCTCTCTCGTCTATCCTATCTAGTCTATCCTATCTAGTCTATCCTATCTCGTCTATCTTAAACGCCACAAGGCAATATTTCTTCTCAAAGTACTTTGGATAATGTTTTTAATAAGGTGCCATCACAAAAAAGTTTTTATATTTGAAACATACTCGTTTAGTTATATATTTATCTACGTAGCTTCATTTATTTATTTCAGTGGTATATTTGTATCGATTTTATAGGTGCTGATATTAAACCAACTATACTTAATCTCTCTCTACTCTCTCTTCCTCTCTATCTGTTACTCTGTCTCTTCTCTTCTCTCCTCTCCTCTCCAGGCTCACTAACCAGCCCCTCACCCCCCCCTTCCTTCCTCTCTTCCTTTTCCTTTTCCTCCCCAGTCTTCTTTACTCTGTTCTCGTTTCCTGGCCACCTTCTCTCCTAGCCCTCTACATCTCTCTCCATCCCTCCCTCTCTCTGTCTTGTCTTCTTTTCTTTTATGTCCATGTGTCTTACCTCACCTTACACCTAAAGGCTCTGTCCCTCCATTTGTCTCCCTGTCTCCCCCCTGCCCCCCCCCCCCCTCTCTCTCTGCCCTCTCTCCCTCCCTCTCTCTCCCTACCTCTCTCTCTTTCTCCCCTTTCCTCTCTCCTCTCCACTCTCATCACTCATGGAAATTCACCCACTGTGGTCACCCGCGCCGCCCTGCCGCCCTGCCGCCCTGCCACTCTGCATGCCTCAGACGGATGATGGATAACCGTTTCTCCATAGCCAAGAGCCAAATCCCATTTTTTTTATTTTGTTTTCTTTCTTCTTTTCCTCCATCCTCATCTTTTCTTTTTCACTCAGACCCCGTGTCGGGGCCGTGTGTTTATTTGTTGTGTGAGTTTATTTTCTGCAGTGGTTAGGTCATCCGAGAGAGGGAGAGAGAGAAAGAAAGAGGGAACTAATTTCCCTGTGTCCCGTCGAGGCTGGGAAAGGTAAACACGATAATGTTTCGTTGGCCCAGAGGCGAGGCTGGTCTGTGCATAAATAACGCACACTTGTGAGGGGGGCTGTGTCACCGGGAGACCTCTACACAGGTGTGCACACATCACAAATAGCGGCTAATGACCCTGGAACAAATTCTGACTCAGGTCAGGCGTGGTTCAGTGGATCTGCAACCACATTGGAGCCTGTTCTACCTCAAAACCTGCTGTTTATTCAGGGTGTGTGTGTGTGTGTGTGTGTTTGTATTTGTGTGTGTGTGTGTGTGTGTGTGTGTATGTGTGTGTGTGTGTGTGTGTGTGTGTGTTTGCAAGCATTAAGCACATGCAAACAGAATGTGACATGGAGTGTATGGATGGAGTACGGGAAAACCCCATCATTAAGAAGCCTCTGTGCTTTGCTCCAGGAAGCATTTGGCTGCTGCAGTTTATGCATTATGCATGGCAATGTGCTGCATTAAAAACACATTTAGCACTGTACTAACACTATCAGTTTCAAGAGATCTTGATCCCAATGTAGTGACTAGCTCTATAACAAGTAACTTAAAAGTGAGATAGAGTACAATGCAGGCACACAAAAGGAACCACAGAATGGACGAAGTGTGTATATATACAGTATATATGTGATATAAAGTGTTCAGGAACTAAAAGAAGGAGCTCCAGCCTTGAGGGTTAAATCCAAGTCTTAATAGTCTGCGTTGTGCAAAACACCAATTACTAAGCTATCTCTGACGTACAATTCAAAGAATGTTTCGTTAGAGAGTGCTAATTGATTCACATAGTCATAGTGGAACAGAGGTCAACATCGACTAGAGCCGCCGAGAAAGTGCTACGCGGTTCAGGGTAGGGCAGGTTAAGTCCAGAGAGGAGGTGAAGGTGGAGAGGTGAGCTCAGAATAGGGTTTCCTGTGTGCTAAGTCTGGGAAAATGTACTGCATTTGTTTAGTCTCATTTGGTGTGTCATCTGAAGTGTCAATTTAAGGACATCTTGAAGTTGTGAGATCATGCTGCCTGTGTGTGAGTGTGTGTGTGCGTGTGTGTGTGTGTGAGTGTGTGTGCGTGTGTGTGTGTGTGTGTGTGTGTGTGTGTGTGTGTGTGTGTGTGTGTGTGTGTGTGTGCGCGTAGCTTTTTGCAATTTTTGTGTGTTTTATGTGGTGTCAGGTCTGGTGGTTGTTGGCTCGAGTCATTTTTTTTTTGTTTCTCTGTCGAATATCTCTCATGCCATTAGTCTTGACTGGAGTCAAAGCAAGCCCTGTCAGAGCACAGGGGTGTTGTGAAAACAGGCCAAGGGAGAAGATTCCAGAAAGATTTACTGTCTGATGCGGTACGGAATCTTAGACGGAGCCTCGCTGAAAGCGATCCCTTCTGGCAAAAGCCTGGGGTTTCCTCTCCCATGGTGATGAATGTGTTTTGATCCTGTCAAACAGCTCTTTAAAAATGCAATAATCATACCCCCCCCCCCCCCCCCCCCTCAGAAAAAAATAAACGGTTGACACAGGTTGACACACCAGAGACACCTAAGTGTGCTTGCCTGCCTGTCGCTGCCTGTCGTTTCTGGCCTCTGCGTTTACGGCCCATTCCTTTCCATTTGACGCACGGATAAATGTCCCTCGCAGCCCCCATAAAAATGGCCCCCATGCCCAGAGGTGAAAGTTGATCCTCCGTCCTCATCCTGCTCAGCTGGGGGAACAGACTGTTTGGGGATATGGGTGGTTGGGAGAACATATTCCGTCCCAGGCTTCCCCGTTGTGGGCGCGTAGAATTACGCCTGAACTGTTCTCTTGAGAATAAGCTGAGTCATAGAAGTATGTGTGTGTACGTCGTGTGTGTGAATGGTGTGAGTATGTGCATAGGCTGTGTGGGAATTGTAGAAGTGTGTTTGAGAGAGAGAGAGAGAGAGAGATAGTGTGTGTTTGTCTGCAGGTGTTGGAGGGCGTTTGTGATGAGTGTAATTTAGGGTCTCCTGGCATCTCATGTTTATCTCTCCCTCTTCCAGGGTCCCAGGGGTCCAGTCGAGGCCGAACCACACAAGGTAGGCCCTTTTAAATGCTGACTCATCCGCCTGGCGGCCATCTTGTAATGCCTATCTCATTACAAAAGATTGCTTTAGCAGGCCCATGGCTTTTAATGAATCTCTCTCTCTCAGTCTATTTCTTTCTCTATCTATCTATCTATCTATCTATCTATCTGGCTGTGTGAATAAGCATGATTCTTGGCTTGTCTCACCACAGGCCAGTCGATAAAGATGTTCCTCCGGGGTCGACCCATCACCATGTACATCCCGTCCAACATCCAGAACTACGAGGAGCTGAAGATGGAACTGCCAGCTGAGAAGCTGGAACTGGACTGGGTGTATCCTTTCCCAGCGCTACCATCCAAATAGTCATAATTATAGCCTTTAACTTAATTATGTCTTTATTTTCACAGCAGTGATAAGGAAGTACAACACAGCATAACTCACAGTTAGTGGGAGAAAAACAAACAAACTAGAAGCAAAATTGGGACAGATTGTAGATTCTGTGAAGAATAGATTAGACACAGTAGTCATGAGTAAGACTGCATGGTAGTCTGCCAGAGGACAGCATGGGATCTTTCCAGAAGCAACCTACTGTGTGTTTTTCTCCATTTGAGAGGAAATGTTAGCTTTCATGCTAGTCCGATCATGCTAATCTGGACTGATGGTTCACCTTGGGAAAAAATGCAGCTTCAGTGATTTCTAGAGAATTAGCTTTATCTTTCCATTAATCATCACTTTTGGGACACAATTAGGGGTAAAAGTGAGACAGGCCAAATGATGGATTTTAGCACCCTCAACTAGAACATTTGCCCTTGACCTTGAGAACCTGTAGCTATGGTTACCGGGGTAGGGACTGCCGGGCGAACCTGTACCTGCTGCCCTCGGGAGAGGCCGTCTACTTCATCGCCTGCGTGGTGGTGCTTTACCACCTCAGCAACCGCACCCAGAGACACTACCGCAAGCACACAGACTGTGTGCGCTGGTGAGTACTGCTGATATAGAGTTATTATAAATATAGATATAGATTAGTTTCACCCAAAGGCACTATTACATGCATACTGACTGCGTGCTCTTGTGAGGACTGCTGCTGGCTGGATGGTGATCCAAGTGACTGGGAATCATTTAAAAATGCCATGCCAAACTCCACAAGGATACCTTTGAGAACGGCACTGAGTGACTGAAAACCCTGGTGTTACAGTCTTTTCCTTACCACTGTAGAACCAGCCAACATAGCATTCATGGATTTTATTAGGTTCAGAGCCGTCAGAGGGTTTCTGTTTTGGCTCGTGAACGAAAGAGTCTGCTAATGAAAAGCCTGCACTGCTATTGTCCTCTACCCCACTATATTGATGTATAGCAGGCCAGTGAGGCGGTTCAGATGTGGTTTGAGAGAGAATCCCGGTCCACCACACATTTCATTTTGACATTGGCATGTGCTCATTTGGCAGTTGCTGTCATCCAAAGCGACATGCAAATTTTGTTGCTTGTGGTAAGCTCCCAAAAATATCTGGAAACACAAAAAAATAAATTGTTACGAAACATTGGGTCTGGCAGTTTAATATTGCAGCATCCAGGACTGCGGCGCCATTCCACAGCTGTGAGTCACAGATGCACACTGGTGATAGAGTGGGATTCTTCATTGTTGGTCCGATTTCAAAATGGCTGACCTCCCATGCGATTGACACAGTGGTTGTGGTTTCTTGGCACACTCGAGTCACTCAATCACAGTTGTTTTTCAAGTGTTTTGTTCCCTCCTGTCAAAAAAGGCAGGAAATTAAGTGCATGATTTTGAGGGTCTTCAGTTTAAACGTGACCCAGCATCAACAAGCACGGCGCTAACACAGTGCACACAACACACATGACGCATGATCAGCTTGACACATTCATCTGTACAACACACATAACAGAAACACAACACACCTCACACAATCACCTAAATAACTCATCCATAAGCGGAGACCCTGCCACAACGAGCTCAGCGCTAATTATGGCGGATGCCTCGTCAGATTTGTCTGTCTCTGATTTTGTGACGCTTCATTCACAGTCTGGCTGTTCACCCAGACAAGATCCGTGTGGCATCTGGGCAAACAGCTGGAGTAGATAAGGATGGCAAGGTGAGTTTTGTACACAACACAGAACAGCAACACCATACAAAAACCAGTATGGTTGCAGCAGTTTACTGAATTAAGCTTTTACTGTCAATCACAGCACATTATTTTGTCACATACTAGCAAATAAAAAACACTATGGACAGATGAGGACAAGATGTCACACACACACACATAACTGTATTATGGCATAGGACTGAAGAGGCTGGGGTAATTCGGTCAGTCTCTAGATAATGACTGCTACATAAACATGGCGACTGATGCCACACCATTAAGTAGATGGTTTGTAAAATAGTCGTTGAACTTCAACCACAGGCGACTCATCCTCCGCTTCAGTGACTGGCCCCAAAACCATTCAGCAGTTTGTTTCAGTCCAATCAGCTTAGGGAGTTCTTCCAAGTGTAGCTTCCTCTTTCTCAGAACCACCAAAACGGTCCGCTAACCGGCAGCGCTGAATGGGGATTTGGGCTGGAGTCAGGGGGGAGGGGGTGGAGTAATTGTTGCCAGGCGGCCGTGTTGATCAAAGGAAGGGCCCGCGGACAGGGGAAAGTTTCCATGCCGCTACTTCCTCCTCGTATCCTGCGAGCTGTGACATACCACCCATACAGAACCAGGCCGGTGGGTCCGGCCGTAGAGCGGCGCCCAACAAAAACACATACAACACGTGTGCGCGTGGTATACTCACACACACGCAAGCACACACACATGCACACAGACACACACAGACACACACACACACACACAGACACACATGCACGCACACACACATGCACTCACACACATACGCACGCACACACACACACACGCACGCACACACACACACACACACACACACACACACACACACACACACATATACACGCACGTGCATCTGTTTGCCACACATGCACATGCACACAGATACACATGCATGCATGCACACACACACACACACACACACACACACACACACACACACACACACACACACACACACACACACACAAACAATTGGACACACACAGGTCCCTTCAGGCTTCCAGTTGCTCTAAATAGATCTGTAAAGAAAACAAACAGTTCATTTTCTTTGCTCACATAGCGTTGCAGCAAGCTAAAACCAAATTGAATGGCTATACTGTTTGTAAACATCTTATTGGTTCAATTGATTAGCTGTAATCAGTTACTTATCCACTGAGTGTAGCAGCAGCACTCACTCTCTCACTCTCACACTCACTCATGTTTGTGCTGCTGAAGGAGGCAATGAAAGAGTGACAGTCATCTTTTGGCATAGCTAACTGTGTTGTTATGGCTCGTAAACAAAGCTCAATCTCTTTACCTTTTGCATGTAATAACCAGGCACATGCCCTGCAGATGCTTGCAGACAGTGATGGCTTCACTTGAGAACTCAGCTGGCACAATAAGGTGCGCGCAGAGCCAATGTTACGGGTTCAAATCCATGGGAACAAGGCTACGCATGAGTACAATGCAGAGGTGGAATTATATTTTCCAAAAAACTTCAAAGAGAGCTAATCTGATTGAAGTCGTGATTGATTCCAAATGTTAGTTTTCTCACAGGACGTCTTAATGTGTGAAGGCCTCCCCCATCATGTCTCCCCTTTCAATCAGGATTTTGTTTTAATCCATGTGACATACACTGGTATGCTCTCACAAGTACTTAGACACACACACACACACACACACACACACACACACACACACACACACACAGAGCTAGAGTCATGCACACATTACTATTTACACATTTAGTCTAATAACTGCATACATCCCTGTGCAACCACAAACCACAAATTGCATTATGTGCATCCACATTGCACACAGTCTCGATCACTTGCAATGACACTTCTGCTGCATGCATGCATGCATGTACCTGCATGCACAAACACACAAACTCACCTTCAGTATTGCAGCTGCGCAGCTTTAGATTGCACGTAGATTGGCACACAGGGACACGTGAAACCACTTGTGCCATTTCCCATTCTCCTTTTAAGAAAGTTGAAGTGGAAAAAACACATTTACCAGCCTATCAAGTTCCCCTGTTTACTATAACCGTCTCAATAGAAAAATAATGATTTCAAAGGAACTGTGCTTAATTGTTGTACCCACAACACGAGAGAGTGAGGCAAAGCACTTATGTAATTATATGAACAGGCATGGGAGATTTAGCGCTTTAGTTCTCATCAATATATCAACAGGGTGGTATATCTCTGGGTGTTTTTTGTGTGTGTCATAGCTGTCATAGTTTTTTGTGTGTGCGTAGCTGTGTGTGAGTGAGTGAGTGAGTGAGTGAGTGAGTGTGATTGAGTGAGTGAGTGAGTATGTTGTGTTGGGACTGAAGAGTGTGTGATGTTTTCTGTTCAAGCTTGAATCCCAAATGTGTGTGTGTGTGTGTGTGTGTGTTTTAACACATGTGTGGACTATCAGCCGCTGCAGCCGTTGGTGCACATCTGGGACTCGTCCACGCTGGTGACTCTGCAGACCATTGGCCAGGGCTCCTTTGAGAGGGGAGTGGGCTCCGTGGCTTTCTCCCAGTCTGTGAGTGCCATCACCCATCATCTCCTCCTTCTCTCCTCTCTGCTCCACCCATCCTCTCCTCCTCTTCCTATCCTCTCCCCTCTCCTTCTCTCATTCTCTACCCATCATCTCCTCTCTTCCTCTCCTCTCCTCCTCTCATTATCTACCCATCATTTCCTCTCCTCTCCTCTCTTCTCCACACATCCTCTCCTCCACCCCTAGACTCCTCTCATCTTACTCTTACCCTCTTCTCTGTATCACTCATTGGATTGTTGTACCATCTGTTTTCCTAAAGCCATTTTGGTCCCACACTTCTCTCTCTCTCGCGCTCTCTCTCTCTCTCTCTCACTCTCTCTCTCTCACACACTCTCACTCTCACTCCCACTTTCACTTTATCTCTCTCTCTCTCTCTTTCTCGCTCTCTCTCTCTCTCTCTCACACACACACACACACACACACACACACACACACACACACACACACACACACACACACACACTCTTCCTCTGGGACGCTCTCATTTTCTCATGAAATGATACTGCTTAACCAAACTATGCCTTTGAGGCAAATGAGTGTTGCTTTAGTCATGTAGTGAGCCTGACGCTAGGCACTGGCCTTTCTGCAATGCGAAAGAACAATTTACTTGTTTGTCTGTCACTCCCTGCCTCCCCCCACCTGTCTCTTTCACTCAGCGTCTCTCCATTTCCGCACCATCTGTTTTCCTAGATCCTCTCTCCCTCTCACTCCTCTCTTTGTCACTCCTCCCTCTCACTCCTCTCTCTCACTCCCCCTCTTGACCCCTCTCTCTGTCACTCCTCCACCTCACTCCTCTCTCTGTCACTCCCTCTCTCCAACTCTCACTGTCACTCTTTCATTGCCTCCTTCACACACTCTCCCCCTCATTCTCCTCCACTGACTCACTCACTTTCTCTTTCTCTCTCTCTCTCCTCCACTCATCCTGTCATTCTTGGTATCTTATTCACTGACGAATGCTTGAGTTTCAGGTCACTGTATTCTCTCTTTCTCTTTCCCTTTCCCTTTTTCGCTTTTCATTTTTTCCCCATCATGCTTTCTATTGCTATGGTACAGTATTCACCTGTTATTTGTAGATTGCTGTGCTGTCATTGTTTCTACATCGCACTCATCGCACTCACTCATACACTTCTCTCTCTCTCTCTCTCTCACTCTCTTCCTCTGTCCCCTATTCCCTCCATGCTTTCCTCTCTTTCTCTCCTGCCTCTCTCCATCACTCCCACTCGCTCACTCTCTCCATTGTCACACTAGTGCCACTGTCACTCATCAGTCTCTCCGTCTCTCAACCCCATCTGTTTTCCTGCACTCGTCTCCCTCCCCTCCTCTGCTTTTATTGGCCTTTGTAGAACCGTCACCCAACACTCCCCCTTAAATCACCTGGAATGGCTGGGTGTTCCGTGTAATAAGACCACCAAACTCAGTTCCACTGGTGTCTTGGGTCATATCACCTTTAAATGCAGGAACTGGAATCATCCTGTGTCTTTGTCCATGTATTTCCCCATCTCTCTCTCTCTCTCTCTCTCTCTCTTTCTGTCTTCCTGTCTCAGGATGCGGGAGCGTTTCTGTGTGTGGTTGATGAATCTAATGAGCACATGCTGTCTGTGTGGGACTGTGCCAAAGGAACCAAACATGCTGAAGTGAAGGTGGGGATTCACACACACACACACTCACACTCACACTCACTCACACACACACACACACACACACACACACACACACACACACACACACACACACACACACACACACACTCACACTCACACTCACACACCTTTTCACACATGCAGAACCACAAATGAACATACAAATGAATGCATACGTATGTGAATATGCACTCATAGAAGGAGACATGGATATCTAGGTATATGCACACACACACGCATACACACACACACACGCACACACGCACACACGCACACAGACACAGATGCGGTGCTTCGGTCAGCAGTCAACACACACCCCCACAGTAATGGCCCATAAAAAGCAGTAATTGCATTCATTAGGTTTTGCATATAAGTGCAGGAATGCTGTCTGTCCTGTAAGGGTTTATATCCTCTGAGTTATTACATAAAAGCTCCTCAGCCGTAATGAGGTTTTAAAGAAGCCAGGTCCCTCTCTGTTACACCCTATTTACCCCTTTTACAATGTAAGCATCTGCAGCCTGACGAGCCGTGGCCTGCAGTTTACATGCACGCCCGCGTGGGCGGTCTGGCGGACTGCACCTTTAAACGAGGATCTCAGTTGAATTCTATAAATATCAGTCAGCTTTTAAATGGGTCCGGACCTCAAAAGTGTGGGGGCCCGATCCAGCCAGGAGTCTGCTACCCTGTGTGGTGGTTGGGGGGGGGGGGGGGGGGGGGGGCTGCTTGCGTAAGGTTCCGGCAGCAGAAGCTCCTGCGAGCCACGTCACCCCTCGGCTCCGTCACGGACCTTCGTCCCAAATTTCTCAACATCGCTGCGAGCAATTTGAGCAGGGGGTTGCCGGAGCAACGACGTAAATATTTCCCAACTGTGCGTCGGGGCTGTGAAATGTGTGTGTGTGTGTGTGTGTGTGTGTGTGTGTGTGTGTGTGTGTGTGTGTGTGTGTGTGTGTGTGCGCGTGTGCGCGGGTGCACTCGTGCATGGATGCGTGGGTGGGTTGTGGGGGATAGGGGACACTTGAGTAGTCTTTCATTTTTTTCTCTCTCGATTCATTCCTGGTTAACTGGTTGTGGTCAGGTCACACTACTGTTGTACACTGGAGGGGTCAGTTTTGCCCAGTATTTTATGTACCCTTTCAGAGCAGCAGAAGTTGGAATATGAATGTGCTATATGACTTGGGCGTTCCAGCGTTGCTGTGCAGTACATATCATTAGTGGTCACCAGGAATGCGATCCGCTTAACTGCCCTCAACCCAACATTCATCCAAAAATAACGCTCTCTATGTCCCTCAATGCATTCATTCACTCATTCTTGTCCATATATAAAAGGCCTAAACTAGTGATATTGTTTATTTTGTATACAGTATATGAATAGAAACGTGTGTTTTGTTCAGTCAAAGTTCAGTTGTGAAGAACCCTTTTAGAATCACATACACCCACCCACACACACACACACACACACACACACACACATACACACACACACACACACACACACAGACACAGGTCAGTTTTCAGTATATTCACCTGTTCTGTGCTCATTCTGCACTTGTTTCATCAAGGAGCCTTCAATTCCAAGGAAAACTGACCTGTGTCTGTGTGTCTGTGTGTTTCTGTGTCTGTGTGTTTCTGTTTGTGTGTGTGTGTGTGTGTGTGTATGTCTGTCTGTCTGTCTGTATGTCTGCCTCTGTCTGTGTGTGTGTGTATGTGTGTGTGTGTGTGTGTGTGTGTGTGCGTGTGTGTGTGTGTACGTGTTTGCTTCCCAGAGCACCAATGAGGCCGTGCTGGCCGTGGAGTTCAACCCCGGCGACAGCAGCAACATCATCACGTCGGGCAAGTCCCACGTGCACTTCTGGACGCTGAGCGGCGGGGCCCTCACCAAGAAGCAGGGCATCTTCGGAGTGAGTCACCACCACCCGCCAGCTCCTATGTGCACACTGACTGCGTTCTTTTATTCCGCTTTACAAATATATAGTGTCTCTCTTTTTGTCTTGTGTTATATGCTCACACTGACTTGCATGATAGATAGAGAAAACAGAAGGTTTGGTGAACACATCTTCACAGACGCATGTTCTGCTGGTGATTGGTCCTGCAGTTGCAGACCTGGTGTGTCAAGCCTAGTTTAAGGCTAATTTAAGCCTAGTTTAAACCTGAATGTAATTTTCCTGTGCACATGTTGTAGGTTATTTAAAATCAGGCTTGGCTGGAAAACCACTCAAGAAAGGCTTGACATGTTGTGATGTCTTTAATGTACTTTATAATATGCAATACAAACATGCATTATTGAAAATAACATGTGTAATATCATCTGAAATAATATGAAATATGAAATCCTATATAATGCAAAACCCTACTGTGCAACATTATTGTCTTGGCTTGCTGGATCTTGTTGTAATAGGTTCAGGGCAGTCCTTACAATCTCTCTCTCTCTCTCTCTCTCTCTCTGTGTCCCTCTCCCTCTCTCTTTCTTTATGGCTCTCTTCCAGAAATACAAGAAACCCAAGTTCATCCTGTGCTTCGTGTTTAGCCTAACGGGGGACGTGCTGACGGGAGACTCAGAGGGCAACATTCTCACCTGGGGCAAATCGCGCGCAGATACAAAGACCCTGGGCAAAGGAGCTAAAGGCAAGAGAGTGTGTATGAGTGTATGAGTGTGTATGAGTGTGTGTGTCTGTGTGTGTGTGTGTGTGTGTGTGTGTGTGTGTGTGTGAGCATGCACATTTTTGTTTAGGTGTGTTTCTTGGGGGGTGGGATGTGAATGTATTCACAGTATGTGTGTCTGTGCGTTTTTAATAATTTTTTTAAATGTATTTTATTCCTCGTCTTACCCTTCCTCCTCCTTTGTTTGTGCTGTTGCACAGAAACCTTTCAGATCATGCGTCAGATGCGCGCTCACGAGGGCAGTGTTTTTACACTCTGCGTCCTGCAGGGCGGCGCTATCCTGAGCGGCGGGGGCAAAGACCGCAAGATCATCCGCTGGAGTGCTGACCTGGCCCCTGAGAGGGAGTGTGAGGTGTGTGTGTGTGTGTGTGTGTGTGTGTGTGTGTGTGTGTGTGTGTGTGTGTGTGTGTGTGTGTGAGTGACTGTAGGTCCGTATATCTATCTTGTCTGTCAGACTTATCTGACCTGTGATGGGGGGTACTTGCGTCTGTGTCTCTGCCTTCATTCCACACGTGTCTGTGTGTGTCTGTGTGTGTGTGTCTGTGTGTGTGTGTGTGTGTGTGTGTGTGTGTGTGTATACATACTCCTGTGTGTGTGCGTGCGTGTGTGTGTGTCTGCTGGGTGTCTGTGTTTGCTCATCCTCTATCTCGCTGTAGATTCCAGAGCAGTTTGGGGCCGTCCGCACCATCGCTGACGTGGACGGGGAGGAGCTCCTGGTGGGAACGACCCGCAACGCCATCCTCAGGGGCACCATCTCCGACGGCTTTGTGGCCATAGTGCAGGTAGCCCACGCTGTAACGCCATCCTCAGGGGCACCATCTCCGACGGCTTTGTGGTCATAGTGCAGGTAGCCCACGCTGTAACGCCATCCTATGATGCCTTATCATCTGGTGACCACCAGAGACATCTAGATCACCTGCATCTAGATATGTGTCACGTATCTTTTTTCTGCATCACGTTTTACATTCAGTATCAGACATGGTGCCCACATTGCATTCATGGTGCCAGATCCGACCACAACTCTACTTTGCAACCAAAAGATCAGGAGAAATACCTTTAAACATATTAGTCACCGAGACATTTCACGTTTCAACCTGTCTCTTAAATGCGTAGGTGGGCAACATCCAGGGTAGAGTTTAACTTATAAAGAATTATCGGACCTCTGAACGTTTGGGCGCTTCATTTAAATCAATGGACCATTTTGCAGCATTCTGAAGAGTCGTATAATAATGGACAGAATAACATTCAAGAGGCATTGAACATGAACAGCTTTGTATGGGTTTGAATTGGAGCTCCACGAGATTGTTAATACCAGTCAGCACACTCTAAAAGAGTGTGGCAGGGATTCCTGCAAGTGCATTTGTACAAAAGTTCGAGGCCCATTCTGAAATCAGCCCCTATCCATTTCCCTTTATAAGAGTCAGCCAATCCCCATGAGGTACGGGCTGTGGAGGACACTCCTAATCAAGAGAGGGAGAGTATAACTAAATAGGTAAACTATTAGCTACTATTCACTAAAAGTATGGAAGAGCTGACACCAATGGTGACTGATGAACACATTGATGGTACCACACCACATGCTGTTCTCAAGTCATTTTTCATGCTAGCTTCATTTATGGTGTCTGTGAGTGTGTGTCTGTGTATATCCGCAGGGGACTGAACCGCAGATGCAACAAGCCACATCGAAAACGGGGTGTAAACGGGGACAGTCATAAACAGTGTAATCAACCATGACAGTTTTCTGACTGCAATGCAGCTGTGAAGTGAGACTAGTGGGGCTTGAATTTTCCAGAGTGGAATAAAGTCAGTAGGTCTGAATATGAAGTATTTACTAGTCATAAACAACCAGTAGGTCAGACAGGTGGCGGCAGTTTCAGGGGTCAGAGGTCAGTGTGTGTGTGTGTAACTGCCTGACTGTGTTGGGGCCTCTGGTCCGTAGGGCCACGTGGATGAGATGTGGGGACTGGCCACACACCCCACCCAGAACATCTTCCTGACCTGCGGCAACGACCGACAGCTGTGTCTGTGGAGCGCAGAGGAGCACAGTCTGGACTGGGCCACCACTCTAGATGTACGTCACACACACACACACACACACACACACACACACACACACACACACACACACACACACACTCACACTCACACTCACACTCACACACACACACACACACACACACACACACACACACACACTCACACTAACCCACACACACACACACACACACACACACACACACACTCACACTAACACACACACACACACACACACACACACACACACACACACACACACACACACTCACACTAACACACACACTCTCTCACACACACACACACATATACACTCTTAAATGCAGTCACACTCACACACACACACACACACACTCTCAAATGCAGCCACATTCACACACACACACACACACACACAAACAAAAATACATGTTAGTATTATTGCAGAAATACAAATTCAGACATGTATAGACATATACACAGTGTTATATACATAGACACACACACACACACACACACCCTCACCCACTTTAATTCACACCACACAATGGCCTATTAAGGTCACTTCTTGGACACATATTTAAGAACTGCCATTTCCCTTTCACCTTAACAGTCAACGAACTGCAGTGAAATGCGAGAAAATTGTGACACAAATCAATATTTTATTTCACTTTGTAACACAGTGGGTTAACGTTAAACAGCCAAACAAAACACAGGATACCCAAATATGATTCAATGGATTCTTCCGTGGCTGACGTTATTTTCTCCATGTCGCTGGTCACTGAGGAATCTCTACCTAATCCCTGTTCATCCTCCGCTGAACGCGCTGCTTGTTGTTTGTGTTTTTCAGGAGTCGGGGCTATGTGCAGACTTCTGTCCCAGCGGCACGGTGGTGTCTGTCGGTCTTAACACGGGGAGGTAAGACTTAACTGAACCCAACCCACTATTTAATCACTGCCAGCCATGCCCGTCTCTATCTCTGTGTGACAGAGCACCATCACTGTGTATGTGCAGTGTGTGTGTGTGTGTGTGTGTGTGTGTGTGTGTGTGTGTGTGTGTGTGTGTGTGTGTGTGTGTGTGTGTGTGTGTGTGTGTGTGTGTGTGTGTGTGTGTGTGTGTGCTCTGACTGCCTTGCCGTTGAGCCTGGCTCTCAGATGTCATGGTCAGGGTGCAGGACTGTTGTGCCCTAGAGAACAGTGGTGGAGGTCGGGCGGCGGTGACTGCTCTGTCCCTTTGTCACACTCGGTCTCAACCAGGAGCCTTTCATTCATGAGCCACAAAGTTGTTTTGAAGACTTTAATTTATCTATGAAAAATTAATTTTACTTAATTTTACTATTATTATGTTACTATTACTTTTACTTTATTTTACTGACTTTACTGAAGTGCAGTCAGCTAGCCTGTGTATCTCCTCTATAGTCTAGTTATAGCTCTTCAGCTGTGACCCTGAACGGATGTGTATGTAAGGCCCTATAAGTAGATTCAGATCTGATGATACATAGTGTGAAACTGTCAGCAGAGATTAGGATTTGCATCAGAAGCACTCATGCTAAACAAATACACTGTCAGGGTGTGCCGTGTTATATACAGTTCATACAACAGGAGTTTATGTAAAGTGATGTATGTCTTTCACTGGAATTCTCACTGAACTCTCTCTTACTCGCTCTCTCTCTCTCTCTCTCTCTCTCTCTCTCTTTCTCTCTCTCTCTATATTTCTCTCTCTCTCTCTCACTCACTCTCTCCCTAATTCCATTCCCACCACACCCCATCTCTTATCCTTACTCCTACACCAGGTGGTTGGTGCTGGACTTGCGGACCAGGGAGGTGGTGTCTGACCTCACCGACGGCAACGAGCAGCTGTCCGTCATGAGATACTCTCCAGGTCAGAGGTCACCGTCCACCTCACCCTCACTCCAACACTTTTACCTACAATCACAGGACAAAATGCTCAATGTTGAACTCTATTCTAGTCCCCACAGCACAAAGTAAACAAGGGATCACTGAGTAGAAATTAGTTACTTTTTGCACTTTTTATAATACTCCATTGGTTTTAAAATATCTCTCTTCTTTTCACATTATCTGACCTTTGAGTTCTACAAAATGGCAACATATTTTTTTCAGTTTCAAGTTTTCAGCTGTCTCCTTGCATTCTATCTGACTTGTAAGTCATTTTAGATAAAGGTGTCTGCCAAATGTAAATGTAATTGTAGATGTAAATGCATTGGTGGTTGACAACTGGAGTCTGTACTTCGGGGCAGAGAAGGCATTCACTCGCTTGATATTTCAGCTGTTATGGTTTGGCTCTCTGACCTCGCCGCAATTTCCCGCTTTTTCTCAGATGGTAGCTTCCTGGCCGTGGGTTCCCATGACAACTTCATCTACATTTACAGTGTGTCGGAGAGTGGGCGGCGCTACACGCGCTTCGGAAAGTGCACGGTGAGCGTGGATCTACGTGGGCGAAGGCCAGTCTGGTCCAATGAGACCAGTGAATGGCTCATTGTTAGAGATAATGATATGCTGCTCCAGTGTGTTATTACCACAAGACCTTTTGGGGTGATTTAACACAGAAAGTATTTGATGTCAATGGAGTGCATTTTTAATTGGTACTTTTAACTTTTTCGGAACAATTGATGTATAATTCGGACAACTGTTACTTTTGGATAAAATGGCCGAGATGTTTCTTGAAATGCTGTATCAAAGATTAATGGAGAAGAAAGTGCACTGTTGAACCAAAGAAAGAATGTAACTATTACTGCAGGTAAGCTGTCATATCACTATATGTAATGGAGTAAATTGAATCTGTCTATTGCTTGTGTTTCACCAGGGTCACTCCAGCTTCATAACTCATCTCGATTGGTCCAAAGATGGGAAATACATCATGTCCAATTCCGGGGATTATGAGATTCTTTACTGTGAGTGGACAAACCTTTCAGTGTACTGTGTGTGTTTGATGGTGGTGATGATATGTGTGGATTTGTGATTTCATGTGAAAATATTTTTTTGACATGTTGGAGAATGACTTTTGTGTCTTTACACATATTTATATGAGTGAACATGATGATGGTGATGATGTGTGTGTATTTGTGTGTGTGAGAGAGTGTGAGTGTGTGTGGTTATATTTCCATGTGAGACTCTTTGAGACCTTTGTGTGTGGCATAAATTTGTGCTTCTTTACATATATTTACATGCGTGTCATGTGCGTCTTTACATATATCTACATGCATGTGCATGAACGAGTGCGCCTTTACATATATCGACATGCGAAGGCATGCATACACCTGTCTGCTTGGGTATGCACCTGTCATCTGCGTCAGACACAGCTGTGGTTAGTCATGAATTTGACATGCGCGTTGGCCTTGGGTGTCTCCAGGGGACGTGGCCGGAGGCTGCAAGCTGCTGAGGAATCGCTACGAGAGCAAAGACCGGGAGTGGGCCTCCTACACCTGTGTGCTGGGCTTCCACGTCGTGGGTAAGGCTGCCGTACGCGCCGAGCCATCTGGTGGTGGCGCGCGACCGCTCAGCTTTTCACTGAAAACAATAGTGATGGAGCTGTTTAGTGTACAGCTGTCGCAGTGTAGCATACAGCACTGCGGAGGCTTCTATTACTGTTTTCTTTCCAAAGGATGACTCTGTTCCATCAGGACCACATGTAGTACATTTTTATTCTGCCAAGCACAGTAATGCACATCAAAGATACAATACATTGTAGTGATTTCTACATATATGTGCTTTACATTTTACTGTATACATGATGTTCTGAAAGTAACAGTAAACATTTCATGAAATATGTTTTTTTTTGTTTTAATTTTTTGACTTCAGAGAAGAACACCCCTCTGATGTTTTATCTAGTGATTTGAAAAGCCCATGGGGACTTTCTATCATTTCTATTCACTCGTATTTCTACTTGCCACGAACAACACTTGGCAACATTCCTATAAAAGCCCAGTGCTTAAATGCCAGCAATGTGACACTTTGCATACCCCCCAACTTAATATATTATAATCAGGTAATGATAAAAGGATGGTTGTCACATTACTGATAATGTGAAAATGAACACTTGAGTGGTTATATCATCTTGTCTATCCTGTGTTTAATGGGATTTTATGTGATCTACACGCTTGCTTACGCAGGAGTTTGGCTTGAGGGGTCCGACGGCACCGATATAAACGCCCTCTGCCGTTCCCACAACGAGAGACTGGTAGCCATGGCGGACGACTTCTGCAAAGTGCACCTGTTTCAGTACCCCTGCCCCAAACCTAAGGTTAGCC
>NC_045169.1:11193664-11353664 GCF_900700415.2 Clupea harengus
ATTTGTTTTCATATTGTCATAGTTTGTGCGCAATGGAAATCCTATTTTGCTTGAGCTTTTGTGCCAATTCATTTATTTTAATCATATTTTGTTCAATTTGTCTGCTACATTAATACGTTTTGTTTTTAATTCTGCAAAATGCATTGTTTTCATCTTTGTGACACTGAGCAATATCAACCTTGTTTCTATTTCATCTCCTTTTCACAGACGCTGGTTTGTTCAAAGAAATTAAGACCACGATATCTCATTTCAGGGTCAGCATTTTATAAATTAAGACCAGATAGTGCCGTTTATGTAAGCCTTGTGAAAACAATCAGAAATAGGAAGGTCTACCTTTCATTGACTTTCACATGAAATGTTTGTGAAATTAGGTTTTGCTTTGTTCTTATCAATGCTTTAAGAAAAGAAAATGTAAATGCTTTGTCTGTGTCTTTTTTTTGTGCAAGGTGCTACATGAAAAATGTTTTAACGACGGCGTTTTCTTCAACGTTAGCTAACATTCCTGGCATTAAATGTTTCTTCGAGAATGCCCTGCGCAAATAAGTGGGATGCAGTGTAACTTCATCGCCTACAGGGGGAAGTGTTTTCTCACTTTTGACTAGCTTACATGATGAGACCAGTGGAGCTCCACGGTAAAATGCACTCCCGCGGTAAAATGCAGCCCCACTGTAGTAGACTATTGCAGACTTCAGCCTGAAGAGCCTAGCCTACTCATACTTCAAATAGGCTATTTTGCATATTTCTAAACTTAATTTACTGTAAGTTTCCAACTTCTGTTTCACTTCCTTGCCCTACTTCTATCAGCCTACCGGTAGTCATAACTAGTCTAAGCTACATTCATTATAATAGTAAATATGTTTAGTATTGTTATAGCAGACATTAGAAGATTACATAAATATAGATAGAAATACACTTGCGTTTACGGTTCTGACAGAAAATGGTTTAAAATTAGCTTAAGGCGAAGTCAGTTGCCGATGTATTCCGAACTGCGAGTGACGTTTTCCGAAGATGACGTTTGAGAAAGGGGGGGGTCTAGTGTGTGAACTAAGCGGAGGTGAAGAAGAGGAGGATGAAGCTGGGAGCTGAGGATGGGAGGAAGAGTGTAGTGAGAGAGACAGGCTGGCTATCAAGGGCTGTGTGTGCATGCCTGCAAGTGTGAATGCGTGAGTGAGAGAGGGATTCGGTGGGACTTGGTAATCGGACTGAAACAAAGACGCATTTTAGCCGACCTCAGAAACATTGTAACGGAAACTTTAAACTTTTACCCGCCAGATCCTCGCCACGGTGCCGGGTCCCGGCTTTGTTTCTCGGCGGGGGAGTACTGGAATAAATGCAGGGATAAAATAGCTCCAAATCGACATTTTTTCACGCAAGAGGGGAATCCCTGGGACCGTGTTTGTAAGGGGGAACGAGAGAATGGCGGCCAACATGTATCGAGTTGGAGGTAAAGAATCTATTACGTTATATTATTTAAGGAACTGTAAAGCATGGTTGTTTAGCTTGTTAGCAACCTCGCTAGCTCAACTTAACCGGTTATGGTCGTTAGCTATGAAGCTAACTTCGTCATACACGACATTATTTGTTTCCGCCTCCAGCCACAATGGCCGGCTAACTGGCATGCTAATGTTAACAAGCTAGTGTGCTAGCTGAGTAGCAACATGAGACGTAATTAACACGTCTGCTTTGACTTCGCTAGCTGGCTAGCCAACAAGAAAGCTAAGGCCACTGAAGGTAGCAAGCTGCTCTAGGGAATGATAAAGCTAGCTAATATTGTTTAGCACAACTAGCCTTGTGTATGTCGCTAATTCAGTGGAGAGACAGCTAACTATAACTGTTGTAGCCGGCCTGGTACCACTTTTGGCACTTTTGTGGGAAGTAACTTGCCACTGTGTTGCATCTGACTTGCATATTGTATTTTTGACCTTTAAATACAAAAGTCCAACGGCACGAACTTTTAAATTCTAAGTTTAATTCAACTTTCTCAGTCACCACCTAGCTAGCAGCCTGTGTTGTCAGTGATAAGTCCATGGTTTAAGTTAGGGATGAAGTTATTTTAAGTGATATGATATTACGTGAACTGTGATACACAAACGGATGTCTTGGAAATAGTGTGGTTCTAATTGACCTGTCAAATTTTGACAGTATATAAGTTAACTGTTACCCAGCGTCTTGGCTAAGAGTTTTTTGGGGGGTATTAACTAACTTAATGTGACATTAGATAGCTGCTCCATTGAATTTTGAAGACTACTGACTTGCAGTAGATATACATGGTGACATGGGGTATACGTTCTCTTTACTTTTTAGCGTTTACGATAGTGGACCGGTCAGACCAATTAATTAGTTGGCTAATGAAATTGCATCAAACGTATGTGTTTTATGCGTTGCATTAGTTGTAATATATTCGGTGATGTTGGTGGTGTAAACCTAGTAATCTTTGATGCAGGAAAAATAAGGTAGTTAGACGTTAATTTTGTCCTTATTGTTCTACGGCTACATTTCCCTTCTATTCCCATTCTACGGGCGTCATGTGTTGCAGGCGTTTGTCGTAGACTACATTTTTTTTTTTTTTACCTGAGTGCCAAGGCGGAGATTGCTGCTGGTTGGACCTGTTCACACAGGACAACATGTAGCAAATACATGCACTGTAACATTTTACTGTTACTCGACTCTGTGTCTATAACAACGCTGATCATCCTTGCGTCTGTGCCTATGTTATGGTCACTCGAAGCGCTGACTCTTATGGGTCCATTCGGTCTGATATATTCCGATTTTATTGTGAGACGCTAATGTCTTAAAATAGGTCACGGTAATACGACCGTAGACTGAAACATGCTCGCTAGCATGCCACCTCAAATGCATCAAGCGTCTTGCACAACTGTCAAAACAGCTGTGCTATTCAAGCCAGATAATATGACTTAATAAATGCCAGTCTGTAACGCTTGGACAAAAAGCTGCCGGTGTAAGATGATCAGAGCCTGTCACTGTGGGCATGTTGGTATCAGTACAGTAACTACATGGTCATTAGGCTCAGCGGCTTTTAAGAAGCCAAGGGTAATAGCAAGTCACGTTTCTAACAAGTTCAACTACAACCGAGACTAGTAGCTTTAAGGTTCACTTTATGGTGTGGGTCAGATGTTGTAACGACTTCGGTCCAGCTTTGGGCTGTAGGGAAGTTCGAAAAGTTTGATTTTAAGCTGAATAGATGCCCTTGCACTTCCTTTGGTTCTGTGACAGGATGTATTCCAGAATACTGCCAGAAAATACGCTTGCTGATATGTGACTGAGGTCTACAAAAACAGTTCAAATTTGTTGTGAATCCCTGTGGCTCGTTGCGTAAATTGCCCACACACATACATGCACACACTCACGCAAACACCCCAACTGCTCCGTCTATTCACCCTCCCCTCCCCGATCTTGGCCTTGTGTCGGTGCCTGTACCACGGCACTGCAGATGGTGTCTTCCGGCGTGTCGGCGAGGTCTGGCTGCGCTCCAGAGTCTTCGCCACTGTGCCGCTAAGCACCTCGGTTGACAAAGACTGTTAACCCGTTGAGCGCCGCTCTTTCGTGAACTTGGAATGTGTGCGCGCTTAAGGAAGCCCCCTCTCTTCAGTCTATTGTTCCATCACTTCGTTCCATCAGAGCCTCTCGAGGGGCAACCCTTGAATAATGAATGAGCCTGATGACTGTTTTAGACCTGATTCTGCATACAAAGGGTAGTCTTTGTGTATAATTACTTCATTATATACAATCAAAACCCGTTTTTTATCGGAATGAACGCCACACTCTTTAACATGGGCGTGTAGGCATTTGATTCAAGAATAGTATGAAGACATTGGAAATGAGCAACTGTTTCACACAAAACCTATTCAGACCAGACTAAAGTAATGGCTGTTGCACTTTCTCTTTGTCAGTTAACCTAGGTCACAAGATACAATGCAACATTTCCTTGTAAGAATGTTACTATATTTAGCAGAGCCATGGTCAGTTTTTCAGACCATGCTTGTCTCCTAAATGTCAAGGCACTTAGGCTGTTTATCAATTTGTCAATATGGGACCCCCCCCCCCCCCCCCACACACACACACAAACACACACACTCTCACAAGAATGCTCACTCACTCATATAGCCCACTCCCACCTTCCCACCTACATTGAAAGCTGTAATTTTTATGTTAATATGCTGTATTGGTGTCATGTGGGAATAGGAGTTGATATTGTTCATCCTTCAAAGTCGGTCTGTCATTCTACCCCCTTGCGACCTAGTCATGACAATTCTTTGCTGCTGCGTAGGTGGGAATAAAAACTACAAGATTCCTGTCTTCAAGTAGTGCAGTGGGGATGGGGGGCTATCCCCGTCCTTCACTATGTTGATATCGATGTAAGCTCTTGCACCATTAACGTTCCATTTTTTCTCTCAGGATTGTTTGTTGGCTATGTGGAGATATTTAGCATCATCTGCAAGTGGATGTGATCACTTTGAGCTCAAGACTCAAGTAGGGTTCCATTTGCATGAAATGATAGCTAGTAATCTAGCTTGCATTACAGTTTCTCAATGTAATGTATAGGAATAGGAAAGGACGTGTTAACACACCTTAAAATACAATCAGATTATTGCTAGGATAGATCATAGATCTGGATAGTGAACTGGCATGAAACCTAACTATGACCGTGCCATGAATTATTGCTTTATTTTAGTCGCTATACTACACATCTTTGCTGGCAATGCTGAGTGTGTCTCCTCTCATGGAAGTTTGTGGTCACTATTCCGCACTATTTGGCTGTGTCATGTGGGAAAGAACACTGAACTTTGCTGTGATTGACAGCTAAGTAGGATTCTCAATTCGTTAATCTCAGTTTGTTTTTAGTCTGGATTTCATATGTGAAAGAGGGTGAAGGTTGGTCTTTCTGACGTTTCACCAGCAACAGCATAACGTAACATGTCGGGGGAAAATGGTCTGCCGACTAGTTGTACTGACCTCTGCCTGAGAATGGGATAGACGTTTTCAGTGGTAGGTAGGTGAAGGAAGATCCTGCCGACGGCTGTCATGTATCTCATGACGTGAGCACATTGAGCGCTGTGGTGTTGATGCCGTGTCAGCCTGGCGGTCTCAGGAGTAGTCTTTGATGAAGGACTACGTGATTTACCCAGGGTAGTTTCTGGCCACTCATCTTTTCCTTGCTGGACACCTCACCTATTCTTTCCACAGTCTGCCATCCCTCTAGTTGGTGGTGTCTTTTACAGTTTTTTAATTTAAATGATGAATAGCAGCATTGTGGCAGTCAACTCTAAACTCTGTCGTTTGCCACCATGAAAATAATGAAGCTTGTTACTGGTAGGTGTTGGAAATCCCTTGTGGTCGAGGGCGCTCGAGACTCCTGCTTGGCATCTCTCAAAATGACTCGCTTCCAACGAGATGCAATCTCCTGTGCTGTGTTTTTTTTTCTGAGCCCACACATATATGTTTGCAAATGTTGTTGGTCAACTGTGGTGTAGCAGACTGTCTGTGTGGATGTGCGGTAGATGTGTGCATTTTCGGCTCAGCATCACAAAGTGGGTGTCCCCCCCCCCCCCCTCTTAAACTAGGTGTCAGTTCTGTTCTGGCGCTCTGTTCTGGTGCCTCCTCTCAGTGTTCTGGTGCCTCCTCTCAGTGTTGAGGTGAGGAGTGACAGCGGCCAGTGCCAAGATAAGCCTCCCCCGTCTGTCTTTCTGTCTGGCTGCCTTTCACTCGTTGTCTGTCTCTCTCAGAGTCTGACTGTGCCACCCAGATGGTTGGAAGTAGGTGCAGTCCAAGGCCAGCCACTTAAAGGTAAACCCCAGGCAAGTGGATCAGCTAGAGGGTCCATGATGCTGGTGGCCAGGCCGTTGTTCCCCTGGGCCTAGTTATTCATCCTCTATGTCTTGACGTTTACAGTTATTCCTTTTGGAAGCCCTCACGTCCTCAAAGTAGTCGACTGCGCAGCGAACGAGTAGTACATGATTTATTTCCGTTTGACTTTGTGTTGCCTAGGCACCCCTCGCGTTGCGCTGTGACATTGTCAGTTGGCGAAACTTGCTCTGGCCTCAATATTTCAACCAGAATCAGTCAGTCTATAGGAACAAGGTCAAAATCCAACGTGTGTGTTTGTGAGTCCAGTGTATTGCGCCATGTTGTTAAGAACATGGGTGTTAGTGCTTGGTCATGTCCTATCATATGTGGCTTTGGAAGTAGCTTCTGACCAGGTCTCTTCCAGAGACTCACCTCTGTTCTCGTGAATATTGTCCATTTAGACTGTGGGTGGCTGTGACCTTTGTATTTATTTATTTATTTATTTATTTATTTATTTATTTATTATCCCACATTGTTGAGAAATTACCACTTGTTCATTACTACCGAAGACTCACCATGTAATCGCAGGAAATAGAAAAGGATGAATTAAAAGTTGGCTGTTGCGGCACCTCATTCCAAACAACCGTGGGACAAACTGTTTTAAATGACTTTACTTTCACATACGGAGCGAGACCTTCCCAGTGCAGTCTAGTGGTTTTCACTGGCACTTCAGTAGCTGTGTTTATGGTTAGTGCCCACTGCAAGGAAGTGATAAGCTGAGCTGAGACACGTAAGAGACTAGTGTGCATCAGGGCCAGGTAATGTGAACCCCTGTCATGGGCGCCTCAAAATGATTTAAAAAAGGTTGGTAGCTTGATGTTTTTTCACCTGCGTTTCTGATAACCATCTTGCATTCTTCCTAGTTCGTGTGCTTGCTTTCTCTCTCTCTCTGTCGACCCTCCCTCACCCGTCCTCTCTCCACTCCGCTCTGTCCAGTTGTACTCGGCGTTATAGGAGGTTTATGACGACTACGTAATAGCATGGCGTCTCTCATGAAGTTGTTGGGGCTCTCTGGAAAGTCCAGCTAGAGAGGCCATGGATCTCTTCCGTTGTGGGGTCGGTGTGGTTGTCTGACTGGACTGGTCAAAGGCAGCTAGACAGAATGAGAGGGTCATCTGGGTTGTTTGTTGAATTTTTACTTAATCCCGTGGGGGTGGGGGTTGGGAGACGGCACTGGGGGGGGGGGGGGGGGGGGGGGGGGGGGGGGGGGGGGGGGTGCACAACCGCGAATGTCGTGGAGAGGGGAGTGCTCAAAGCTCCAGAACCCAGTGGTAGTCTCTTCTCTCGCTGATGTCGCTGTGCAGCTGTATTAATAGCTGAGCCACTGAGCTCTCGCTGCAGTGGTGGCCTCTGGACATTAGACACAGGTTTGATTGATGCTCGCTTTGGTGTACACATGGTTATGCTCCACAGGCTGTGGCACGCTACGTGCACGCACACACACACACACACACACACACACACACACCAGAAGTACATTACACGTGCACACACCTACATACCAAAATTACTTTGCACGTGCACACACATGCATACCAAAAGTACATTGCACACACACACACACACACACACACTCAGTAGTACACATGACAAGATGGCGTTGTAAATGTCTGCATCTGTACAGAGATCCTTAGCACAGGCATGATGGGACAGTCTTTCACCGTGAGCACAGGGATTCTCTTGCCTGCAGTGGTTTGACACAGCAGAGGGGAAGTGCATAAGCACACCTCTGACATGAGACCAGTCAAAGCAGTTGGGTTCTTTTTCAGAGTACTCTGTGTATGTGTCTGCGTGCGCAAATGTAGGCGATAATGAGCGTGTTCCAGTGCCCTCGTAACATTTCGAGATGTTGTCCTAATAAAATGACTGTGGCTGGCGAAAGCAAAACTGCCGTCAGCATCTGTGTGTGTATGTGTGTGTGGGCGCGTGCATGCAGCGTTGAGCAGGAGCTCCTGCAGGTTGCTCGCCATGCTACTCTGCGTGTTGCATCACTGGTGCTGAGTCTAAACGGCTGGCTAGAGAGAGTGTGTGTGTGTGTCACACACCCAACCTTGCTCTGACCCCTGCAAATGCAGAGATGGTCTCAAACTGTTTCCAATGGAGTCTTGACCGTATAAGTTGGTCAGAAGTTAATAGACCATGAATAGGATGCCTGTGTGTAATGTCTTTTGTTATGTCTCTGGTCTTATTTGTTTGTGTTTTTTTTTTAAAAATTTTTTTAGATTTTTGCATTTTATTTTTCTGGGTACTCCTTGGGTCCATGGAGAGAACATGACGTGTGTTGATTACTATGCCATGAATGTTCTCCTAACTTCTCTTTCTTTCTCTCTCTCTCTCTCGCTCTCGTCACTCACAGATTATGTGTACTTTGAGAACTCTTCCAGCAACCCATACCTGATCCGCAGGATAGAGGAGTTGAACAAGGTAAGTGAAGAGAACCCCCCCCCCCCTTTTTTTTTATTTTTCATTTAGTCACCCACTCATTCAGTCGGTTCATTCCAACCCAAATCTGTTGCACCCTTCTCCATCCTTGTGCAGCAACAACTTGCAGACGGTGACAAGACCCTCAGTGCCAAACTCTTAAAACTCTTATGTAATGCCGTGTATGACACAGGACTGTTTGCCTGTGCAAAGATTAAGTCCATTTATGTAACGCGCTGCAATTCAAGGGAATTGAAGGACTGGTGGAGAGGGCCCCATGACGGCTTCACAGCGCTGAATAATTGAGTGAGAGATGATTTTTCTGAATAGAGTGAGCGGGAAAATGTGCGTGTGTGTGTCACATAAACGGGTCCACTCGGATTTGGCCTGGTTCAACCCCCAACGGGGGCTGGGTGATATGGCACAAAAAACAACAACTTATATCTCGATATGCTGAGGATAAATGGCGATATACGATATAATACGGGATAATGGAAAACATAACGAGGTATAATGCTTAACTATCAGTTTTTATTTACAATATCAAAAAAACTAATGAACACATCATACTGTCCTGAATCTAAATAGGTGCATTAAACATCGCATAACTAAAGTGCTCAAACTAAAAAACCTTTCTAAGACAATTTTAAGTGTACACAGCATACTAGGGCTGTCAAAATTGCTCAAAAATGACGTTCGAATATTCGCTTTAAAAAAAACACATATATTCGAACATATTCGAATTTCTGGTTGCGCATTAGGCACGTCAATAACAGGACAAATTAATACAACGAGACATAACTACTTGTATAGGTAATTTATTTAAGTTTAAACATATTTAACAACATATTACCTACACAAAAATAAGTGAATGAACTAATGGCCAAGACCGCAGAGCTTGCACACACTCGCACACACGCACTCCTTTCTTTCTCCCTCTCTCTGCCTCTCCCGTACCGTTGTGCTCTCTGCGCATAGCGGTTTAAATGAACGACAACAAGGGATACGGTACCTCCGTTCCAGTGCTTCACAGAACTCCCTGAAGCCTATCCCATCCACCACACTGATCGGCCTCATGTCCTTGCATATGAACAAAATCATTTTTTGCGTGCAGGCCTCCTGTCGTGCCGCAGGCAACGAACTTGTGACGGACGGCGCAAAATATGTATCCAGACGTGGCTGTTTCGCTGAAGTTCCACATATTATGCCATATTCACTTGGATGCACATTTTGGAGATGTAGCCTCAAGTTGCTAGTTGTTGAATGGTAAGCTAACGCTAGCTTACATAGCTTACACAATACTTTATCTGTAGGCTCAACAAGTTTACAATCAACTGCCCAAAATCCGAAATATTTCCAGACATCACTCTTTAGATTTTTGGGGGTTACAATCACTTTCTCTGCTGCGGTCAAGCAGGGTTCTGCACTTTCTGCCATCTTCCACCAAGTCAACTGTCAGCAGTGAGGCAACTTGTTGAGCCTACAGCTAAAGTAGTGTGTAAGCTAGAGTTAGGTTACCATTCAACAACTAGCAACTTGAGGCTACATCTCCAAAATGTGGAGGTCACGCTGGATTCTGCACTTTCTGCATCTCGCAAGTCAACTGTCAGCAGTGACTCTGTGCCAGACAGTGAGACTCCTGTGACCTGTCCCTGATCTCAGGCGCGCGCCCACCCGCAAAGCAGACAGTGCTGCCGCTGTTTTAAAAAAAAAAAAAATTTACATTCGAATATTAATTTTCACATTCGAAATTCTATTTTTAACAACTATTCGAATATATATTCGAATTTAGAATATTCGTTGACAGCCCTACAGAATACGCCATAAAACTGTAGGGTAAAGTATAAAAGTATGTTTAGTCAATGGCAGAGGAAGGTGTTTGACATTGGGGGGGAAAGTTGAGAATAGTGTTTTATTAATTTGTTTATTTATTTATTGACTTAGCAGCCCTGAAAGATATGATCACTTTGACATATAACCAGTGGCATTAACAGGATATTATCTTTGGATGGTCATTTGGATTTGTAGGGTGAGCAACTGTTGCTAGCTAGATCGTTTAAAAGCTACAGCCTACCGTAATTTCCGGACTATAAGCCGCTACTTTTTTCCCACGCTTTGAACCTCGCGGCTTAAACAATGACGCGGCTAATTTATGGATTATGATACCTGTGACTGTATACGGTGGCTTTGTGTTTACGGTGGCTTTGTGGAGCTAGGATGCTAGCATGGATGCAGCCGCATGGATGCTTAGCTCCACGCGATTTCTCAGTATCTCTCAATAACTTAACTAATGTCAAAATAACCACAGTCTACCGGCGTAGACAGAACACAACTCAAAACACTTTAGAAAATTTAAAGAAAGTTTACAACAATACAAATCCAGTCTTCAAGTTCTTTAGCTCACTGGTTTCAAACTAGCGTCTTTCTTCTATCTCGCTGTCTTCAATCTAACGTTCCTGCTTCTGATTGACTCTTGCAACTGTGCTCTCTTAAAGCAACAGTGCACTTATCGTAACTGGCAAAACTAATAATATGCATCACTATTGTATTACTTTTGATATTCATTTTAGCCTGTGTAAAGTTAATTTGTTTCAATGTACCGGTAGGCACCTGCAGCTAATAGACATGTGCGGCTTATTTATGTTAAAAATATATATTTTTTTTAAATTCAGTTGGTGAGGCTTATATTCAGGTGCGCTCAATAGTCCGGAAATTACGGTAGTCTAATTCTGGCATAGGCTCACCTACCAGCCTACATCTGAACACGATTATGAGCACAATTGCAGTACGAGACAATCATATCTCATAAATTGTTTATTTTTCATCAGCAAACCTGGGTTTGGACGCATAGTCCTGCAACAGCTAACTGAATTAATTAAATGTATAATTTAATTGAATTACTCATCCTTTTACAGTTTTCAAACATGTATTTATATCAAACAATCCCAGAGAGGGTTTTAGCCACGGATGCTCCTGCCTCATAGCAATAGAACATTTTGATTGGCTGGTCACCATGATGTGTCTGACAATCACGGATAAACAAACAAAACGTGATTGGATGAAGGATATATCCCGCCCCCCATTTCCCATGCCCCTGGTGGTTACAGAGGTTTGTGCGAGAGAGAGGGAGAGAGCGGCATCGTTCTTCCCTATTAAAAATGCGGTTTTAAACACACGCAGGTGGCCTATATAACCCATACTCGATATGGTCATTTCTTAAGTCTTGTATAAAATCGCATCGAATATAGTACCGATATAGTTCGATATACCGCCCAGCCCTACCACCACCCATCCCAGCCACACACACATACAGCAAATACAGACAAAGCCTATACCGTTTCATTTCTGCTGGTGTGTGTGCGTACGTGTGTGTGTGTGTGTGTGTGTGTGTGTGTGTGTACACGTGTGTACGGGAGACACCGAATGACTGAATGCTGTAATCTGTAACTGGTATCGGGCGGCTATCGATGGACTAGCGGGAGCTCCCAGGAGCCAGTCGTTCTGCAGTGGCTGCACATCTTCCAAGCCCAGCCTTCCATAATTACTGCCTTCCACAGGAGCCGTTGGGCTTGTGTTTGGTGTGGATCTCCGCCTGTGTCAGTGTGATAAAACTGTTGAGCTGTACATGGAGAACTGAGCTGTGACTTAATGTTGTTGTTGTCGTCCAAACGCTCATTTCATTCTGATAAAATCAATGAAGTATGTGGTCCTCATAGTAGTATAGGAGTACAAAGTACAGTATGGAGACTGGCAATGGGGAAATGTGTGAATGTAACAGCAATCCAGAGGAATTTGCAATTTTATGTGTTGTGCCAGTGTTTTGTAGAACTGGCTTTGATTGACAGGCTCACGTGACCTTTTCCCCTCCCCTCCCCTCCCCTCCCCACAGACGGCCAATGGGAACGTAGAAGCCAAGGTGGTTTGCCTGTTCCGGAGGAGGGACATCTCAGGCAATCTGAACACCCTGGCCGACAGCAATGCCCGTGAGTAGCGCTCTTCTCTTCCTCCTGCTCTCCTCATTTTTCCTCCTCCTCTTTGCTCTATCCATCACCGTGATCTCGACACAACACCTCCTCTTTTGGATGAGGGGGGTTTGACCCCAAATACTTACCATACACGGAGAGTGCGGCCATGTTTCCCAATGTGCATCATTTTTTGCGTAATTCATGAACCAGAAGTGAAGTCGAACGCCTCTCTGCATACATACATACATGGGAGCGCTTGTAGGTTTTTCAGGGCTGTCTGTATCTCTGTTCTGCCCTGGGTCAGATCTCATGCTTTCCCCAGTGTGGTTGTACGGCCAAACCTTTGCACACAGGTGTATGTGGGGCACATCCATCTGTCCACCGCCTCGCCAGACCTGTGCGACCCACTGCCCCAGCGTAGGTGCTCTGTGCCATGTGATCGTTGGGAAAATGCCATGAAAGGGGGCTGACTGTGGAGGAGGAGGAGACCCGGTGCAGTGGACTGCGGCTGGATGCAGCCGCAGCAGCAGCTGGTGGAGGCAGTATGGTTGAGCGGTGTGTGTGGTTGTCCTGTGGCTCAGCCAGAGCTGTTAGAGTGTGTGCCGGGGCCACGAGTCCCCCACCCCCCAACCCCCCCACATGCTGCCTTGGCCTGCACAACAGACACGGCTCTGGCCCACCAGCATCTGTGGGGAGAGTCTGAGGCTCTGTGTTGTCTCATTGTGGCCAGATTGTAATGGGATCCTGTAGTGTACTCAGTGTATACACACACACATATGCACACACGCAGGCGGTAGAGCTGGAGACACAAATATTTGTTATGGTTGACTGTGAGCAGGAGCAGGAACACTGACCCGGCATCCTCTGTGTGTGTGTGTGTTTGTGTTTGTTTGTGTGTGGGTGTGTTTGGCGGTAGATGGCTGCTGTCCTCCAGATCGAATTGTTTATGACCCCTTTGCACGTTTGGTTTAGATGCCAACAACACACTCAAAGGTCATCAATACGAGCCCATCTTTTTTCAGCACTGTCACAGTGTCCTCCTGCAGCTGGGAGCTGTGTGTGTTTATAGGGGAGACCTTCTGTAAAGCATTAGGCCTTGGTTGACTGATCCTGTCAGTGTATGGAGATGGGTAGGAAGCCCTCCAATTCATGCAAAACGTTAGGGCTCAGTGCTTCTGTGTGGTGGAAAGAGGTGTAGAGGTGGGGAGCTGAGCCTTTGGACAGTCGGTGAGTAAGATGCGTTGGAGTCGGATTGACACGGATGGAATTAGAACTTGTAGATTGCATGCTGTCATTTGTTCAGATTTCATGATGGAATTTATTACAAATTTTAGACATCAGTGAGAAGCACTCCACTGTAAGGCAGTAGACTCCCCTCTGGTATATCGCTGTGGCGGACTAGGGCAAGAAGTCAAATGGTACATAAACTCCAGAAACCCTTAGTGAAAATGAAATCTTTTAATCTTTGTTAAAATGTAACAAATCATTTTGTATCAGTAGTTGAAGGACAACAGGTCATAAATTGTAGCGTAAATTTGTTACTCTTAGTCAAGTATACAATTGAAGAGGCTGCCCTTGGAATTGTCCGCGTTAAACACAGGGACCATAGGGAGCTAGTGACCGCTGAATACAGTTCAGTTATGGCTGACTACTGAAACCAATGAACCAGAACAGGCACAGCTAAATATAACCGTTAGTGGTTATTGTAAAGTAGGCTACACACTGTACCCAGACCTGAGTGCAGTAGAGTAGGTTACACTGACTATGCCCTCACTATGCCCTCACACTGTACCCAGACCTGAGTGCAGTAGGTTACACTGACTATGCCCTCACTATGCCCTCACACTCACTATGTCGTAATAAGTGCTCCAACGAGGACAGAGAGTCTGCTGAGACACGAGATATGAGCGTTCACCTCAGGAGACCTTACCAAACGCCAGTTTCAGATTCGTCTCGTTTCCAGCCCATGTTCCTCTGACATAAGACCGACCCGCATCGCATACCCCCACCCACCCACCTACGGTGCACCAGAACTGCTGAACTGCATTTTTCTCCAGGTCACGGCCGTTCTCACCAGAAACCCGGGTCAGCCTTTAATCGCACATTAATCCAGCAGATATGTAACACCCGTCCGGTGACCAGCTAGCCTGAAGTAGTCACGCCAGGAAGCTTAGAAAATAAACATGAGTTTACAGCAGAATGTAATAAGTAGGGATGCACGATATTAAATTTTAGCCGATATCCGATATGCCGATATTTACAAGCTCATTTTGGCCGATTGCCGATACCGATATATACACCTCTGCTTTTTAATTATTGAAAAGTCTCTCTTGTACTAGAATTAATCTGTTATTATGATAGGGTATTGTTGTAGATACAGGACATTTAAAAACTTGATTTGTATCATTTTAGAAATAGACATTCACTCATGAAACTATTGAAATGATTTCAAATATTGCAGATTTATTTATATTTTCACGTCACAATTTTCATACTTGAACAGTACCAACTTGAACAACTACACTCTGGAAATGCAACTTGGCTAACTTGGAAAGCTAACGTTGGTTAACTGAATTACAGTTTAATAACATCCCTTCTAGGATTTCTAGACTAATCTATGTAAGGTTATTGCCAAGTTAGCTATATAAATTCCATATATGCAAAAGTAAGCCATGTACAGATAGCGTGGGCTCGTGACATAACGTTTCACATCCCTTCAAATGAGATCATCAACTTCGCTGGTGTCACGTAGCATGCAAGCTAACTAGCTAGTGTTGTCTAGCTAACTAGCAACTTATTAACTTCTATTAGCGCGCGACAGGTAATGTTGCAAAGCGTTGCACGCGGGTGGTCTGCATCTATGCATGTAACCTACGTTACGGCCAAGCTGTCGTCTCCTCTTCCATCTCCTGAAAAGTTTCCTGACAAATAGTATGTCAACATCCTCTGATACTGTGAAGTACTGCCACACAGCCGACGTGTTGAATTACGTTGTTGGCACTCATAGTAACCAAAACATTTGCTTCGCGTGCGCATAATTTGAACGTCACTTTATCGGCCAGGTACATCGGCAGAAATTTTCATATCTGCAGATGCCGATAATTAAGTTTTGAAGCTTTTATCTGCAGATACCGATGTCGTGCCGATATTATCGTGCATCCCTAGTAATAAGATGTTGATGTTATGAAGCGGCACAATATCCATTCAGTCGACTTCAGTTGGTGTGAACTGGCTACTCGCACCGCTTTGCTGTCAGAGGAATTACTCACTAGTCCCTCCGATGGCACAGACGCGGCTCAAAGATCAGCAGAACAAGCAGATCCACCGTCACTGTCACAACCGAGTCTGGTTATGTCACCTCATGTTAGTGTTTGTTTGGCATTTGTCAGGTACCAAACCTGCAGGGTAATTGTTGTTTATAATAGTTGTAATAGTGGTAATACTTGTTGTTGTTGTTGTTGTTGTTATGGTTATGTAAGTAAATATGTAGCATGTATCCATCAACATTAGTAGGTGTTCTGCCCGCATTGCTCCTATCTGGCAGTGGCACTGTGTGGGTTAGCCTACAGTAGGAGTGGGGTCCAGCAGTGTACAGTGGAGTACACAAAGGACACAGTGTGTGAAGGGCAGACCATGTAGACCGTAGTAGAGATCCCTCTCTGTTTCAGTAATTAAAGGCAGACTTCACTACAGCGAGCGCAGGCAGAAGCCCCAGCTGACGCATGACCTCCAGTAGTGGGGTACAGACAGCTGACTGCAGGGGCCCTGAACCCATTACCCCCGAATGTGTGTGTGTGTGTATATTTGATTGAGACTATAGCACCCCCCCCCCCCCCCCCTTTTTTTAAACAGTGGCTGTCTGAGCTCTTCAAAATGGATGCATTCTTAAGCTTCGACCCCCCCCCCCCCCAGACCCCCCTCCTCCTGGTGACCTTTAGCTGACACGTCCCTGTCAACAGCTGGAATCCCTCGTCATGTGGAGGTGGTGGCTGTGCACATGGCAGGCCTGGGGCTGCCGAGGCACTGAGATTGGGCACATGCCATTCTAAAGGCTATCTCCAGGGCACTATAAAATCCCTTTTATTTTTTTGCCAAATTCCATTTTATTTTGGGCAATATTTTGTGTTTTCCAATTTAGCTTTTCTAAATTCGGTTTCATCAATTTCGCTATCATTACATCATATGTCCAATCAAAAAAATGTACCTAGGCGTACCTGTACAAAGACTACTGTGCTTTTACATATATAGTTTTATCTGTCTAGGTGATTGACCAATGTTATAAGAGGGTAGGGAGTGTAGGGTAGGAATAATCCCCAAGACTACAAATGCAGTTCAACATTTCCTATAACGCTATCGAATGAGTTTCTCTCTTATCGTTCTAGTCGAATATGTCAAATTCTGCGCAATTCCTGTTTTACTTTCACGATTTCCGCATTGAGGAAAACATAAGGCCTTGTATCTCCTATATCTTAATAGATTTAGCATTCGTCTCGTTGTGAATCTATGCTTTGAACTAACCTGAGGTTTGACTTTGAATTTTATACATTTCCTGGAATGAAAGAGGGGAGAAGTGTCTGCTGGTCTGTCCAAGCCTTTGCAGTACAACAGAGGGTCTGACCTATGAAATACAGAAAAGAAAATGCTCAGCATGAAACAGCTGAGTATGTTCAGAATTAAAATGAACTTCATTCATCTTCCAGGAATATCATTGGGCAGCCTCTGACAGAGTAACCATTTCCTAGTCAAATCTAACTTTGTTGGGACGTTTCCTGAAAGGCCGTCTGAAGGTGCTTGTTTGTGAGGGTGTGTTCGGAGCCTTGCACTGTCCCATGCTTGGACGGCTTCCCTACGGGTTCATCTGCGGCTGCTTATTAGCGCTCCTTTGTGCGCAGCCGGCTGCCTCGTGCCCGTCTATCTGCCCCTGCACCCGCGCGTTTGCCCCTGCCAGCTGCCGGGACTCCCTGTGTGTGTGTGTGTGTGTGTGTGTGTGTGTGTGTGTGTGTGTGTGTGTGTGTGTGTGTGTGTGTGTGTGTGTGTGTGTGTGTGTGTGTGTGTGTGTGTGTGTGTGTGTGTGTGTAGGCCGCTCTCCCTCCCCTTCTCTAGCATGAGTCGTCGAGCTGGCACTGTCCTGTTACACAACCACCTGGGCTCCCCTCCCGCTTGCTCTCCGCCACACACACACACACTCTCCCTTCTACCCCTCCCTCTCTTAATTTGGGAATCCATGCTTTCTGCCCCCCCTTCCCCCTCTCTCCTCCTCCTCTTTCCTTCCTCCTCCTCTCCTCCTCTTCCTCCTCTCCTTCCCTCTCTCTCCTCTTCCTTTGCTGGTGCCGTGTTTGAGCCCCCAGCACGCCACCAAGAACAAAAGGCCCTTCATGTGGCCCACGGCACGTAAAGGGTTAACGCAGACTCGCCTGTGCCTTTTGTTAAGGAGGAAAGTGTGACCTCTCTGCGTGTGTGTGTGTTCGCGCACGCACACGCATATGCACCAGTAAACATGCAAGTCTAAAGCAGCTATCTATCGCATATGTGCTCTTGAGTCCATGTATCCCTTTTCCATTCTGTTTTTAAAGAGTGTGTGTGTGTTTTGGGGGGTGGTGGTATGTGTGTGTGTGTGTGAGGGGGGGGGGTTGATTTGTTACTCAGTGGGGGGATGGGCGCCTCAGGTTTGGTGTACAGGGTTTCCCAGTAAGTCGGGCAGGGACTCGCCGGCCACGGGGAGAGAGGGAGGAGGAGGGAGGGAGGGAGGGTGGGGGGGTGGAGGGGTTAACAGAAAGGGGTGTGGCCTGAGGTCCCTACACACACACACACACACACTCACTCACAGGGTTTCCTGTGGCTGTGTGCAGGGGCGGAGTCCTGGGAGATGAGGAGAGATAGTCTTCTGGCCCAGTGGTCTAACTGTGCTGCGTGCTTGCATTCTTACACACAAACACACACACACACACACAAACACACAGCATTTATCTTCTCCCTCCATGTTGCGGCGCTTATGCAGCACACCATACCACTGCTGTTTTAATGTATACTGTACATGTGCAAAGTGGGAGCAGGTCATGGTGCCACTCTTTCAGAGGCCCATGCTGTGCTCATGCTCTACTACGCTGTGTACTAGGCCCTTAAGCTTTTGGGTGGACCTTCACTTTATGATGAGTATGGGGGGCAGCCGTGGCCTAGAGGTTAGCGACGCAAACTTTTGGACCGAAAGGTCGCCGGTGCAATCCCCTGGACCGGCAGGAAAAATGGGGGCCGGTGAGGGGGAGCAGCCCTTTCCTCTCCCTCCACATCCACGGCAGAAGTGCCCTTCAGCAAGGCACTGAACCTGCTCCCCGGGCGCTGGGGTTGACGTGTTGGCTCACCTGTCCGGGTGTGTGTGTGTGCTCAATACTCTGGGTGCTTTTTGCTTACTGCTTCTAGTAGGTGTGTGTGTGTGTGTGTGTGTGTGTGTGTGTGTGTGTGTGTGTGTGTTCACTGCCAAAGCATTGGTTAAATGCAGTCTCCCCCCCCCCCATGGGGTTAATTCAAAGTATCTAAATGAAATTAAAAAAAAACTGGAAAACCCATGAGCATCTTCACTCATTACGCTGTTTTTTGTTAGATTGTACACTTATTTTTGGAATTTGTGTTAGAAGGTGTTACAAAAATGTATTAATGAACTAAAATGTTGGTACAAAACATGCTTCATAATCCTAAGTAGTATTTTAAAAAGTATGTGTGTACTAGGACTTCCATAGGTATTTTTTCACAACCTCGATTGTCAGTTGTGGACAGATTTCTCAACGATGGCTCTAACATCGGGCCTGTCATATAATAGGCTACTTCAAGAATGCGGCGAAAAAAAATGAATGTTAAAAATAATGTTAACATTTTTAAAAATAAATGCAAGCAAATCTGACTAATTACTCCGCCAAACTGTTTTTGGTAGAATTTGGCCAGATTTTCATTGAACTTTGCATGGGCCAAAGAAGAACCTGTACAATTTTGGCACAGATATGAATCACTAGGCAGATCCACCAGGCAGGTCGGTGCTCTCTGAGTGCCATTCTAGTTTAGTTTTTTAATCGTTTAGGCTTACTAATTATTTACTTGATGAAAAGAAAAAATATGTTAACACAATAATCTTTTTTTTTCCTTTTTCTGTCTTGGTCGACTCTACAATGTTGGTAACCATAACATTAAAATATCATCAGAATTTACATACTTCAACATTATGTAACGTAAGACCAAGTGTTATCTTCACATCATATCGTAAATGTTATGCTCTGCTCTATGTGCTGAGACCAGCCCCATCAGAGTTGCAGAGTCTTTTAATCGATGCAAGACACCTCCCACACCTTCCCCCTGGGTACTCCAGCACTCAAGTTTCAGTGTCCACTTAATGTGCGCTCACATTATTGCAGTTTTTATTTCATTTTTTTTTTTCATCTTGTTTATTTATGTGTTTTTGTGTGTTTATGGATGTAGGAGACTTTGAGGAAGAATCGAAGCAGCCCTCAATGTCGGAACAGCATAAACACCAGCTGAAGCACAGAGAACTCTTCCTCTCTCGACAGTTCGAATCCCTACCTGCCACGCATATAAGGTAACACACACACACAAACACACACACATTCTGAGCTCTTGTGTCCTCCAACTATACAGATATAATGACCCAAACAGTTTTGTCCATCCCACCAGTCACACACTAATATGAATTCTGATTGAGCAACTTTTTTATCATACTTGCATATGTATTTATATTAAAGTTATGCACATCCCTAACGTATGTATGTAATGTATGTATGTATGTGTGTGTGTGTGTGTGTCTGTGGCTTTTTGATTTGCTTCTGCAGGGGGAAATGCAACGTCACACTATTGAATGAGACGGACGTATTAACAGGCTACCTGGAAAGAGAGGTAAGCAGCTACACACACACACACAAAAGAGGATATTTGCCCGGATGAGAATCTTGGATGGCTGTAAAGTGCATACATACCACAAAAAAGGGATGGAACATACATAACTACTCACTAGAAAAAGCATTGACGTGTGTGTGTGTCTGTCTGTTTTCCAGGACTGCTTCTTCTACTCTCTGGTGTTTGACCCGGTCCAGAAGACCCTTCTGGCTGATCAGGGGGAGATCCGCGTGGGCTCCAAGTACCAGGCTGAGATCCCTGACAAACTGGGCGAGGGTGAGTGCGCCTGACCAAGAGGTCACGGCCATGACCTCTGTGAACCCCTCCTGACCCTCGGGTTAAACTTTAGGACTATGGCGAACAGCCCCCCCCCCCTTCCCCCTCCAGTCAATCAGTATTGTAGCTTAGCTGAGGGACAGATCGTTAGCCAGCACAAACGTAACAAGTGCTATACTTAGTGTCGTTGTTCAGTCTTTGGACAGTGACTAATACAGTGGCGTTGGCAAACCTGTAAGACGTGACTAGTGCCAATCCTGAGTCACCAATTGTCTGCGTTGATATCATAGTAGATGGGGTGTGTGTGTGTGCGTGCGTGCGTGCGTGCGTGCGCGCGCTTCATAAAACCTGAACCTCTACTAGCTGGTTCTGGATGTAGGGTGGGTGTGTCTGTGTGTGCAGTGTATGACATGGGTAACTGTGTCTGCATAGCGAGTTGTGCATTTACATTTTAGCTGGCTGACACAGTGAAAAGGCGTATATTGCATGATCATTTTCCATAACTGTACACTTGAAGGTGTGACTTGGTTCATGTTGGGGTTATATTTGTGAGCAGTTGAATGAGGCCACAATTTCAGGAAGTACTGACTGTAGTGTAGGACTCCAACAGTAACCACATCATTGCTAGTCACCACCATTACTTCCACAACAAGAAAACGATTCAGAATGCCATTAATCCCCTGGAAAACACAAATTAAATATGTAAATATTGCATTCAAATACATGTGAATATGACATGCAACATGCAAATACAGGTGGCTATTGCGCTACTGATCGCAACGAATCCTCATGACTGCACATCATGGCAACATTAAGACAGACATGCCATGCAGAAATACTTTCTTCTTTCTACTGATGCTTATTGTTGACTCCTTAAACACTTTCAGCTCAACAATTTGAACCTATTAAAGGAGCAGTAAAGTCAAATTAATTAATTAACGTGGGGGGGGGGGGGGCGGGTTGGTTGCGGTATTACTGCAAACTGCAAGGTGGCATTCTTTGAATACCACAGTAAGGGAATTTCTGTACCGCTGTAGCCCTACTGTAGTGTCCTTGACACTGTTTGTGCGTGCGTGCGTGTGTGTGCGTGCGTGCGTGTGTGTGTGTGTGTGTGTGTGTGTGTGTGCGCACTCATGTTGGGTACATCATGGTCATATGTGACCGTCTGCAGCCCTTTACTTATGAGTCACCTTTGCTGTAGATGGACCTCTTTCTCCTCCTCCTCCTTCTTCTCTGTTCCCTCGTTCACTCATCTGCACTTATCCGTCCTGCCCTTCATTCCCCTTAGTCACCCTCTCTCCCGTCCGCCCATGTCATCTTAAGCAGCGGCTATTTATGGACCTGAGTGGTCTGATGGGATGTTTGTTCAGATACACACATTCAAGTTGCTTCCAGGGCTTCAGAATCTGGGTCCACCCAATGAATAGAGAATCCACGTGTGTGATTGTGTGTGTGTGTGTGTGTGTGTGTGTGTGTGTGTGTCTGTCTCTCTGTCTATGTGGTTGTGTATTAGTTACGTCTGCCAAGGAGGTTATGTGTTCGCTTCAGTTTGTCTGTCGGATATATGCAAAAACTAAGTAGCCGACTGTCATGAAACTTGGCGGAGGGGTGCGACATGGGCCAAGGAAGAACCCCTTCAATTTTGGGGGAAATCCGGATCAAGTGATGTATCCAGGACTTTCCTTTTTTTTTTTCTGTAACATTGTGCTTTTTATTCATAATTTTTTTTTAAACTGGCCTTGGCGCCATCTGCTGGCCCTGGTGCCCCATTGGCCTGGGCAGACGTCTGCACTCGTTGAGTGCCCATCTAATAATGCGTTTGTCATGCGTGGGTCCTTTTTTTGTTGTTTTTTTCACAGGCGAGTCAGACACCCGTGTGCAGGAGAAGCTGGAGACTAAAGTGTGGGACCCCAACAGTCTGCTCAAGGACTCGCAGATAGACCAGTTCCTGGTGGTGGCTCGGTGAGTGTCCTTTCTGCCCTCAGGAGTCTTTCCTTACATACGTCGCCATGTGCCTGCTCTAGGGTGCTCAGGCCTTGGGCTCTGTGAAGCGCTTTGAGACAATGTCTGTGCCCACATAGCGCTGTCTCTCTCTCTCTCTCTCTCTCTCTCTCTCTCTCCTTCCCTCCCTCCCTTTTTCATTCTCTCTTCTGCAGTGTCTGTTTCTTCTCTCTCACTTCCCACGTGAACCCTCGAGACCAGATCACAAATTGTGACCGTTTCCATAGAGACCCTCCTGCCCTCTTTGCCACAGATGCCGCCATGACTGATCTGAGAAAAGAAGAATTTTAAAGAATCAGTCTATCGTCCTCTTTTTATCTTACTGTGTGTCACTCTGAGATTATTCCTCTCCGGCTTCTAATCCATAGTGGACTGTGTTTGTATGGCCTGGATTTAATCTCAGTATAGTCAAATAATAATAATAATGACATGATGGAGGACGTTCTTCTGCTTTTATCAATGTTGCAGATGTAGTTTCATTAATTTGCACTTGGCAAAGACTAGTTTTTTTATTGCTTTTTAGAGAGTTCATTCCCTGAACTCCACTCCGTGCCAATTGTGAATAAGTGGACGCCCCCTTGTGGCTGGACATAGAAAATGCATAAAGAATGAGCCAATAACCAGATACTCGAGCATCGGTGTCCCAGTGTTCAGTTGTGTATATGCTGAGTACCCAACCTGAATTAGTCATTTACATTATAATTCAAAGTGGTTAATTATAATTAGAGATGATTTTAATGCTAGAGTTCATTTATGTGTCTGAGAATGACACAGCGCAGGTCCTGCCATGCAGACGTTTCCCTCTCCGAAGCGCTCAGGGAGCATCTAATAATGTGTTTATGTGCCAATGACATTGTGCTACCTAATCATTAGCTACGACTGTGCTCCTTAAGCTCCTGTCCCCAGATAGGTGTTTTTAATGGTTGTTGTGTATTGAGGGTGACTGGGTATGTGTGCTCACAATACCCCAGGGACCAGCCATTGGTCGCACCAGGATTTTTAGTGTCTTATACATAGTAATGTGTGTGTGTGTGTGTGTGTGTGTGTGTGTGTGTGTTTTATTCAAGGCGGAGTGCTGTGTGATGGTTTAATAATAATGGATGTGTAGTAAGCCAGTTAATATAGAGTGCATGTCTTGAGACCATAGGGATAATATTTTGTTGTTGCGTTGTTAAGGCTACATTGTTATTATTAGAGGTAGTAGTTTGTGTGTCTGAGTGTCTGCACATATTTAATAGGGGTGGGAATCTCTTGGCACCTCACGATTCGATTCCGATTCAGAGGTCTTCGATTCTAAACCGATTATCGATTCTAAACCGATTATCGATTATCAATTTTAAAACGATTATCGATGCATCTCGATTTTTAAAACATTTGAGTTTGCTACTCGGAGTCTAAAATCACTTCCTACCTTCTCTATTTTTTTATTAGAGGAAAAGTTTTTCCTTGTCACAATTATGACTTTCTATGAATAAATGCAATAATCAATGCAGCTTTTTTTTTTTTTTTTTTTTTTAAATCGATTATGAACTTTTTTTCCCACCCCTAATATTTAATGGCCTGTGCAAATCTGATAAAGCGGTTTGGTGATTATGACTGCTTGTGCGTGTGTGTGTGTGTGTGTGTGTGTCTCTGGACGTTTTTCGGAACGTAATTGTGTGTGTGTGTGTGTGTGTGTGTGTGTGTGTGTGTGTGTGTGTGTGTGTGTGTGTGTGTGTGTGTGTGTGTGTGTGTGTGTGCGCACGCACGTGTGCATGCTTGCCTGGTGTGTTTATTTGTAGTGATCACTGATGTGCCTGTGTTTGCTGTAGTATAGAGTGGTGCTGCTGTCCAGTAGAAGGTTGCTAGTTCGATTCCCTGTCGAAGCGTCCTTGAGCAAGGCACTGAACCCCTAATTGCTCCTGATGTGCAGTGTGCCATCAGTGTAAATGTAAAATGTGTATACATTGTAAGTCGCACATATGTAAGTCGCTTTGGATAAAAGCGTCTGCTAAATGACTAAATGTAATGTAAATGTAGTAAAGACATTGCATGTGTCTGTGTGTGTTACAGGGCTGTTGGGACATTTGCTCGTGCTCTGGACTGCAGTAGCTCCATCCGCCAGCCAAGCCTGCACATGAGTGCAGCAGCTGCATCCAGAGACATCACGCTGGTGAGACACACACACACACACACACACACACACACACACACACACACACAGACCCACACACGCACGCACACACAGTCTCACAAATATGCACACAGTGTTAAACTTTGGTACACATGCATCCATGCTTTAAATGCTATATATACACCGTGCTTCTGCCCCCTGGTACGCACACTCTCTTACAACAGCACAACCTAGAGGTATGAATCACTGGCCTCATGGTTCAAAGGTCATATATGTGCCCCCTCACCATTGTCACTCTCTTACAACAGTACAACCTAGAGGTTCAAAGGTCATATATGACAATGGTGAGGACACATACTCTCTTACAACAGTACAACCTAGAGGTATGAATCACTGGCCTCATGGTTCGATTTGATTCAAAGGGTAATCCAGCCCTAGACTTATGTCTAAATACTTAATATTTTGTAGCCTAGAAAAATTACATTTCCCATTAAAACAAATGCTTCCCTTCTGTTAGGCCATCAGGATAATTCAGTTACTGTCCTGTATAACAAAAATATAACCTACAACCAGCTGGCTCTCAGATCAAATATGATTATCCATACCATAAAGTAATATGAACTGAAATTCATATGTCGGCCTATCTGGGGGAAAATACATTCAAAAACTATTGAAAGAACTCTGGATTGCATTTGGCTAATATGACAAAGCAGGAAGTGGTGGCAACTAGGCTATTAGCATTAAGCTAAGGAGCAGAGATATATTAAAGCCATATGTTCGCACAATTGCGATGAAATGCGGAAAATATGATCAAAATAACAAGACCCAATGGATAGTGAACATGTATATATTGCCTGTCTCTGTAAATTAACTTTTCTTTCACTGATATCTGGCGGTCATGGTGGAATAATTTGTTTACATTGTACTTGGCTCACGTCACAAGACCGTAAGGGTTGTGTAACATTGCAAGAGTGTGTGTTGCCAGTGTTAACGGCAAATTAACTTTTCATGTGTCATTACAACTGCATATCGTAGTGAAATGGGTTTGAATGAGTTGTTTAAATTCATTATGCTGGCATGCATATTATTTAATTAGGCCTTCGTTGTTCAAATTAAATAGATTATTTAATGTTCCTGCATCAATGAAGAATCTTTCACATGAACATCGTGATCCATCACGAGCCTTAATACAACCACAAACTGTATGACACTCCCACAATAATACAACCATAAACTGTATGACACTCCCACAATAATACAAGCACAAACTGTATGACTCCCACGATAATACAAGCACGAACTGTACCAAAATGATTCTTCCTATTATAGCCTTGTACAGTAGATTCAGGACTCTTACAAAGCAGTCTTCCTCTTCTCTCCCTCTCCCCCCTCCCCCTATACAGTTTCATGCCATGGACACCCTGCAGAAGAACGGCTATGACCTGGCTAAGGCCATGTCCACGCTGGTGCCACAGGGTGGGCCGGTGCTGTGCCGGGACGAGATGGAGGAGTGGAGCGCATCGGAGGCCATGCTGTTCGAGGAGGCGCTGGAGAAGTACGGCAAGGACTTCAACGACATCCGCCAGGACTTTGTAAGTGATCCCAAACAAGCTCATGTTAATAATTTAACATGAAAATGAACGTAAATTAATGCAAAAAAAAAAATCCTGTGATTCACCAATTTGACGATTCAGTATTTAGTATTATCCAGTATTTATCTGGATACTGTGAAATGGTTTGAAATAATTAATCTAAAAAAAATAATAATAATCAATAGCAATCACCCGTGTTTGATAACACCATCTTACCAATTTGTCCTTCTCAGTTGCCATGGAAGTCTTTAGCCAGTGTGGTCCAGTTCTACTACATGTGGAAGACCACTGACCGTTACATTCAACAGGTACTACCAGTCCTCTTCCTCCTCTGCCCCGTGTGTTAGTTTCCACCCAGTTGATTTCCCTCCGTTTCAGTTCAGTTTCCTCTTATGCAACGTTGTTCTTGTTTTTGCTTTCTTCACAGAAACGACTGAAGGCAGCCGAGGCCGACAGCAAGCTGAAGCAAGTTTACATCCCCACCTAGTGAGTGGCCTGTGGAGGCAATGGCAATTGAATGGCAAATAGAGAGCCTAAATCAGTGCAACTCTTAATTTCAGAACTCGTTAACACACTATAATACAGTTAAGATCCACTTTCTCTCAAAGACCTGCTCGTTGCTTAGAGCGATTAGCAGAATATAATGTTACACGCGCTCACACTCGGCCTCTCTGTCACTCTTCTCCTCCTTCAGCACCAAACCCAACCCAAATCAGATTATGGCTCCTGGCAACAAGCCTGGCATGAATGGAGCTGCAGGCTTCCAGAAAGGGCTGAGCTGTGAAAGCTGTCACAGTAAGTGTGTGTGTGTGTGTGTGTGTGTGTGTGTGTGTGTGTGTGTGTGTGTGTGTGTGTGTGTGTGTGTGTGTGTGTGTGTGTGTGTGTGTGTGTGTGTGTGTGTGTGTGGTTTAGCACAGGCTCTCATGACCGTTTACTCGTAAAGTTTTGGGTTCTAGACTCATATTATTTTCCTGTGTTGCAGCTGCTCAGTCCCCTCAGTGGTACGCCTGGGGTCCTGCCAACCTGCAGTGCCGCCTGTGTGCCTCCTGCTGGATCTACTGGAAGAAGTATGGCGGTCTGAAGACCCCCACGCAGCTAGAGGGCGCCACAAGAACCGCCACAGTATGTTACTGCATCACACTCTGCATTATGTTACCTCCAACCATTTGATAGACAGTACACCTTAACTACGTGGAGGTTGTTTGTTAGTGTTGTTCTTATAGCTATAGCTAAGCTTTAACCAACGTATTTACAGTGAGCTATCTCCTTGGGTTCTCCACAGAGCACCATTTTAACCTTTTGCCGTCTCCTTCCCCACCCTCAACCAATAGGATGCGCCGCCGCGCACCCACCTGACCCGTCAGGAAGTGCAGGGCATGTCCCCGTTCACCAGCGCGGCGGGCCGCGCCAAGCTACTGGCCAAGAACCGGCAGACGTTCATCCTGCAGACCACCAAGCTGACGCGCATCGCCCGCCGTGTGTGCCAGGACATCCTGCAGCCGCGCCGGGCTGCCCGCCGCCCCTACGCCTCAATCAACGCCAACGCCGTTAAGGCCGAGTGTGAGTGGCGCGGGGAAGGGCACAGGCGTGGGGTGGGGAGGGATACAGGTGTGGGGTGTTCACTCTGTATTCTATCAGCAGGAGTTTTAATCTCCAGTTTCACAAAGGAAAGATAAAAAAAAGTACAGTCCTCGATTATAATCCAGTACACTTGTTGTCCACGCTGCCCTCTTGCTGTCTACTCGGTGTGTTTGCTCTAAAGAAAAACTCTGACGTTCGTTCACACACTCCTGGCTCTGTAAATGAGAAGCACAAAGTGGCTCGGAACCGAGCAACACACTATTCCAGCCAACCAACCACATTACTTCAGGAGCATGGAAGGGAGGGGTTGTGTTTGATTGGCTGTTGAGTTCAAATATCAAGACAGTGAAGTGAACCCTGCTTAAAATTTTTTAGCATTTAGTGTCACTTTTCATCGAATGAACCCAGAAAAGGCTTTGTCTGCTGATACTTCTAATAGATTATGTCCTCTTAGAAATAGATTTCATTTGAACCGTTTCTCATGGGGCATCTCTGGTTGGTTGTCAGCAGCTCCGAGTGTGTGTGTGTGTGTGTGTGTGTGTGTGTGTGTGTGTGCGTGTGCGTGTGTGCGCTGTATGACATGATTTCTACTGCTTAAGCCCAAACAGTGGTTGTTAATGCCCCTGCCTGGTCCTGTCTCCTGTGCTTATGCTGCTCACAGGTATGATCAGGCTTCCCAAGGCCCCCAAGGCGCCTCCGAAGAACCGGCCCATCCCGCGACCGTCCCTCGCCAACATCGTGAAGGAGCTAGGTGAGAACTCCACATTTATACAGTCTGTCACTAGGAACGTGTGTGTATGTGGGAGAGATGGTGATCCCATCATTATATTTGTAGGTATGGGTAATGATGGTCTTTGAAGGTATGCAGGTGTGCATTGTTTCTAATAGCATCTTGCTTTATGAAAAGTTGACAATTATAGCCTGATATCTGTATCTTCATCCTCCTCTTCCTCAGCTGTCCAGGCTCCTCTGAAGCTGAAGGCCCCGCGCAGTGCTCCGACCCCCATCAACCGTAACCAGGGCAACCCGTCTCGCAGTGCCTCCGCCCTGCTGGGCAAGAGGCCCTTCGAAAGTGTGAGTGGCCCTGCCCCTTTCACACTCTCAATCAGACACACACACACGTGCCCATACCCATCCACGCACACACACACACACACACACACACACACACACACACACACACACACACTGAAGTTCTTTGTCTGTGCCAGTAAATGAAGAATTTCATATCCCTCTTTTGTCTGTAGCTCAATAATACTGAATGGGTTTATTTTGTCTCTGTTCGCTACTGCAGTGATTCTGCAGCTGCCCCGTTGGCTGAATGCTCTCCTCATAACCTATTGCTGTTTCACATATGGGCCAGCCTAAAATAGAGGTTCAAAAGTGTTCTAAGATTAATAGTCTCTGCTCCCCCCCCCCTCTCTCTCTCTCTCTCTCTCTCTCTCTCTCTCTCTCTCTCTCTCTCTCTCTCTCTCTCTCTCCCACCTATTGGCAGCAGGTGGGCGGCCATCCCTTCTCCGCCAACGGGAGGCCGTTCCCGTCGGGCATGAGGACCACCTCTCAGTCCGTCATCAAGCGCCAGAAGGTCAGCCAGGGTGATGCTCCCAACCCCGTGGTGTTCGTCGCCACAAAAGACACCAGGTACATAGAACTTTCCAGAACAACACTCTGTAACTGATGGGTCCTTTTTAAGTAGAGATGGCCACTGATGATGCTATATTCCACTTTCTGTATCTCTGGGTGTCACTTTAGTGAGGGGAAGATAGTAGAAACATGATGTCAATTTGCTGATGCTGCCCAGATAAATTGGAATACTTCTGTAAGTTAATTTCGAATGAGCTGTTACGGTCTCATTTCCAGGTCCTTGGACATGAAGGCTAGTGAATAATAGCTTTCTAACCATGTAGCAGTCCGCTTTAATTAAAAGATAATTAGTTACCGTCTGGCAGCATCACCTCATCAACATCATGCTTCCAGACCTGAAGATGGGGCCGTGGTTCTCTCATCTGCTCACTCTTCTTCCGTCCTTTGATCCATGTCGAGTGGTTGCCATCTTATTTTCTGCCTTAAGTAAAAAGCCTGTCCTGTTGATGATGAGTAGATTTGTATTCCAAGTTCAGTATTCCAAATGCAGAACCCATAATTCCAGTCAGTCTCGTAACGCAGCAGTGCCCAAAGCAGGCTATCAGTGCCTTGCCCAACAGCAAGGATATAATGATAAAAAGATCAAAAAGAATCTATGCAATATCTCTTTGATGTTGCACCTCACCTCTTATGGAATGTTGTGTGTGTCTCTCTCTCTCTCTCTATAGGGCCCTGAGGAAGCACCTGACGCAGGCTGAGATGCGGCGTGCCGCCCGTAAGCCCCACACGCCGGTGCGGGTGAAGCTGCCGTTGCCCCCGCGCCCACTCGCTCTGCCCCTGCCCCTGCCCGTCCCCCTGCTGCCCTCCAGCACCAGCGAGCCCATCGTCCTGGAGGACTGAGGCTCACTCCCCGCAGCCTCTCTATCTCTCAGTCTCTCTTCATCTCTCTTCATCTCTCTCTCACTCCATGTCTCTCACACTCTTTCTGTTGGGTCATTTCTTTTCCTTTTCTCCCCCGTTCCTATTTCACCGTTAGTGTTCTGTTGCCTCTCTGAGAGCTAATGTGATCATTAGACAGACATGCTCATACCCACTCTGCCACATCCATTCTGTCCCATACCCATGAAGTTATAAGTTACAGCCACCAGTAGTGTACATGTATACACATAGATTATCCTTCTCACACACACACACAAACACATACACGCACACACACAATTTATAGATATCCCTACATACATTAGGCTTTGGGAGTTAGTAGAGTTTTATTCCAGCTTTGTTTAATTACATCTCCCATTCCCCAAACATCCCTTTTTTTAAATGGCAAATATTTTTAATTGTGTAATTTAAATCAAGTAATGCTCATCCTGAATTATGGTGATCAAGCACACTTTGTTTTTTTTTCTCCTCTGGATCTACCTGAATTTTGTAAATATTACGGCTTTTTGTTTTCCTTTCTTTTCTCAAGCAGTGGGCTCAGGGATGGCAAATAGGTGTGGGGGAGCATCCAAATCAAGTCTGGGGGGGAGGGGGGCTTAACGCATGTTACGTTTTTTTGTCATTTTTCCTGTGAGGCGGGGGGGTCAGGGGTCAGATTTTGATCAAGAGGGTTCCCTTCCTTCTCCACATCGTTGTCCACGGTCTCAACTGTCCGTCTCTGTCTGTTTGTCCCTCTGTCCGCCCACTGCCATGCAGTCACAGAAACGACCACCCCCCTCCCTTTGTGGAGCCCCATTCCCAGAGACTCTGTTGCCCACTCACACACACACAAACATAAACGACTCCCTCCCTCCACTTAACAATTATGGAAAGGAAGGTATTTTTTTCCCTTCCCCCTATGCAGTACTGAATAAATAAAAAGGACAGCCTCAGTCAATTTGCAGTTCCTTTTTTTTTTTTAACCATCTTTTAATGAAGTCTGAGTGGAAGTGGCTTTGGATGCTCGTGTTGATCCCTGGATCAGGAAGCAGGATTAGGAATGGGTGGGATGTTTTAATGATGCTTCAGTAGTCGGTGATTTTGCTGTCATCCCTGGTGTATCTGATGGAATCACAGAAGACCTTTTAGGACCTCCTCCTCCTCCTCCTTGTTTTTTTGGGTTTGTTTGCTGAAAAATGGTTCTGGCTAGAGTTTGGGATGAGGTGGAGCGATTGTACAGAAAGGATCATTGAATGAGTGTTCTCAGTGTCTTGTTTTTTTTTTAGGTTTGTTTGTTTTTTTTGTTGTTTTTTTTAAATGAGACCCCTGTTTACCAGTTGAATGTCATCATTCTGAGCGGCTGTCTCCTCTCCTCGCCTCCTCTCTGATGCCATAGCAACACTCACGACCGGTTTCCGTGGAGCTCAAGAGGGGTGTTCGTCATCCTTTTTATGTACAAGCCTCCTTTTGTCAGGCATGGAGTGGACTGGTACAAGGGCGTTTCAGGGGATGGTCATTGCTGGTGGTCGTCAGCCCAAATGAATGAAAACCGTAGAGGGCCAAAGTGACTAGGCAAACAGGGTAGGGAGGGGCGATCATACTGGCCCTTGTGTCATAGAAAAGGAAGGATGGACGAAAAAGGAATGTATGAATTGGAATAGATGCTGAAACTTGTCTGAACCTAATGGGTAAACGGTGCTTAACAGACTGGGAAGTTGGTCAGTGGTTGTGTCGGCCTGCGTAGTAATCAAATTGAATAAACCCTGGTAGTACATATGGCAAAGGCGGTGGTGTTGTTGTTGTCTGACTGGTTGAGTGAACAGCATTTTTTTTAAGCCATTAAAAAAAAAAAAAAAACATGAACAGTATTCTGCAAATGTCGAGGCACACCCAACTTAATAAGAAATTATGAAGTGAGTATACATGGTACCCCAAACTACTACTATGCAGAGGCCGTAGTGAATAGTGTGTATTGTAACAGGGATTTAACTTTTTGGTGGTTATGATGGTCAAATTGAGTTCAGCTATGGGTTGAAGACTTTTTTGATTCTGAAATTCTTTTTGTAAGGCCCCATTTGGATTTTTTGTTTTTGTTTTTTGGGGGTGGGGGGGACTTGCTTTTTGAAAGTGTGGATGTTTAAAATTTGGACACTTAAACTCCTTGAAATTTTCTCTGGGCTTCAGTTAAGTTTCCCTCTCTCTGGGAAGATGCGATAAAACATTGTAGCCTAGTTGCCCCCAAATTCCTCCAAATTTATGTGGAGTTTTTGTAACATTTCATATTAAAAATAATAATAAAATTGAGCACCCCATGCACAGCAATCACTTATCTATATATAAAAGAATGAAACAAACGAGCTACATTGGGCTCTCCACAGTTTTTATATGAAAGCTCTAGCTTGTATTTTCTCTTTGTTGTGGAGAAGTTAAAATAATAAAAAAAAATGACTGTACATGTGAACATGATTCCTCCTAAGGGAAGGTGGGGAAGGTAAGGTAGTTGAATAGGGGGGGTGGGTGGGTCTGGGGCATAATAAGGGGTAGAATTTTGTATGTTGGAGAGAAATCTGCTTCAATTAAACTTTTTTTTCTTGTGTTTTGTTTTTTTATTCCAGTGTATCTGTATCCTTTAATGTATCTTGATAAGAAAAGAAATAAAGATTTTTTTTCTTTGTGGTCGTATACGTGCCCCCTGTGTCATTGTACATTCCAGTTGTGTGTGTGTGTGTCTGGTGGGAGGAAGGGAATACACCAATAAGGAACAGGCCTGGCTAACATCACAGAGTATGAATATTAAAGTACAGTAGGCTAGATATGTTAAATGCGTAAGAGGCAGGGGCAAATATCATATTAATGAGGAAGCTACAGAGAAGACACGTTTTGAGGAACCATAAGGTATACGCTACTTCTAGCCCCAAAGTGAACGCGAAAATGAATTTTAATTATAAAGGCTGTTCCTTGAAATAAACAATGGTAATAGTCAACTTTAGAAAAGCAAGGTAACAATTTATGGAATATACTTGATATTTCACAGGCACTCCATTAGATTGGAACACCGTGCAATGAACATTTTCTTTGGCATATAGGTATATTTTGAATAGCAAATAACTATTTGTCGCTCTGTTTAGTTAAGTGTCTGGGTTTGAATTTGAGCGGAACAGACAGCTTTTAATTAGCTGATTAGTGTAGTGCTTCCTCGGCTACAACACTCCAATCTGAGGTGTGAATTAACGCGGGACAGGTGTTTGTCTACCAAAGAGGGAATCCATTTGAAGTAAGGTTGGCTAATAGACAAATGTTTATTGGTCCACGGCTGAATTGGCCAATTTGATAAGCAGCGGAAAACGACTAAATCGATTATAGAGGTTCAAGCTCATTGGCCGCAGGCCTCGAAACTACGCCTCATGAAATCCCATTGGCGAATTTCAACCCTCCTCTGATGTTTTTCATCACAGCTGATCAGATTTAAAGAGTACGCGGGCATGACATTGAGCATGCGATAGAGACAGAGTGGTCTGGCTGGATACATACGCTGTGGATAGAAGCAGCTCTCTCAGTCTTTGTGCGTCTTATTTCTAACATTTTAAACGTTGTTTAAGTTAAGTGCCTGAGTTTCAGTCAGTGTTCCCCGTTATTACTGCTTCTTCTAAGATCTTGAACTATTCAACAAAGGGACGATGTTTGAGGTAAGATGTTAACCAGTCAACACCCTATAGTGGGTTTTCATATAGCCTACTTCATTTTAGGGCAATATTGACTAACGTAGGCTGTTGATTGCCTTGATATTGAGCCTAATGTGCTATCCAAGCTTCTATTTTCTGTTTGGTTAAATTTGTTGGGCTCAAAGGCAATTCTAAACAAATGAAATATATCTTATGTTAGCCACGAGGGTTGTGACCTCAAATGTAGACTTGTCAACTTGTGTACACTTAAGTTGACATTTTGGACTGACTCAATTGTTTTCATTCAACAGACCAGCCACAACGACCTAATGCTGCTGCTCCCCTCCCCAGAAGATGACTTGGCTGTGCACAATCTGCTCTGCGACGGAGAGCGGTCCCCGGGCCAGGGCATGTCACTTGCTGAGGCCCTGCTTCCTCTGGTACAGTCCTCTGCCGCTCAACCCGCGCCCCTACTGTACTCAACACGCTACAAGACGGAGCTATGCAGCCGATATGCCGAGACGGGCGCATGCAAGTACGCAGAGCGTTGCCAGTTCGCCCATGGCCTACATGACCTCCACGTCCCCTCTCGCCACCCCAAGTACAAGACGGAGCTTTGCCGCACTTTCCACACGGCCGGCTTCTGCGTGTATGGTACTCGCTGCCTATTCGTCCACGTTCTGCGGGAGCAGAGGCCGCCAGCCCGCCAGCAGCGCAGGCAAGGTTCTGGACGTACAGTGCCCTGCCGCAATTACCGAGCCTATGGAGTCTGTCCCTTCGGCACTCACTGCCACTTCCTGCACGTGGACGCCAGCGGCTCAGGGGCCTCCACAGACAGCGAGGAGGAGAAGACCTGGTCCCCGCTTACCACTTCATCTGCCCCCGCTTCCGCCCCCCTCGCCCCGGCCCGCTCAGAATGGAAACCGCGGGGCACTCTCTGTCGCACCTTCAGTGCGTTCGGCTTCTGTCTGTACGGCACGCGCTGCCGCTTCCAGCACGGCCTGCCAAATGCAGTGCGAGGCTCGGATGCTTTCTCCGCATCTCCTACATCCTCCAGTCAACAACCCACCTGGCCCTCCTTTCCCTCGTCTTTGACCCTTCCAACGAGAGCGGTGTCCCCAGCCTCGGATATGCGCTCTTCGTCCCCCACGTCGTCATCTTCCTCCTCCTCTCCACCATCTGCCTTAGCATCTCCAATCTATCCAGACGACGGCTTCCCCATCACCCCACCGCTCTCCAGCGGGCCTATGGCCCACAACGCCTTCACATTCTCCAGCCAGCACCTGAATGACCTGCTGCTACCGCTGGCTTTTCGGCTGCAGCAGCTGGAGAACAGCCAGGCCAAAGGGGCGCTGGATAAGCCCCTGTTCATGGGTTGAAGTGCCTTGTTTTTAAGTGTTTCTTGGCAGTGGTCTAGTGCTGTGTATGTGTTTTTGAGACTGTGAACTCTCAAATTGTTTTACATTTTCACTTTAGGAGTGGTTTTAACACTACACCAGTTTTAACTTTCCCTTGAGTGCTTTTGCTTTCCTCTACTATCATGTACATTGAGATTTCCTTTGACTCTGTATATAGCCTCCCGTGGAATATTTTAATCCTTTGCTCACATATATTGTCTTTGTTTATTAATTGTATTTAAAGTGACTTAAATTATTTTTTACCTTTTTAACCTCCTGAGCATAATAAAATTCTAATAAACACGTCGGTCCTTCTATATGTTTTTTTTTTTCTTCAAGAATAACAAGTCGAAACCAACCTCAATCCGTTTGAGGAAGGTTTTAAGCGAAGCCTAATGGTCTACTTTGCCTGCCGTTAATGACCTTGGATAATTTACGGTTCTGTTTTTTTTTTTAGGGACTGGCCGCTTTTCTTAACCGCTCCTTGTGGAAGCAGTAAAGCTTAAGACGTTTCTTGCCTTCTCGCAGCCTGAAAGTGTAGGTCTTTACCAATTTGTGTTTTTTTTATAAATGAACCCGAAATGTGCAACTTGACTAATTCAAAACACTCTGAGCTTTGACGGCTCTTCCATCCAATCACAAACGTTGGGCACTCTGACCAGCAAGGCCTCTGACCAATCCCCGGCATTGTTATTGGGTCTCGTTGATCGAAATGTGGAAGCCTTAGCATCAAATGCATCCATTTATTTCTGGTTTGGAAACACTTAGTATAGGTGGCTACTTAAGTGGTGAGTTGTATGTATGCCCTTGCAATGCCTTTGAACTATCTTAAGCTGCTGAATTTCTCACAAGCGACGTAGTCTAATGCATTTTGTTGAACTAACGTTAGCTTGTGTTAGCATGCTTTGTCGCTTGTTGGCAAGTAAATATTCTCATGGCATTGCTCTGGTTACCCTGCTTCACTGGCGTTGGTTAACCTTACCAGGGAATGCATCAGTACACTGCAAATCTTTGTAGCAAATCTATGTATTTGCTTATATTAGCTAACAGTGGTAATACAACGCTGGTCTCCAGAGAATCCATTTGTTCGAAACGAATTTAAGCGAGCAAATATCATGGGTAGGCAATTGGTTTGTAGTCAGAAATGATTAGTTGCTGTGAAATGCTAACGTGAGCGAACCTTGCGATTAAAGTTAATGCCATGTTAACATTTATTAGCTGTTGTTGGTCAAGTTGCAGCTGAACTTTCACGATTGTCAAACACACTGGATGTGTTGACGCTGTTGCTCTGATTTGCTCGTAGATTTTTACATTTCTGTTGACTGTGTTTGCTAGGTGTTTAGGACAAGGTCGGTTGTTTGACGATGACTGAAAGAGAGGAGAGGCGTTTCGCTGAAGTATCCCGAGAATCAGTCAAACTGATGGCTGAGACCTCAGGGGTTGAGCTCAGCGACGATGTGGCTGCTCTTCTCGCCGAAGATGTATGTTACCGACTCAGGGAGGCCACACAAGTAAGTCACTATCTGTAATCAACTGCCACAAGCGTTTGCCTTTTTCGGAATGGCAGTGATATTTCGTGCCTTTGTGAATATATGTCCATATATGTATGTGTTCAGAGCTATTTTTAAGACATGGAAATGTTGGTTTTGATTTGCATACATGTTGCACTGACACAGAGTAGCTCCCAGTTTATGCGGCACGCCAAGAGACGGAAACTGACAGTGGAGGACTTCAACAGAGCTCTCCGTTGGAGCAATGTAGACGTGAGTTCGGGAACTTATAGTAAACAACGACCATTTCACTACTGTATCTCATAGTAGGATATTTCACGCCGTCCCCAAACAATGTCGACCATTTTTTGTCTCTTTGCCCCACCACCTGCCTCACCAGTCTTTATGCGGTTTTGGCTCCCAAGAGCCATTGCCTTTCCGCCCCGCCAAAGAAGGGGAGCTCTTCTTTGTTGAGGATCGGGACATTAACCTGGTGGAGTTGGCCCTTGCCACAAATATTCCGAAAGGCTGTGCAGAGACCATGGTGCGAGGTATGAGCCATCCATACCCATTGAGACATCTCTGAACAATGTTTTAAAACACAGATGAACATTGTAAGATTAATTTATTTCCTCCTCTGTTTGTCCACTTGACAGTGCAAGTGTCCTACCTGGATGGCAAGGGCAACCTGGAACCTCAAGGGACTGGTAAAGAAAATATTTTCTTTAATAGCAAAAAGTAACCCCTATCTCTTCGCATTCAAATAAATGGTCCTGAGCCTGCCGGCCTAGTTTGCGGTGGTTTTGTAGCACAGTGCAAATCCCAGAGATATAAAAATGTTACGTTGGACTAGTAAATCTCTGAGACATGTCAAAGTCATTTATCTCTTGCCACACAGCACGACACACAACACACCCGTGCATTGGGCGGCGGCACAGGACACACACACACACACACACACAAACACATACACACACACGCATGCTGAAATTGTCCTCTGCATTTCACCCATCCTTTATGTCCCTCTCGTTTACTCTCAGTACCCAGTGCTGTCCAGTCACTGTCTGAAGACCTCCTAAAGTATTACCAGCAGATCACTCGAGCTATACTTGGTGAAGACCCACACCTCATGAAGGTACAATGCCCCCTTCTACTGCCAAGACCAGACTAATCAGATAGTGGATTTAATAGGATCCCCCCCCCCTTTTACTCTGTATGATTTGACACAGACTCTGTACTTAGGTGGCACTACTGGATCTTCAGTCCAACTCCAAGATTGCTGCTCTTCTGCCATACTTTGTGTATGTCATCAGTGGGGTATGTGTTCTCATTGTAGTCTGTTTGGAATTATTGCCATAGTAAGATTGTGTAGTGAAAGTGATCTGCCGTGTAACATGATGAAACGTTGATATTATTTCAACTTTGGTTCATTAAATGCTGGTGTAACAGGTTTTTTATCTTTCCTTTCATTGCATTGTTCAGACTAGCTGACAGCCTCTGATTTAGACCACAGCTATTTATTTAGTCTCCAATGTTGACTTGTGACAAAGTACATGTATTCCAGAACAACCTGCAAAGTATAATGTTGGCTGGTGTAACAAAAACCTTCCTTTACACAGCAGTGCTACTTTTAATGCATGTTTTTTTCTTCAACATCTTCGTATCAACACCTTCTTTATTCTTCTTTGTCATTCTTGTCGTCGTCCCCCCCTCTCTGCAGGTGAAGTCGGTGAGCCACGACCTGGAGCAACTGAACAGGCTGCTGCACATGGTACGCAGTCTGGTGCAGAACCCCTACCTGTACCTGGGCTCGTACGTGCGCAGCTTGGTGTCCAGCGTCATGTACTGCATCCTGGAGCCTCTGGCTGCCTCCATCAACCCGCTCAACGACCACTGGACCCTGCGTGACTACGCCGCCCTTCTGCTCAGCCACATCTTCTGGTGAGGGCATAACAGGGAACACGTGTGTCTAAACATTCACTCAAATATCAGGATATATGCATTCATATACAAGCTGTCACACTTACTACTGTATGCAATGTGCAAATAAGTGATAAGATCGCAAAGGTGTGTGTGTGTGTGTGTGTGTGTGTGTGTGTGTGTGTGTGTGTGTGTGTGTGTGTGTGTGTGTGTGTGTGTGTGTGTCAGTGTCAATGTACAGCCACTGCTTGAGTAAGGCATAGGGGTGTAACGTTACGCGTGTTCGTACTGAACCGTCAAGGTACAGACGTTACGGTCCGGTGCATGCAGTTGTTTGTGCGAAGATTGATGAATGTAATGCAGAACCAAATTTCACAAGCGCGAGTTCCAACCGAAAATCAGCTGCCATGTGGGTCACATCTGTGTTCAAAGTAAAATTAGGCCTAATATGCTAAACTAGAAAGACACTCAGAGAGCACGGACCTCAAGTACTCTCATGAGGCATTATATGGTTCTCTAACAAGAGTTCTCTTATACCTGCCATTTAAAAAAAATATTTGAATCTGGTTTGTTACTTTAAACGTCTGACATTAACATGGAGTGCTATACTGGCCATAGACTTATTTATTAGAGGCTTTGGTATAGCGTTGCTTTAGCTCAACTGGTAGAGCTAGATGCTAATAACAACCAGGTCATGAGTTTGTTTCCTAGGGAACTCAGACACTTAAAATATATGTCTTACCTGAACAGTCAGTCTGGATAAAGTATTTTACTAAATGAATACATGCTAATTTAATACACATATCAATGATTATGACCTTGCTGCTAGTTTCAGTTGCTAGGTTGTAATTAATTTGACTGTGTGCTTGTGTATAAATCACTTTAACTCCAGATGGTGGTGTGTGTGTGTGTTTGTGTTTTCACAGGACCCACGGAGACCTTGTGAGTGGCCTGTACCACCAGATCCTGCTGTCTCTGCAAAAGGTTCTGTCTGACCCGGTCCGACCCCTCTGCTCTCATTACGGGGCAGTAGTGGGCCTGCACGCCCTGGGCTGGAAGGTATGGCAGTCCCCTCCCTCTTTGTCCTTTTCTTTTCCTGTATTGTCCTCTAGCTCAAACCTTTGATATTGTCACACTGAAAATGACCAGGGTTGTGTGTAAAGATAAAGTTAACCTGTAGTCTTACTTTGTATTGAGTTGTAATGAGTATTATAACCACAGGGTTAGAAAAGAAGCTCTCTATTTGGATTTATGCCATGGGTTATTGGACTCTTATTGTATGCCTCTCTCATAGGCTGTTGAGAGGGTGCTGTATCCCCACCTGCCAGCCTACTGGGCCAACCTGCAAGCCGTCCTGGACGATTACTCTGTCTCAAACGCACAAGTCAAGGCAGATGGACACAAGGTCTATGGAGCCATCCTGGTAAGTTAAAGCAATGATTGACACTTAAAAGGTCATTTTTCCTCCCCCTACTGAAAATTCTGTTGCTTATAATAATAGTACCTATATTTAAAGGCGCAGGCCGCAATTCTAATCCACTGCACCTTTAATACCACTTAATAGTACTTATTAGTTCTAACAGTAGTATTAGTAGTAAAGTGATTGGCATTACTGAATGCTTGGCCTGCAGGTTACATGCCTCTTAGACAGAACACCACTTACCGTCATCAAGCACTTGTATTAAACTCTGTTCAATCTCAAAACTAGAGCCAAGTACCTTCGGTTTAGATGCAGCTTGTAGTTGTTAAATAGAACTCCTGTTGGAAAACCACACAACCCAAGCAGAAGGGAAATCCAGACGTATTATTTCTTCAAATATGCTACACGAAGGGCCTCATAGTTCAACAAAAAATGCAATTGTGTGTTTATCCTGTAGGTGGCAGTAGAGCGCCTGCTGAAGATGAAGGCACTGAGTCTATCTCAGCCTGCAGAGGGAGAGGCAGGGAACCAGCAGGGTATCAGTGGGGCAGTGCTGGGCTTCAGAGAGAGCTCACCGGGCCTCAGTCCCCCACCAGAACCGCTGGCCGAGGCGGGCCTGGGCATCGCCAGCCACCTGCAGGCGGGCGGCACCGGGTGCCCTTGGGAGGACTGGACCCCCGTTCCCCTCCCGGCCATGTACAGCGAGCTCTACTCATTCTTCGGCGACAGCCTGGCCGTGCGGTTCAGCACTGGCCCGGAGCTTAAGCCCTGCTCGGCATCGGCTCCGACCCAGAATGGGACCGACAGGAGGAAGGAGCCTGGAGGAGGGGCTGGCGGGGCCAGTGGGGGGACGGACACGGCGCGCAAGATGCCCCAGCTGACGGCCAATCTCAGCATCAGCCCGCGGCAGGATGGAAGCCCACGGACAGAGCCGGCGCCACCCAGTCTGGCTGCAACTGCCCCGGGAAGGTGAGGGGTATATGTAGGCACAGTGGTTGTCTTACACAGAGCACACCGTACAAAGTGTATCCCCCTGCATACACACAACTTCTTGTTTGCTTTATTTCCATGTGATTTAATTTAGTTGTTTACTCCACGCTCCATTCAAGACCTTCGCATTTCATTAAGTTGTTGACTCCATTCTCTTTCTCCCTCTCGCCTTTCAGGTCTCTCGCCCGATCCTCGTCATCCTCTTCCTCAGTCCAGCGTTCCCGCTCTTCTGCCTCGCGGCCTGGTCAGCGTTCGGCAGGGCCGTCCCGCGACATCTTCCCCAAAGCCCGCTTCCCAACGCCACAGGCAGGCACCCCCACCTTCTCCTTCCTCATCAACGGACGGCAGATGGGTCGCCGTTGCCAGGGGCGACGCTTCCAGACGAGCTTCAGCCCCCCGGCTGGGCTGACCACTCTGCCGCCGCGCGCCTACGCCCATAAGCTGCCCGTCATTGGACGCGTCAGCAAGCCGGTGCGCCGCTGGACCTGCTCCCACTATTCTCTGCACCTGCCTCTTTGAGTTCCCCCTAAGAGAGGAGAATTCTGCCCCCCACCACCCTGGATAGCTCCTCCCCGGATACCTCCTCTGATAGCTTGAGGGCCAGTCCGAACTGGTACATACAGAACTGGCCAGCATAAGACTTTCAGGTTTCGGGTTCTCTCAGTCACATGTAGTTTGGCTGATACAGACACTCCAAGGTCATAGAACCCAGATGGGTGGAGTTGGGCATTAGGCCTTACAACACCCCTTCACACACACACACACACTCTAGGAACCCCACACACACACTAAAGGAACCCCACAGAGTAAATGCCTGTGTTCCTCCATAGAGGAAGGTGGTAACCCAAACATTTGTTCCAAAATGGAGCAAATCTCCATAGTTGAGAAGATGGTCTGCACAGTTTCGTAGAAAACTGCTTTAAGATCTGAGCATTTGGTGTCTTTGCACATTTAGTTTTGTTAATCCTAAAATAAACATTTGTACCATATTATATGTATCAATTTTGACATTCTGGATATATTGTAAAATAAAGTGTAAGAATTGGATTTTTTCATTGTCGAAGTTTAGGTTGTGGCCTTTTTTTAAATGTATTTTTTTTTGTATTCTTTGCATTTCTTTCAGACTTGTTTTCGAAACGTAGTAGGTGTAAATAGGTGTAAAATCAAGCACCAGTCCTGTTTGATTCACTGACAGTGTTTTCTTGAGAAAATAAAGAGAAAGGGAAAAAAATACGGTTAACATCCTGAGCGTCTGTTCTCTTGCAACGAAGCTCTGGCCTCTGATGGAGCTTTTTCCTGATTCCTGGCTTCTCACTGATAATATTGTATGAAAAGTCAGGGACCCAAGATGCGATTGCAAAGGTAGATCAGACTATAATTGCATGTGAAGAAAGTTAAAAGAACATGTTTGTTAAAGAAAGTTTTTGCGGTAGGTTAATTCATCAACTCGTATGAGCTGACGACATGGTAGGCTACAGTAATTAAATTTTAAAGGTTGATGAATGCTGCATGCGCGACTCGGTGTTTGGTTACTTGAGGCGGAACAGAGATGCCCAGTCTTTCCTCTGCCTTCAAGTGACTTTAATTATGGCCCGCTGCGTGGACTCCACTCAAAGGTTTCTACGAAAATACGCGTTCCCGTTTTTGTTGTTTGGATACATACTCTTTGTACTATTTGGCGCATTTGTCTTTATGGCGCTTGAGGAATCTGGTGAGAATCATTTGGTGACCGAAGTACAGGACCTTCGAAGGACGTTTCTCAAGGAAAACGGCTGCATTCATGAGACACGGCTGGATATTCTGCTACGAGAGGTGCTCTTCGTTGGGAAAAGCGGTGTTGCGGTGCTGGAAGCAGACAGCGATCAATACAACTTTGACTTCACATCATCACTCTTCTTCGTCACTACCTTTCTTACAACCACAGGTGACCAGACACAGTCAAACTATCTTAAAGCACCGAAATTGAAGAGAATACCCCATCGAACAGAAAATAAAAGTTGAAATGATTAGGCGCTTCTGTGCTCAGCATTGTAGATTGATACAATTGTATTTTAATACAAATAAGACAGGTCAGACCTCTGAAATAATTCACTTGCCACTTTGTGGAAACATTAATAGTCTTTTGCTCATCGTTTATTAGTGTTTTTCTTCAGTAAATAGAAGACTTTTATTGTTAATTTGTATAATACAATGGTGTTTAAACAATTTCATAACGCATTGGAAAGTGTAAAAGGATTGTAGTTATTCTTTATCTCGCAGGGTGTGTAGCCTATATCCTGTTCCTCTGTTCTGGGTGAAGCGGCAAACACTGGCATTCCGGTAGTTTAATTAGACTGTTATCAGCTCTTTGAGGCCTAGCTCTCTTTTCTAGGTTAACCAACGTGTGTGTCTCGTTATTCCTCAATTCAGTTGCCGGTCATGGACTTTAACAGAAAGAACAAAGAAGAATCACAGAAATCTTAATGTCATACTCATGTCCTCGTGCATCCTGCCTCCTCTCTCACTGCATGCCTCCATTTCTGAAAAACATCTGATTAAAATCAGTGTAATTATAATGCATCTCATTAGCCAAATCAGGTGTGCTCAATTTCTAACTGGTGTTACAGAGTTCAGTCGGCTTTGCATAGCAGAAATCGGAGGAGACAAAAGCTCCGGCAGCCGAACTGGCAACCCCTGCTTCACTAGATGATTACACACTATCTATTTGTGACTATGCTGAAGTTGGGGGCTTTTGAGAGTATTTGACTGTGGCAAGATGATCAGAAGTGATGTATGGGAATATACCTGTAAATGGTCCTCAACTACATTCTGACACGTGTGTGTGTGTGTGTGTGTGTGTGTGTGTAAACTGTTGTGTTGAATATTTATGTGTAAGTACATTGAGAGCCACTAAACCCAAAGTACATTTCCTGGTATGTGTAAACTTGCTTGGCCAATAAACACGATTCTGATTCTGATTTGGGGTGGTGATGGAGGGGGGTTCTCACATGTCTCCTCCGAGAAACCCCCTCTGAATTCCCCTAACATCCTTCACCTGTCCACATCACCTCTGCCCCCCAGGTTATGGCACCACCATGCCCTTATCGGACGGGGGCCGCCTGTTCTGCATCCTCTACTGCATGCTGGGGATCCCCGTCACCCTGCTCCTCCTCGCCTGCGTCACTCACGCCCTCCTCCCCTGGGTGACCGGCAGGCCCGTCCTCTACCTCCAAACCCGATGGGCCTTCTCCAAGAACCGTGCTGCGCTAATTTACGCGTGCATGCTAGCCGGCGCTACGGGCGTGGTCTTCTTCCTAATCCCGGCCGTCGTTCTCTCGCTGGTGGAGCGCGACTGGAACTTCCTGGAGGCGCTCTATTTCTGCTTCATCTCGCTGAGCACCATCGGCCTCGGTGACTACCTGCCGGGACGCACGCATAGCAAGGCGGCGCGACAAGGGTTAGAGTTCGCCACCTCCTGTGAGTACTTCACTGCAACCAAACACAACAGATATTATTAATCTTACTCTACTACCTCTAGAAAAAGGATGCTCAGTCCCGCTCCCGCATCACCCATGCCCTGCCCCTCTATATATCCATGCTCCAAGCATACCTGATAGAAATATGTATAATTAAATAATTTGCTAAATTGGGTGAGTTTAGCTAATCAAGAGTACCACAATTCAGTCAGGTGTACAGCGAAAGGTGAGAAAGATACTGAGCAGGAGCTCTTTATCCGACTCTGCTGTCTGTAGAAGCCCAAACATGCCATAGTTCCCCTCACAGCTGTACAGAGAGTTAACCTTAGTTCTAGTGTGTTGCCTCACCATGACCTAACCATGACCATGACCATGTACATCACTTGACTCTGCAAACAGTTTTTTCTGTGACTTGTGCCACAACCCCCCCCCCCCCCCCCCCCCCTCCAGATATTTCAGAAGCTATCATTATCTTATACACTGGCACCTAATCTTTAATTGCTCTGAATAGGTCAAGATTACTGATTGGGTGTGTTGCAATAGGGCTGTACCTAAATGTTGCTTGCACAGAGACTTTCATGTGCAGCATAATTCCCTTCAAGGTCATTAAAAGGATACTTCCTCTATTGACATTTGGTTCTGTTTCAAAGATGAAACCGTTTTCAGCATAATGAATATGGTTGACAGGTTCAAAAGGGCTATGAGATTCTCACGGGAACCACCCTGTGTGAGTGTGTGCGTTGAGAGGCTCATACAGTATGGCAGTGTATGAGTCAGCTCTTGGGAGGGTGTAGGTCTTTGTTGCAAAACCGTTCAGTCAGCTTGGGTACACGCCTCCTGAGGAACAGGAGTTACTGAGAACCCGTGTGAAAAACTGAGAAGCAGTGAAACGCGTCACGTTGAGACCAGACCCAAACACCGTGACTAGAGAAGCCAAAGTTTTTTTTTTTTGCCTTTCAGTTATTTTGATTTGATAAGTTTAATTGCAAACATCACATAAATCATTCCCATGTGTTCTGAGGAGCAAAAATGGCCGTTACTAAAATGGGATTGCCGAAAACAAATATATATGAATGATTTTGGTAAGTTCCTTGGCCTTTAAGGTGGTGATTGTTAGGTGAAAATTCACCCTAGTTACCTCAGGACTCCGGAGCTGCACATAAGTATATTTATTAGACAAACAACAACAACAATTGCAATCGGGCTCACTCCCAGCACAAGGCTGAAAGTTAAGCCATGATAAACACATCGCACAAGGTGTATATAGACAGAAGTTTAGCTTTCAACAGGGGAAACCACGTGGTGGATTTCTGACGTCTGAGGCAAGGATGGAAGTTTTGCACAAGGTCGGAAGAAGCACAGTTCGACCCTTCTTATCACCTCTGGTCTAAACATGCTCTTGTACATATGCAGACTAAGTGGCACCTAATAATCTAAGTTACACACACGCAGAAACACAGAAAAGTACATGATTCATATAAGATAATTAATAATACAAGGCACTTGATTATTATATTATTAAGTCATTAACAGTGCTTGGAAATGATCTCCATCAGTGATGAAATAGATACAGCTCACAACTCGCTTTCTTTTCTCTGTGGTTGCATTAGCTGGCTAATGGGAGGAGGGGTGACCAAAATTAGGTCTCCCTTGGCTCAACCTCCGTAGCCTCCTCTAAGCACGTGCTAAACCGCCATCTGTGGGTCCTCGGAGTACACACAGGTCCAGTGAGAATGCTGCCAGGGATCACAGGCAGGGTCTAGAACTGGTATCTTCTTCACTGTTGTAATGTGGTCCTGCAGCTCAACTGGTACACCAACATGCTAATGACACAGAGGTCATGGTAGCGCTGATGAAATTGTGCACTGTACTGCAAGCTGCTTTGGATAAAAGTGTCGGCTAAAGGAATACAATATAAGAATGTAAATGTTATGACTTATGTTTTAATCTGTGAAATGAACGTGATGAAATTATTCACGGGAGAGCAGCTCTGTGGAGGACTGTGTAGAGTTTCCTCTGAGAAATGCAGGGCTTGTGGTTGGTGTTTCTTTTCACATCATATTCAGATGTTTATCCGCGTACACCACAGTGAAAAGATGCAAGAAGACTAAATGTAAAGACCTAAATGCCTTGGGTGTCTTGTTGATTTCACTAAATAAAAAATCCCCCTGGGCTTTCACAGAGATGAGCAGGAATGTTTCTGAAGGCGTAATAGGCTGATTTAACACCTGGCTGCATCTTCACATCTGGATTAAAAACTATCAACTCCAAAAGGCAGGCATGCAAATTAGTATAGGAAAGGAAGAACAACGCTGGTGGTGGTATGTGTAGATTTGTAACGACCAAACTGCTATCAATTGGGTTATTAGTAGGTTAGCCTGTTAGCTTTACATTAAGGATTTTTTGTCATTTGTAGACGTATTCAGCATAAAAAATGACAACGTTTAGATGGGGGCTTAGAGATAGCATTCCTCCTGACATTTATTTTGCTCTTCCTGTCCAGGTTACCTCGTTGTGGGTCTGGTGGTTCTGCTGGTTGTCCTGGAGACGTTCTGGGTGCTCCCGCAGGTGCAGGCACTGATCCGAGTCTTCACCGGGCCCCAGAGCACGGAGCTAAAGGGGGAGGACCTGGACGAGATGGTCCAGGGCTGGGAACACGAGTACCCAAACTCCCCCGAGGATACGCCTGAATATGCCCTTCCCATCTCCACCATCTCCCCCTGCCACCAGGAACAGCACTCTCCTGAGCCCTCGCCAAAGAAGGCTTTTTCCCCTGACCAGCCTGCAGATACCCCACCACCCGGTCCGGATGACCCAACGCAGTAACACTGTGGTGTCGAATTGCACTGACTGACTGAAGTTTCATGGCGGTATTGTTTACATGACCTGGTATTCGCCATCTTATATAAGTGTTGTCACGAGTCATGTTGACAGAGACAATGTGGAGTACCTGTCATTTCTGTCTAAATGAACAATGTTACTCCATTAACTTAATCAGCATGGTGGTTGATGAGTCATTAAATGATTGATTATTTTGGTCTGGTGTACTCAGGCTTGATTCCAGGCCTCTGTAGATGAGGATGATTAGGTTTGCTTACCCCTTACAATACAAACAGTATGACTATAAACATAAGATGTTTATGTGGAATAGGTTTACAATACCAAGCAGAGGAGCATATTTATATTTACTGAATCCAATTGCTGTATGCAGTTCTTGACATTTATGTCTTCTAATCACTAGCCACCATTTTCTGTCATGATATGACTTCCCTATTACTGTCTATGTCTGTTTAGTGTTGGCTATCCGCAATCCCTGTCACTGATATCAACAGTGTTTCTGTGTAAGATTACTGTGTTAATAATACTTGTCTTGATAAGAATTGATGCTCTTTCATTTTTGGTTCATTTCATTTTCGAGGTAGATTTGATGAGAATGAAACATACCTGGTCCATATGCTACTCACTGAGTCCATAGACCAGACCAAAAATCAACTCAACCAATGTGTTGGTCTAATAACAGTTTCAGAGTACCTCTACTCCTCTTGCAGGCATTTGGCATGTCATACCACTAGGGGGCAGTCCATACTCTCCTGACAGTATGAAGAACATGAACTCATGTTTGAGAAAGGACTTCAAATCTGCCATACAGTTTTCTACTGCGGTTGAGTCGGAGTAAGTGAAAATTAAGTGAAACGATAATTAAATAAATCAGTTGAACATTATTTAACCATGTTGGCTGGTTCATTTACATACCTCATTTTTGTGGTCTTCCTGTAAACCATGTTTGCATGTGGTGCCGTTTCCACAACTGACACTGTGGCTTTCTGTGGTGTTTCTCGGCGTGGCTGGTCTCTTTGTCTGAGTGCAGTGTTATGCCCGGCATGATGACTCTGATGACCATGTGGCGAGTGCTGAACTCCCCGGCATCCTGCCTGTCACCTAGAGCAAACATAAACACCCCATTTCATCTGCTCTTATTAGGTCATCCAGACTCTTAGGTCACGCAGAGGTTTGGGGCCTGGTCGATCTGGTCTGTGTGTGTTTCTGGGCTTATAGACTCATTAAAAGCACTGTGATTTTCTTTCAGGGGTGACGGAATGGGCTCCTGAATGCTCAAGTGTGTATGAATGAATGGAGGATTCAATGGCTCGCTTGTAAAACAGAGGGTGCCATGGCAACCTTAATTGTGGTCTTTTGAATGGAGACAGAATGGCATTTGACCATACTGAAGCAAGTTTTGTTAAGTAATAATGCACTATTTACTAATTCACCCCTTAAAATTCTGTTTGCTTGATGCCTAAACAGGGCGCTAAATGCTCAAGGCTACATATACCACATAAGAGACTGAACTCTCATGAGAGAAGCATTTTACAGCTTTAGTGATGAGACATTTCCTTTAATTTAAAGGCAAGGGTCATTGTCGACATCAGCGTCATCATGTAATGACAAAACAAGTTTGTTTTCATACTGCATGTACTGCATGTTGTACTTTTAGGAGACGTGGGTGAACCATTACGTTTGTGTGCAAGCTTGTGTCGTCATTAAAACGTGACCTTCCCACGCTGATTCCAAATAGTCATCATGATCCTTGTCAACCGCGCCACAAGGGAACAGAGCAATTGTTCACCTTCACAATGTTCCTTTCATACAGGAAGATAAGCTCCCTCACCGCGTTCTGAAATCACTGTGGACAGCACAAGTAGCTCAGGCCCTCTCTTCAGACCCCCTCCTGGTCACCCCTCGTCGTTTTTAGGACACGCTTTTCAGGTGTTGAAACAAGAGTGGAACACACTGGCAGTCACCTGTCTCTCCCTGGCTTATCCCAAAGCCTCGCGTCTCTGTTTGTCCTGTGACTCGGTCTGAGAGACATGCTCACACACCATCTCAAGCGATGTTTATGAGTGATGGCTATACACAGTGGTCTAAATAGAACTACCATGGTGACAAACAGGGGCCAGATATCCAAATACTCAACCAAATTTACATAATTTGTTGTAGCGGACTCAAAGGTGGGTAGATCTTGTTCAGCAGAGGAATATATTGTCAGTGTTGTAATAACAGTTATGTTGGATTTTTGTTGTTTATTTTGTAATAACAAATAAACATTCAGGTAATTTGGGTCACCTCAATTGCTGAAGCCCGATTACCAGTCCTTGCCTCCCCTAGCAGCAGCTGTGGGATCACGAGGAAGCTGTCCAGCGCATCAAAGGCGCGCTCTCATTTTCCTGGCACGCGGGAGTTTCCCCATTCTGGTCACATGACCTAACGCACTGTATTGTGGGACATGTATCAAGTTGCCTTCCACACTTGCTATATAAAGTATGAGTCTTCAGTACTAAGCAGGCATGATCAAGCAACTTCTGGGTCTGAAAAAATAGGCAACATGATCAGTAAACACAATATAAACTTGAATTACTGCTCTCACATTGACTTTGACACTCTGCATACAGTTGTATACATAACTTGGACACAATTCATTATAGAGAAAGTTAGCAAAAATGAGTATACTTTATGTTGTAGAGTGTGTTGAGCTTTCCAGTAACCTGCAGTGTCATGCAGCCATGCTCCCTTTCAGTCTGACAGACAGTTGACAGGTGTGTGGCGCTGCATGTCTAAATTTATCAAGGTCACTCAAAGCATGGCACTGGTCTCCAGTTAAGTCGCCACAATGTATTTTTCCACTCCTGGGAAGAGGAACATTTCAAGGCAATCAGAAGCTTTCTTTTCTGCCAACCACTCATGTGGTTTTGGTGAAATAACTGTTTAAGGAACAAAACATTGTCCACGCTAAATATTACCTGGAAGGTCACTGTGATTAAGTTAATTGTGTACAGTTAACTTAAAAGATGTCTGAGTTGGAATTTGGATCTTGTGGAAGTCCTAGCTCTTTTATAGATCTTCTTACTGGTTGGATTCAAAACATCTTAAACCATGTTGAGATCAGACAGGTAGACATGGGTCATTATCCCTCAGAGGACATTTTGCTTAGCTTTACTTTGAGGCTGTTGCCTATCCAAACCTCTTTTGTATAAATCAAGGGGGGGGGGGGATTTAAAACTAGTAATGAACTAATGATTATTTCTACCCTCTGATATCTAACTTCTGAGACCGTTTCCTTTTCATCTGTGAAGATTGTCTTCAACATTCAATCATACATTTGTTATGATTGTTAGAACAGCTGACCAAACAGCTTTACATCAGTCTGTCATCTGGCACTGTTTAGTGTAATGTTTTTTTTTTCTTCTCCGTGTGGAAATCCTCATCCCCTTCATGCTATGATTTCAGTAGGCGAGGCCAGCCGGCCTTTCAGTGCCAGCTGTTGAAACATCACCTCCACGCTGGCATGGTCTGCCTTCCCAGGTGGCACTGGGGGCAAAGATTTGCTTCCCTGCAAATGGAAAACAGGAAGTCAAGCCATCAATCTGCTGGTAACTCACAGGAAGTAGGCCGTTGAGAACGGGGAAATGGAGCCTCCAGATGATCCCCCAGCTGCCCTGGTTCTCCAGGGATATGGTGGTGAGGTCACATTCTTGGGGTCTCATTGTCTTTCTGTATTTCTCTCCCTCTTTCTCCCAATTTGTCTCCCTCTTTGTCTCGGACTTCCTTCATGTTCTTGGCAACTGTCTAGGGACACAACCTGCTCTTGCTAAGAACAGCCGGCATGGTCCTAGCCAGGCTCATAAACGTTTTAACATTACCACATAATTCCATCATTATAACAGTTGCGCTTTGAAGACAACTGTCTCCTAACCCCGAAAGCCTCTCTGATGATTGGTCATTCTATGATCCAGAGCAATGTTCAGCTTCCCAAATCAACTAAAAGCACTTTACACCGCAAATAATGTCAACATTACAACATTAACTTGGAGAATTGTTCAGCACGGTGGTTGTTTATGCGTACCCTATTTCCAGAAAAACATATCTAAAGAAGAAATAGACCCATTTGGATTAATACCGGATGTTGACGGTTATTTTGTAAGCCCCTGGAATGATCCAGCACTGTGGTTTCCTTGGGGAAAATAATGCGGCCAAAAATATACTGGGACTCCCAAGTGAGTTTGCTGACTCTCTCCTCTACTTGTTAGGCCTACTTCTCCCTTGCTTGTGGGTGTTCCATAGAGGGCTAAAAAGTTGACAAAAGCAAGGTGCAAGAGGCACATTAAAGATTACAGAGAATGAGCCTCAATATGCCCCTGCATAGGTCCCACTGGCGAGGCATGGCTGTGGTAAAAAAACAGAACCTGACAACAAATCAATAACCACTATGAACAGTAGACTGCTTCTTAATCACCTTTACACCTCGCTCAAAAACTGAATATGGTACTGCTGGTACAACTAGTGACAGAGCTTGTACATTTGGAACTATAGGAACTTGGCCAGAATTGTTAAACAGCCTAAGCTAGGCTTGACTAAATTGACTGGTGTCATTGTTTCATTCCAGTGGTGACAATCTGCGACGAAAACATTTGGTTGCCAGTAAATGTTTGGTTGGTTTCTATCTACCCAGCTGCCGATGTCTATAGACGGCCTGTCTACTGGGTATAATCGTTGCGCAGGAAGAAAACTGAACCTTTGCAGTCTGTCACGCAGGACTGAGTTTTTCGAAAGCAAAAGTAATCACACAAACAGCACAGGTTGAGTAGTTTTTCATCTGCTTTGCATGCCATCCTGCCGGGCCTGCGCTATTCCTTTACTATATATTTAGCAGCACTGACAAATGGCTTTCCCAACCAACAACTCCATGTTGAAGAAGCATAAGTATACGGGCATATTGTTATATCTGTTTTCATAATCACTTATCACATGACAATAGGCTTATTTCATTAAATAGTTCGACTATTGTATGCTCTACAAGTAATATAGGTCGCGTATATCATACGCATGCAGTTATATGACATTACATGTAAAATCTCACAGTGTATGTAATAGGTATAATATGAAATAGGCAACAATATCTACTGATACAGCAATTTTTTGGGTGTGTGAGGACAAGTAAGTTTGGCTGTGAACGCCTCCTCAGACACGCTGCAGCGTGCTTCTGTTTTGTCTACTGCTTGACATTCGGTGCATGTCAACTGCGCACGACGAACTGTAGCGCCGCTGTTGCTAGTGGAATCTTAGTTCTGGAAGAGAGGACAGCAAGGCACGGGCTTTTCAAGGCTAAACTGACTTCGCTCATGTCTTCCACCGGGTCTCCGTGAATATCAAGGCTAAATCGGCGGCAGTAATGACTTCGGTATGGAAGAGACTCCAGCGCGTCGGCAAGAGGGCTTCGAAGTTTCAGTTTGCTGCGACTTTCCAGGACCTGACGGTAGAATGCACGAATAAATGGTAGGTGATATCTGAGAGAATATAACCCACACGTCCAGAACTATGACATTTATTTAGACCACATGAAAAACAACGATGTATTTCTTGCCGCGATGACATTATTTGTGTGAAGTTTACCAATTGCGTAGATGTCCTGGATACGTATATGAAGTGGTGTGAGTAGCTTATTGTGTACGCTTATGAATGGTGCGTTGCCTGCTCTATGGGAAGGCAACCACTCCGGGAAATAATTAGGTTGGATAACATCATAGCTTTACTATTGTAATTTGTAATATCAATGGAAAGGTCTCTTACCAAGCCTCCAACACATTTATCCAAACAGCCTACACTTAATATCTCTTGCCTTCAAGATGCCCAAATCATCGTCACAAGGAAGTGGCATCATATCGAATCAGACAGCATCAGCTACAGTAGCATACGAGCTATCAAACTGTCGGCTACGTATAGTAGTATCCTATAGAATGTCAGTATAGAATAATACTAGCCTGTAGAAAGTCTTACAGTCCCGTTTGATCAATTAACTGACTTTTGATGATGTACCGCTTCGCTGGCCGAGCCTATTTTTATTTGTTCCCTCACGCTGATAGTTTAAGCTTAATACGATATTCTGAAGATCTCCTGTTGATGTCTATGAACTTTTGTGAACATTCTTGACACCAAAACTATTTTGCTGATATAGGTGTCATGTTCAAATGGCATTTTGTAGCAGCTGTGCTGTCCCTTTTTATCCTACACAGAATCTGAGTGTTTAATAGCATGTTGTGACCACCTTTGACTTTGTGCTTCCTCCACACTGGTAGATTTATTCATACATAGTCTTATTGTGATATCTTGTCTTGCTGACACCATGCGGGCAGATGTTGTCTGACCACTTGACCAACCATCCCATCCATCCATCAACTACCCAGAATTTATTAACTGAAACGTTAGATCTGGATGATTTTAGATATTAAGAGACAGCTTGATTTATATGAATTGGTCAGAGTAGCGGTTGTTTTGATGGGAGACGCCACAGCCACGTCTGACTGGTGATTGGATGAGGGAGCCGATCTGATCTGATGGCTGAAGAACATGGGCTGTTGTGTAGGGCAGCTGCTGCTGATTCACTGTGAGGTTCAGTCAAGTGGACTAATGTGTTACTGAGATGTAGAGACACGTGGATACACACACACACACACACACACACACACACACACACACACACACACACACACACACACACACACACACACACACACACATGCCTCTGCACATGCATATGTAGGCATACCACTAGTTGCTGTTTGCTCCACACACGCAGCAGCCACACACACATGTAGTCATGCACTCAGTCATGCACACAAATTGTACAGTCACACTGAGGCACAGCTATGGAGCGCTAACTTGCTTACACATAGATGCACAAATATATATATAAACTCTCTCTCTCACACACACACACACACACATTGTATACACACATACACATGAATTATACAGTCACATTGCGGTGCAGCTAGCTAGCTAAGTGCTAATTTGCTTACCCATAGATGCACAGAAACATGGAGAAACTCATTATCTCTCTCTCTCTCTCTCTATCTCTCTCTTTCTCGCTCTCTTTCTCTCTCTCTCTCTGTCTCACACAAACACACACACACAAAGGGTTACTTGTTAATCCATGCTCTCTGCTAACAGCATGCTTCCGGCACAACTGTGTAACTCTGTGAGTGCACAGTGCATACAGTCACATATGCTGGGCTGTTCTCCCCCGCTCACACAGTGTGTCGGCAACTATAAACACTGCTACGCTTTCCTCCCACAGACGTCTGTGCTGTGAACCCCCTCCGTCCCCTGGCAGACACAGGGTAGTTAGAGTCACCTCCAATTCCATTAGCGTTATTCACGCTAGCTGCAGTAACACGTGTTTATCCCCCAATCCCCCCCACCCCAGTCTCAAAGCTTCACAGCAGCGCCACCCACTCCTCCCCGGCCTACACACCCATCTCTGGGGGTTCTTACTGGAGCTTATTATGCAGAATCATAGTCTAAATCTGATTTGTTTTGAAATGTGTTGGAATCCGTTGCTGTTGTAGAGCTGTTGCTAGAGATGCAGAGATCGCTGGCGTAGATCCCAAGGAACACTTGTATTGATGAAATTCAGTGTGTTATGCCTTAGCTGGAAAGTGCAATAGGACTCATTAAATGTGTTCTCCCTGGCCTTGGTGCTGAGGCTGCATGTCTGTTGCAGAAGTTGAATCTGTGGGTTAATCAGAACAGTATACAATACCGAATTTGTCATATTCATTCAGCTCAGTTAAGGGCCCACACATGCAATGGGGATTACATGCGTGAACTCTGTGGTAATCGTGAATTTTGCATAAGGCAATATATATTTGCTTGAGATGTGTCTTAGAGGTATCTGTATGTCTCACAAGGGGAGACTGGTGACAACAACAAACCACTGACCGTTATCAGTATTTCTGTCTTTTTATGATAAATTTGTGATGGAGTAGAGTAGGGAGCTTGTCTCGACTGGTGACTGCCACGACAAATAGATGTGCTAATGATAGCTGCCCCTGCCAATGAGCGTTACATAAGGAAAAGCTCCCAGGCAGAATGTTCAGGCACACTGGTTTATGTTAGCTGCCTGTAGGAATGTGTGAAATGTGGAATAGCTGGCCCGGGCCATTTGCGATAGACCGATCAGCCAGAAGCATAACATAGGGGCAGTCTAGACTGTAACTTTAAGAACTTAAAAACAGAATAGACGTGGATGTGTGCAGTGTAAATGAGAATAAACCCACAGAAATATTTAGATGTGACTTGTTTTAACTTTATGGATAGTCATGAAGTGAGTTTTGTGTAGGACTGTGTGTTAGGACATGTTGTAGGTCGGAGAACCACACTGTACACCTAGTTCAGTGTGTGCCATCACACGTGCTCAGGACCAGTCAGTCCTTCAGGACCCTTCTTTCTTGGAAGTGATCACAATCTGACGTGTGACCTTGTGGGAATGGAAGACCTTTTACAGTGGTCTATAGGGTTAGACTGAGTGGTCCTGTCATGGTGGCTAGTAAGGGTGTGTGGTTATGCGAAGGACAGTGGGGTGGTCACCTCTGTTAAATTGGCTCCATGGTCATTTGGCTGACCAGACCCTGTGGTCATTTGAGGCAAGTCCAGCTGTCCAGACATTTCTGTGATGTGCTTCATTGATGAATGACTAAGGGTTTTTTCCAAGGGTGGGACGGGACTGTGATGGAATGGGTTTGGCTGTCTTGAGTGTTGTTTATATTTCAGCATGCTTGGTGATATTTACATTGGACTTTGACAGCAAATCGTTAAGCGGACACTTTTAACAAAATGAATTACAATACAAGGATAGAGTTAGGGTTTGTTCTATCAAATCCTTGGGAGTAATAACTCTGTCATTCAAGCTCATCATCAACAGACATATTTGTGAGTTCGACTCATTCCAAGATGGAGCTGTCCTGCTGGGTTAGAGCTTTGTGCTATGTCACATGCATACTCAGCCACATTAGGCTTCTTTCTAAATATCACATGTTTCCTCTCCACTTTGGTCGCAGTGGCTGCATTGAAGCAGATCAAATATGCACTGTCACGCCTCATTATTACAGTTAACCCCCTCGCTCAGTCTTTGCTTCTTCCCCTAGCCCAGTCCTGAGAGACACTACAGTAACACTCAGTCAGCAGTGTCAACCACGTCAGCCATGTCCATCACGTAAGCCACACCCACTCACACGTTCTGTCCTGTGTAACCTGAGCACTAACACCTGCAGACTGTTTGTCAATTCAGTCTTTTTAAAGGCTTTTTAAAAGGCACTGTGTGCTCTGCCTCACTGTGAGGTATTGTTTCTGTGTGAACTCTACGGATGTTACCCGTGTTTGATTGTATGACTGTGCCTTGTTTCTCACGCTGAGATTAGTGGTTTACTGGTGAAGTCTGCCTGTGTAATTGCCTGGCCGTGTTTGACTGTGTTCTTGGTCTACCGTGGTTGGATTACCCTCTTTTTTTCTCGTTGAAGTAAACTTTTAAGAACACCCTTCACTTGGGTCTCTCACCTGTGATCATTACAACTACCGAGCAGCAACTTCAGTTGGCCGCTTGCCAAGTGTATTTCTGTCCTCTTCACTGTCAATCGCTCGCTCAATCCCTCGCTCAATGACACGCTCCGACACTTGCTCTCGCAGTCAGCCAGTCGCATTCCCTTTCCCTCCGATCCACACAGCTGCTATAAGTGACCTGCAACTTGAGTAAGAGAGACCCGCTGGTCACATTATAGGCCAGTCTATCACAGACATCTTTACCAGTAACCCCCTTACCTTTAGCCTACTGCAATACGATCCCACAGTCAGGCAGTCACTTGCTATATGTAACTGAATACTTTCGTATGATATATATTGTGAGAACACTGGTAAAAACCTAAACATCCATCAAGTGGACAACTAAACAAAATTAAACTTTGGATTTCATGGTGATTATTGTATGTGGCATGTTGTTGCCTAGCTACTAAGTGTAGTTTGAAGCAGGAATAAGGGGGTTTTCATCAAAACTAGCTGTCTAACTACCTAAAAGGTATGCAGATTTCTTACAAACTTCAACAACAGCACATTTTCTCATTCACATCTCATTCATTCATCAGATGATCAGGACCACAGAATTGCATAGTGCATAGCCTAGGCGGCTAGTTGAAACATCAGGTGTGCTTATCTGTCCTATATATCATGAAAATGTATTTGATGGTATCAGATGATACCAGCCCTAGTTGTCTGAAAAAAAAACATGCTTCAAAAAGTGGCAAATTATTGTAATTGCAAAAAGTTGGCAAAGAGATTTTTTTAAAGACAGATAAAAGTTTATAAATGATGTGCACAAAGTCATGTGTTGTTTGCATCACAAGGTTTGCCAGAAAAAGAGTTCAGAGGGAGGCTAGCGTGTCAATTCTAAATTATGTCCTAATAATGTTTAGGATTTCAGAGGTTTTCTTCAAGTTTAAAGAGGATATTTTTTACAAAGGGGTAATTAGATTATGATTATAGAATCATAAAATATTTCTGGTTGGTGTTTTTTGAACTGAGTTGAGAGAGAATCATAGACGCCTCTGAGTCAACCAGATATCTTTCAACGGTGAGCCAACCACAGGTAGCGCCACACCCTTCACTAAAGACCTGCGAGCTGCAGACACGAGAGGAAGGAAAAGAGAACAAGTCTCTGCTGATAGCTTTCATACCTTTTGCTGACACAGTTATTCACATGTGTACTCACAGATACACACACACACACACACACACATACACACACACTTACTCTCTCTCCCACACACTTAGTGCACATTCATAGCAATATTCAGACAAAGTTGTACAACATGTTAATGTTTATTATGTCGGAATTTCGGTGTTCTGACAACACAGTGGTCTTGCTTCATTTTGGTTAGCTGCCAAGTTGTGTCACACCCCTGTCCCGCCATGCCGGTTGTCTCTTTCACACAGATGTTGTTTCTTTCTGCCTCCGCTGCCGGCTCAGAGGCGGAACAACAATGACCCGCCTCGCTGTTCTGTGCAAACGCTATGGAGGCGGAATGAAAGGTGCAAGATTCCCGCCTGGAAAACGCTGTGTAATAAGCCTCAATGAGTCTGCTGGGGGTGGGGGTCAAACTGAGAGACGGGAGTTTCAACTAGTCAAAGGGAAGTACAGGCGGCAGTCGAGGACCAGAGAACCAAACCGAGTTATTATAAGGTATATAGATGAATATAGAGATGCAGAGAAAGAAAGAGACTAAATCAGACGTGAGGAAAGAGATCGTCAGACACTCATTCAGAAAGAGGCTCAAAGAGATGGACCCTCTCTCCCTGCTGCTCCTGCTGTGGTCTGATTCCCTCTCATTCATGCCTGATCCCCCACATACGGGCACAAGACCCACATCACCATCACACAAGACCCACATCACAGGCTCGGCAGCGCATCCTATCCTCCCTCTCATCTCACTGATACCTCCTTCACACCTGCCGTTAGAATGCGTTATGGCTGGTCGGTTTTGAAATCGGATAGTGCTTGACCACATGAAAGTACAGGTGTAAATGCTCCCAAGATGCATTGAGGACGATCGGCCAAACCACCTCCAGGGGTGGTCAAGTATGCATCGTGACCACATAGAACACTTGTCATTAAACAGTTGCCAATCCACAGACAACAACTGCAACAAAAGCAGCTGCATGAATCGGCATTCTCTTTCGGCCCTCCAGTTGTCGAAGATGGTTTCTTCCCCCGCTTCGAAAAAGCAGGCAAACACATATACACAGCTTGACAGATGGCTACCATATTCTTCTATCTTCTTCAGCTATATTTTTTGTTGTTGTTGTCATTGTTGTTGTTGTTGTTGTTATTGTTTTTTTGGACACGAAAACTAAAGGAGAATGTGGTGTGAGCTGGACACTGCGATCAGATCTCAATCGGATGTCAGTGTGGACACCGGAGACACATATTAATACCAGGTGTAAATGTGATCAGGTTCAAATCATATCTAGATACAATCTGGATAGAAGAGGCATTTTAATGCCAGGTGTAAATGAGGTCTGAGTCTCCAGGAACACTTGTTCCAGAGTGGTTTCATTCTGGGTCTGTAGCTATGTGTATGTGTGCATGCATGTGGTTGTACCTGTGTGTTTACGTGTGTTTAGTTTGTGCCTCTGTGTGTGTGTGAGAGAGAGAGAGAGAGGGGGGAGGGGGGAGGCAGGAGGGAGGAGGGAGGAGGGAGGGAGAGAGAGAGTTTACTTTTCTGTATTGTTGTTAAGTTTTTGTGAGATTTTTGGCTGTAGTTGTGTGTACTGTGTATGTTTCTGTTGTACCTCTGAGAATGGGTGATGATTTGGACAGTAGTAAAGTGTGTGTGTGTGTGTGTGTGTGTGTGTGTGTGTGTGTGTGTGTGTGTGTGTGTGTGTGTGTGTGTTTAGGGTGTGTCTGTTTGTATTTAGGCGAGTATGTTCCTTTTGTCTGTACGTGTTGCCCGGCATTGCCTGTAACAAATCCTTAATCAGGAAGTGTTAATCCATTTACTAGCTTGTAGGGACTTGCTTCTTAAATACGGCGAGAAGTTCAGTGATCTGTAAATTAGAACTAAGAGTATATGGAGTGCCTGTTATTATTTCACATTTTTCTTCATGAAATGGTGACTTTTTTGACCATAACACTTATACTTTTTCACTTTTTTTACTTTGTAAAAGTGACACAGAGGGGTGTGGTTGTGTGTTATGGAGCTGGACTTCATAAAGGGATCACTCCCTCCTCTCTCTCTCTCTTTCTCTCTCTCTCTCTTGCCCTGGCCGTTGTCCTCATGTGAGGAGAGCCAATCCTCCTGACTCCTGCTCTATGTGGGTCAGTCTAGTAACCTAGAAGCCAAAACGAGCACACGCACGCACACACACACACACACACACACACACACACACACACACAGGGCTGATCCTCCAGCTGTAATCCACATGCCTGTCAATACCAGTGGCTTAAGTCAGTGTCATCGGGGAAACATCATTTTGGTTTGTTTTTTTCCTGAGGAGGAGGAGGAGGAAGAGGAGGAGGAATGTTGTAGAGCTGCGTTGATGTCTCTAGGCGGCCCTCGGGTACTGCTCTGATGTCATTGCAGAGGTATTAGGCGTGCAGCCTGTCACAAGTAAGGGGGAAAAATTCCAGTCAAGAGTTTTGGAACAGCAAACATCACTACAGTTTTGCAAGGTCAAAGGTAGAGCGTTGAACCTGTTGCCACTCTGTCCAATACATTACAGCCTGAAGGAGAGTTTTGTTAAGCTACCCTACTTTATTAAAGTGTTGACTTCACGTCCCACAGTGTTAATCTGTCCCCCTGACGCGTCTCATATTATAGTGTAATTCGTTCATATTGGGGCCAGGTGCTTGTGTATGAAAATGGGCTACTGATGTCCTTGGGTGTCTTTCACTGATCATTTTTCCATCTGTTGTATTGTAATTGCAGGCAACCAGACAAACTGAGGGTGGTTTGGACCAGACGAAATCGACGCATTTGCACAAAGGTAGGGTGAAGATGAAATATACCTCCAGTTTCAGTTTCTTGTGTTGCAGCTCTCGTAACCCCATCACATTCATGATTACATGCATGTGACTAGCATGTTCTGAACTGCTTTAACAGCTTTAACAGAACTGCTTTAAGAGTAAGTTACTTACCATTAGTTTAGAGCACAATCTACTTTGCCCCGTAGATTTAAGGCCTGCTATCTTAGATGGCATTCCTTAACAAGATTTAGTTGCTCAGGTCTGGAAACTCCTCTCTGGTTTAAAATGAAAAAGAAAGCATTAGCGTAGTGTTCAGCCATAGTGTTTGGTATCAAGCAGCCAGAAGTGAGTGTGGAGTGGTGCTTGTGTTTGTTCAAGTGTCAAATCACTTCAGACTGCTGAAAAGGTCCCTCTTCCACCCAATGGTGTTGAGTTTACTGGGTCAAAGTCTGAATAGACCTGACTGCAAGAGTAACAGCCATTATTTCGTGAGGTTTCTTAGCTTGAATTACATTGGCGTGTAGTTAGCGCGCACTGGAATGATAGGCACGGGCACAAACTTTCCTTAATTCCGGATGCTTTCAAATTGCATCTAGTAAAATTATCTGCATATGTATGTCCCATTCTCTACGATTGGTTGCTGTTTTGATGCATTTCAGGTGATAATGTTGTATACCTGCTACGTTGAAACTGAATGAATAAATCTAACACAAGCATTGGGTTAAACCTGTTACCTTCAGCCCACATTGCCCTGTGCTACAGGATATGTTACACCTTCCACTTTAAAGATTTGATCATAACTCACTCTTGCCTAACAAAGCAAACATAGTTACCATGGCAGCCAACACAGACGCGTTTATCGTGCTGAATTAAACACTAACACAATGAGGTGTCACAGTGGGATATGACATCCGAAACCCCTGTGACTAGACCCCGAAATAAAGTGTTGTCACACTCTGTCCCTGTAAACTAGATTAAACGGTTTAATATATCTCTGTTCCGGGCTGCCCCTCCTCCCTCCTCTCCTCCTTTTCCCCTTCCAGTTGCATGGCTGGCAGCCCGGAATCAAGAACCCCTACCGGGGGATGGTAGTTTGGCAGGCACCGGAAAGCGTGGATATCACCGTCACGCTCTTCAAGGTAGGGCTTTGGGTTTATAAACAGAACTGAAATGTAATGTAAAAAAAAATAAAAAAAAATAAATGAATGAAATTAAATTACATAAATAAATGTAAAACAAATAAATGTAGTGCTAATGAATGGGTGAACCACACATTTTGGGGTTAAAGACATTATTCACACACACACACACACACACACACACACACACACACATACACACACACACACACACACACACACACACACATGCATGTCTGTAAGTACTCAAAGTTATATTTCATTGGTTAAATTTAAACAAACATACACCTGTTTCAGGACCCAAATGCAGATGAGTTTGAAGACAAGGACTGGACGTTTATCATTGAAAACGTAAGTCTCCTCTGCTCTTCCCTGTGTTAGATTACATCTCCACAAATACCTCTCTCCTTGCTCCACTGTCTTTTAAACCCACACATACTCAGTAACCCTCTCTCCCCTACAAAGATTATGAGTGGCCAGAGAGTACTCACAGTATCTCACTAAAATAAATAAATAAACTGAATGTTATGTCATGGGCGTTAGCTTGTGCTTATATGCTGACTGAAAATCAAAGCCATGGCTTTGCTCTTTCTTGCGTCATGCACCACGGTCTCGGCGCGGATTTCGGACTGTCTCGCTGATATATCCACATGGATGAAAAATCACCACCTTCAGCTGAACCTGGCCAAAACGGAACTGATGGTCTTCCCAGCCAAACAGGTCATCCACCACAACATCAAGATCAATACTGACTCTTTATCTCTTGCTCCATCCAAAACAGCAAGAAACCTCGGGGTCATTATTGATGACCAACTGACCTTCACGGCCCACATCGCCTCTGTCTCCAGGTCGTGCCGCTTGCGCTATACAACATCCGCAAAATCAGGCCGTACCTAACCCAGTATGCCACCCAGCTGCTGGTGCAAACCTTGGTGAGCTCCCGCCTTGACTACTGCAACGCCCTCCTAACGGGCCTGCCGGCTTGCGTGGTGAAACCACTACAGATGATCCAGAACGCGGCGGCGCGTCTGGTGTTCAACCAACCGAAAAGGGCACACGTCACCCCGCTACTCACCGAGCTCCACTGGCTGCCAGTAGCTGCTTGCATTAAGTTCAAGTCACTTATGCTTGCCTACAGAGTGCTTACTGGTTCTGCTCCCACCTACCTAAATGCTCTTGTAAGGGCAAATGTTACACCCAGGACGCAGCGCTTGTCTAGTGAGCGTCGTTTGGCAATGCCGTCCGTGCAAGCACGGCAATCCAGACTATTTTCATTTGTAGTTCCACATTGGTGGAACGAACTGCCTAGTACTACCAGAGCAGGGGCGTCCCTCTCTACCTTCAAGAAGCTTTTGAAGACCCAACTCTTCAGAGAGCACCTCCCCTCCTAACTGGCACCTGACTAGCGCTTAACTTGCACTTCAGCAGTTACATTCCTGCACTTCTTTTTCCTCTTTTCTAGGTTGTTGTTTTTCTAATTCTCATGTAAAGTAGTATTTATTGTTACACCATGCTTTTTTATTGCTCTTAGCTTGACTGTTCTCTCCCTTGTACGTCGCTTTGGACAAAAGCGTCTGCTAAATGTAAATGTATGTAAATGTTAAGCACGGAAAGTTTTATGAAGTGCCTGTAGACAGGTTACTTTTAACTGAACACAGCAGATCACAACTGAATTAAGCTACATGCCTACTTTATGAGGGGGCATTCTGGGTGCTGAGGAGCATCTCTGAAATGTGTAAATGTCAGTGGACATGAATACAGCATGTGTCAAATGAAATGCCCACTGAAGACTCACAACTGCAAACTACCACACTTCCCCACCCTACTCCCAGGAGACTAAAGGCCACAGGAAGGTGCTGGCCTCTGTCGACGTGAACATGAGGAGGTACGCCAGCGCCACGCCCGCCCAGTACGAGCTCTCGCTGAAGATGAAGCCCCTGTCGGTGAAGGTGGTGGAGGCCACGCTCAAGCTCACCCTCTCCTGCGTCTTCCTCAAGGAGGGCAAAGCCACGTGAGTACAAACTGAGACGCCCCGGGACAAACATGGCGGATACAGTTATAGTTATTATAACCAAGGTCAGTTCAGTTACGTAACCAAGCAACATCAACTCAGTGGAGACAGACCTCAGCCAGTCACAAAAGTAATACAAATAGTAAGACAAATGATCGTGGATATACACACACAAAAACACCAGCTAGAAGTTTACCCACGATGAAAATTCATGTCAAAGATCGCATCCGCATGGATCTTATTACTACTGCTGCATACTATAGATACTGTATGTGTATGTGTATATGGCATATGCTGTGCTAGGCCATTGAAGTCTAGAGTACTTCAGAAGTGCTACTTCACATTCACCAGCTGATGGCAGTAGCCATGTAATAGTCCCAAACCTGCCTGTCAACAGCACTTTGGAGTTCAGTGCCCCGCTCAAGGACAGTTTGAGTCGGGGAGAGATTACATGTTGACCACTTCACCTACTGAACCGTAGACTCACATGTAAGACATCTCACCACAATGAATAAGGAGTAACATTACACAAAAACAAACTAATGATGGGTATCACCATACAGTTAGGCTTCAGTTGTGTATGAAAACAAACAATTATGTGGTATAATGTCATCACAAGGTATGAAACTAAACAAAGTAATTTGTAATAGTTCTTTTTTAATCATCAGTTACGTGTAAACAAACTAATAATGGGTATCGTTTGTGTGGATACAGACCTCAGTCACCTCAAAAGCAAACAAGCTAAATAGATTATAGACTTAACTACACAAAATAAGCCTGCTTTAATTGTTCAATTTGTTTTTGGTAAACATGGGTGATGAGGACAGGCCTTGGAATATCTATTCACATCGAATATGTTGTCTTCTGTCCAACTAGTCTTACATTCACATGGCTTAATTTGTCTTTAAGCCACAGTCACAGGAAAGGGTTCCTGTCTGTCATGACCTTTAGTATTTTATTTAGATGTCATCAGGTCTCTGATCAGCTTGTTGGAGATTTTTGAGTATTTATATGCTGTTTCACTGGTCTGAGGTCAGAGGTCAGTGATACTGATGATCTCCCTGCAGGGATGAGGACATGCAGAGTCTGGCCAGCCTCATGAGCCTGAAGCAGTCGGACATCGGTAACCTCGACGACTTCAGCGATGAGGAGGAGGACAGGAGAGCCAGCACAGGATCGGCCACCGTCAGTCCCACAGCAGGTGGGGCTGTTACAATACATGTGTGCTATTTACGCACGTGCACACACACACACACACACATTCACAAGTGAGCATCCACATTCAGTACATACACTCAGTCTGCCGTCTGACCCCGACAGGGACAGATCAACAAACACAAACACCTAAAATGCACTAATTTACTCACAATATACATTCACATAGTCCGAAGTGCATTAACAACCTCTACATGCCATGGATCATATACAAACTGTTGTCATGTCAACCGCTTCATATGATGGATGGTAGGCACTGTCAGGGGCGTATCACTGCTAGTGGTCCAGTGTGGCACAGTATTGTTCAGTGGACTCTGAGGTGTCTCAGAATGAGCAGGGGCATCAGAGATTTCCTGGTTACCCCCATAGAGCATGATGGTTGTAATGACGTAAATATTCATCCTCAGCTCATGGTTTTGACTCTGAACCTCCGTTGTCTTCCACTGGTTCCAATTTGGTTCCTCCTCTCCTCTCCTCTCCTCTCCTCTCCTCTCCTCCTCTCCTCTCCTCCCCTCTCCTCTCCTCTCCTCCTCTCCTGTCTTCTCCTCTCCTCTCCTCTCCTCCTCCTCTCCTGTCTTCTCCTCTCCTCCTCCTCCTCAGCACCCCATACCCCTTCGAGAAGAGTGCGAGACGCGGGCACAACGCACACAGGTAAATACCCACCACCTCCTTACACACCCTGCACCCCCTCCTCCCCTCCACTCTCTCCAGTATGCTCCCCCTCCATGTCGGCCCCTCCATTTGCCAAATTCAAAGGCCGTGTATTAAAGGAGTGTATTAAAAGAGCACCAAGAATAGATATATTATAATAGACAGGGGTATTACATGCACTGTAGAACTTGGACTTGTTGTTTTCAGGTTCTCATTGTTTTTCTCTTTTAATGTCTGAGTTGTGATAAGGAAAGGCTGACTAGACAAATCGAGTGGACATAGCAGTGTATCAACCGTTTCTCCCCTGTGCTCTTTTAAAAGCCTTCATCAGTTCATTTGAAATGACAATATTCATGTTTATTCTGAACGGTTTCTCAATACTGAGTCAAAACTATACTCTGCAGTTTTCTACTGTTGGTCAGTGATGTTTGGTCTGTGTGTTAATTAACATTTAAATTTGACTCTCGTTAAACTACACCGAAACTGCTCAGTACAGTTTGAGGCCTCATGTTAATGAAACTCAATGAATATAAATATACAGAATTTCAAATGATGTCAGTCATTCATGAAATCCTTAACGAGATTTAATCAGATACTCGTAATGCTTGAGAAGAAACATTCATAGTAATTTACGTGGTTCTAAAGGGGTAAGGCATTTTTATTCATTATGGGTTAGGGATTGCCTCAGCTTCTGTTCTTCACTTTGACAGTTTGATCTTTTAAAGATGAGTGAGATGTGAGATGAGTATCTGAGCGCCATCACTCTCCATTCTTTATTCTGCCTCTTTTATTTCTCTTACTTATTTCCTCATCTCGTACTCACCACGTGCTTTCTCTCCTTGCTCCACCCCAAACACTCTCTCTGCCTCTGTCGCTTCCCTTTTCCTCTTTTGTTTCTGTCCTCTTCTTCTCCTTCCTCTCTTCTTCTTCTCCTTCCTCTCTTCTTCTTCTTCTTCTTCCTCCTCATCCTCCGCCTCCTCCTCACTCCCAGCTCCCACTGAGATGGAGAGGAAGAGCACTTTCACCGTCACGCCCCCTAACCCCTCGCTCCAGTCACTTCCTCCCCTCCCTCTCTCCATCACCCCCTCTGCTCCTCCCCTCTTTCCTCCGCCCCCTCACCCCGCCGCCCCCCGCCCTGCTGGCAGTGACCCCCAGCAGGCGCGCCCATCGCACTACTCCTTCACCCTGCCAGCCTTTATCAAGGCCCACCCCCCGGTCCTGCCTAAAATCTTCCAACCACCTGCTGGATCAGGTACTGAGGCATGCCGTGCATTGTGGGGCTTGTAGTCTTTGTTGTTGTTGTAACAAATCAGAGGAAAGAGCAATGTTATTGTCAGAGATTAGCATTTATCTGAAACAGGTCAGGGTCATGCTATGTTATTCAATGGAATAGCAATCTCAGTTGGCTGATTATGCACGTCAATATAGGAGCAATCAGCTGATTAAATTGGAGCACTCGGCTGGTCAGAAATAGATGCATTAAATAGATGAGTGAGCTCACATCCTGGTCAGGGCACATATCGTATGTACTTCACTTAATTTACATTTGAACTTTTATGCAAAGGTTTTCACTACTTCAGGGCTTTCAAAAATATATTATACAGTATATCCTATATTACAACCATCATTAATATATATTATAGAATATCATACATTCTGGTTAGATGCTAACTGCATTTCGTTGTCTCAGTACCTGTACTCTGTGCAATGAAAATAAAGTTGAATCTAATCTAATCTAATCTAATCTAATTCTACATTTCAGACCCTTTTCTCTAAATTGAAATGCTTAACTATGCCATACCAATTAGTTTGTAGTTAATAAGTAAATACTTTTTACATGATAAATTATAGATTATTTTACCCTACAAATATCTGTGACACTGCTCTGCCCTGAAAAGAGCTGACCCAGAGGCCTACACCATAGCAGGTGCAGCGAACCCCCAGCGAGGCTCCTGTTAACTCTTGCAGTGTGACAGTCTTCTGGGGCGCCCCCTGCTGTTCAGAAAGATATAAACACAGCGCAACACAACTAATGCTAAACCGCCCTGACCTCTAATCTCAGGAGGATATTTCCCAAAAGAGGTCAGACAGTCTGAAATCCAACCCCCTACCCCCACCCCAACGTCTTAAGTAACAGTGATGAAGATTTAATCAGTGGTTGCTATCAAATGAGCCTCAGCAGTGAGGTCTGAATTTATGCGTCAAGGAAACAGCATGAATTTAAGTGCGAGTCTTTTTTGGGACTGTTTCCTGCCTCTATATGGTCGCTAAGGAAGTGATGTCATATTAAAGTGGCACTTCAGATTATGTTGACATACAAATGGTTGCAAGCTGGAGCAGCAACACTGAGTAAACGCCTTTTAGGCATTTGTCCAGTCCAGTTAGGAAATAGATGCCTGTTAGTCTGTTAGTTTAATAAGATTTCAGTTAAAAACATTCATTGATTTTTAGCAAGCCAACTTAGATGCTTGTCTTTATTTCTGGTGTTATTCATTTGGGATATATTTTAGATTACTTTTTTATTTGCTCATTTCTTCTTTCTATCCCGAGTCCTGTTTGTCCATGCTTGTTCACTCTATCTGCTACTCTCTCTCTTTTTCTCTTTCTTATTCTCTCTCTCGCTCTCTCTCTCTGTCTTTCTCTCGCTCTATTTCTGTCTCTCCCTGCCTGTTTCTCCTCTCTCTCCCTCCCTTGCTCTTCTTTCTCTTTATCTCTTCTTTTCCAATGATGCTTAGCACCAGTCTATGTCACTCGGCGACCCCAGAGGAGCTCAGGTGACCCTAGCTTGATGGAGCACAGACCTCATGCTGAGGCCGCAATGGCCGCCCCAATCCCGCCTCCCCCTCCCCCCAGACCGAGACCCCTGTCCTTCACGGGCCCCAGCACGCCTCCTCACCCCTCACCCCTCTCCTCTTCACCCCCCCAAGTTGCTCTGCCACTCGACGGCACACAGACAGGTACAGCTTGTGTGTGCGTATAGTGTGCCTCTCATTCTCTGGCTCCTTTATATAACTTTTTACTTTGGCCACCTGTGGTGCTCTAAGGTGTGGAATTATCTTGGTAATAACAGACATTACAGTGGTCCTGCAGTCAAAGTGGACTCTGAGTCTGTTGAAAGGCTAGATGTAGATGTCCCCCCATATCCTCAGTGTTTCCTGTCATAGCCTTGCAAAGTAGAGATTTATTTTAAACATCACCCCTCAGCTTTGTTTCTTCCTTTCTTTTTCCCCCCATCTTTCTTTCTTTCATTCTATCATTTTCTTTTTGTTTCTCTTCAATGTATTATTCTTTCTCTTTCTTTCTGCCTTTCCTTCTGTTTTTCTGGCCATCCCTCTCTCTCTCTCTCTCTCCCTCTCCCTCTCTCTCTCTCTCTCTCATTCCATCTCTCATTTAGTCACCTACTCTGCTGCCCGCTCGAGCGCGTGGAGACCCCATAGTTTCCCCTCTCTTCGCTCCTCTGTCCATTCTCCTCCTCCTCATCTTGAAACCTCCCCTCCTGTTGTGGCATCCATCCCTGCGCTCCGTCACTCAAAGTCATACCGCGATTCATTGGCTGAGCCTGGCTCCGCCCTAACTAGGCCTACCAGCCTGCCCTCTGAACCTGAACCAGGTAGATAACAGGAGGCCACACCCCGTCTCTAACCACAGAAGGGGTGGTAGAGAAACGGTAGCACTGATCACACTGTATCAAAGAACACAAACCTTGTGTCACATTGTAAGAAAACAATATCAAAATGTCTCAATATTGTCTCAAAATACTAATTACAAACATGCACAGCAGGTAAAGGAGATCCCACAGAGCCTTTATGTTCCTTTCTCATCTTCAATCTCTTCCATCATCTGGGTTAGGTTCAGCCTGTGCTATAAATCATATAACATGACAGATCTGTAGGATATGTTCCAAATAAGGGCTGCATCCATGCCAGAGTAAGTTGCCCTCTTGAGATTAGGTGGTTGTGAGTTTCTCAGTTGTTCTCTCTTCATGCGCTGAGCCAGCTGGTGTTACTTAACTAACATGTGAGTTTAGCTTATTAGAATTCTTGTCAATGGTCATTACTGGAACTCTTTGATCATTGATCGTTGATAGTGGTATGTCATGTAAGTATTGTCAATCTGAAATGTTCAGCCTTTCACTGAGAAACCTTTTCATTAATTTGGCTTTTCTTTTTCTCTTGTCTTCTCTTCCCCATATCATATTAAAAACACTGTTGACATGTCACGCTCATTGTCATCAAATATCACCAACTTTCTCTATGTCTCTCTCCCTCTCCCTCTCTCTCTCTGTCTTTTTTTTTCACTTCCCTCTTTCCCTTATGTCTTTCTCTGTTCCCTGTTTCTATTCCTCTATTTGACTTTCTGCATTCAATTTGGTACCATTATCATTCATTCAAATCCATCCCTTCATCCTTGCACTCGTACCACCTCATCCTCACAGCATCCTGGCAGAATGAATGGCGGTCGCCTAAACACACCACACCCCTCGCCCCCCCTCCGGTCCTCTGTCCCACCACCACCACCACTGACACGTCCGAGGTCGTCCCTCTGCAGTCAGTCCAGGGCCTGGAGACACTCTGTAAACCTGCATCCTCTCTTTCCCCTCCCCCTGTCCAGACCCCTCCCTCCTCTGTGCAGACCACTCCCCCTGTCCAGACCCCTCCCTCATCTGTGCAAACCACTCACCTTGTCCAGCCCTCTGTCTCAATGCAAACCAACCCTGGTGTACCCTCCTCTGCTGTTGTCCAGTCTGCTTTCACTGTGCAAGCCACTGTCCATGCCCCACCACCCTCAGTAGAAACCCCTCCTGATGCTCAGGCTTCACCCCCTGTTTTTACTGATTCTACTACCGAATCAGATCTCCCGCCTTTGATTCCTCCCCTGGCACAGGCCACTCCCCCTGAACAGTCTCCTCTCTCTGCTATCTCTCCTCCTCCTGAGATCTTTTGTTCTGTGCTGCCTCCTCCCCTTAGCCTGTCCCCTCCTAATGCCCACTCTCTTTCCCTGTCCGCATCCCCAGTCCCTGCTCCAGCTGCCTTCTCTGACTCTCCTGATCCCCTGCCCTCCGTCCAGATACTGTCATCCTACCCGGCTGTGTCATTGCCTGATCCCCTTGTCCATGCTCACGTCCCTGCCAGCATGACCTCTCCTCCTGTGACTACCCCTCTCTCAGATGCCCCCTCTCTCACTCCCGCTGACTCAATCCCAGCCTCCTGCTCTAGTTCAGCTTCTCCCCCGCTGTCCCCCGCTGTCTGTGTGTCTCCCATCCCCTGTCCTGCCCCTCTTCCTGTCGTCTCCGTCGATGTCCGTGCTTCCTGTACTGCTCCTGGTCCTGCTCCAGCCTCGCCTGCTGCGTCCGTTGTCTCCTCGTCAGGTACAGAGAACAGAGAGACTTGAGGCCCAAACAATTTTCCACAGTGGAAATGCTTGTTTGACCTCACTGTCTCACTGTGATCGGTTCACGAGTTGGTTTGTAAATCAAACAAACAAAACAAAACAAAAAAACGTTTTCAACTTCACTGTCCTCAATTCGGTCATTCCTGTCTTTCCTTTTACTCTTCCCCGTGTCCTACCTATTCCTCTCTTTTTTTTCCCCTCTCTCTCTCTCCCTCTCCCTCCCTCTCTCTCTCTCTCTCTCTTCCTTGGCTGCCTTAGACTCCTCCCCTGCGGTCCCAGTCTGCAAGTGGAGGCACCAGGTGGTGCCCACTGTTGTGCGTCCAAATGTCAGAAGACCTCAGGTCACCCCTGCTGTGGAGACCCTGGTCCCCATGCCTGTTCCCTCTCCTCTTTCTCCCACTCCTGCTGTGCTCTCTCCCCTGCCTCCTGCCATCTCTAGTCCTCCTCTACAGGCCCAGGCCCCCATATCCTTGCAGCCAGGGCCTGTCTCTGCTTCCCTCTTTGACACACAGACAGGTACTCATGCCCTTGAAAATCGCTTTCGTATTTAAAAGGGGACAAAGTAGTCAAAGTGGTACTGGAAGAAAAAAATACTGTGGCTTGAACAGATGCTCCCTCTGGTGGTTGGAGGGTGGTACTGTAGCTCCAGGTTGCATTTTCACTCAGAGGAGAGCTGTGTGAGTGGCAGAAGTGGAGGACTTGATTTATTTAAATAATGGTTATTATTTCATTATAGAGTTCCAGAGGCAACTGAGCACACTGACAGAAGAGGAGCACTCCAGTTCACTAAGTCCAAGTGAGTACCAATGCTGAAAAAGCAAGTATATGCAAATACCTTTGTTACGCCCTTCTTCACCCCCACGGGCCTTGCAGTGCCAGTGCAATTATTTGGGTGGGGTGGGCTTAATTGTCCACACCAGAATGGAGCCTGTCTCCAGAGGAAGGCTTATATTCTCACCACGCTCTTGAGGCTGCTGCTCACCATGCTCTCTGTTGTGCTTTGCTTTTACATTCATCCCCTAGATTTCAATTTATTTTATTATTATTATACAGTTATTTATTTATTGAAATAAAACAGTCCGTTTTTGTAATCTCTGGTGTCTGTGTCCACTTTTTGTTGTGAGTCAGGGTCGTAACATACACACACTAAATCTGTTTGTAAGATTTATGATCCTTAGACATGTTGTTTTTTGTTTCTAATTTAGCGGAAGAGAAACAAACGAACCTTGGTCGGCCAGAGTCAAAAGCCTATGAGCGAAAACGGGAAGGAGATTCTGTGTTTGGATTGGAGGTTGTCAAGGCAGCAAAAGGGTGAGTGACAGTGTGATGAGTTGTGGACAGAAAAATAAACATCTTATGGCCTGATGTTCAGGGTCTTTATGTGAAACAGCAATGCCTTACAACTGTTTTTGACTTGTCAGTGGTTGCTCTACAATGTTTGTGTGTTGTGGCCACAAATTGCGATGGTAATTGCAGTGGACAGTTTATTTTTGTTTGACACTTACTTGAACTTGGTTTGACATTTTGACCACGAACTGGGAACCCTCTTCTCTTCTGTAGGCACCATTCATAATCTACCTTAATTTCCGGACTATTGAGCGCACCTGAATATAAGCCTCACCAACTGAATTTTTCAAAAATAATTATTTTTAACATAAATAAGCCGCACATGTCTATAAGCCGCAGGTGCCTACCGGTACAAATGAACTTTACACAGGCTAAAATGAATATCAAAAGTAATACAATAGTGATGCATATTATTAGTTGTGCCAGTTACGATAAGTGCACTGTTGCTTTAAGAGAGCACAGTTGCAAGAGTCAATCAGAAGCTAGAACGTTAGATTGAAGACAGAGAGATAGAAGAAAGACGCTAGTTTGAAACCAGTGAGCTAAAGAACTTGAAAAGACTGGATTTGTATTGTAGTAAACTTTTATTTTCTAAAGTGTTTTGAGTTGTGTTCTGTCTACGCCGGTAGACTGTGGTTATTTTGACATTAGTTAAGTTATTGAGAGATACTGAGAAATCGCGTGGAGCTAAGCATCCATGCGGCTGCATCCATGCTAGCATCCTAGCTCCACAAAGCCACCGTAAACACAAAGCCACCGTATACAGTCACAGGTATCATAATCCATAAATTAGCCGCGTCATTGTTTAAGCCGCGAGGTTCAAAGCATGGGAAAAAAGTAGCGGCTTATAGTCCGGAAATTACGGTAGTGCTCTTGTATACTAGACATTTTAATCAATAGATTTATGCAGTGATCCAGTCATCCCTGCCGTATCTGTAGTCAAAATAAGCTCATGGAGCCTTACTATGGTTACATGGTTTGTTTTATGTTGTTCTGTGTTGTTGTCATATATGTTATTGTCAACAATGTGCATCATAAATAAAAATACTAATCCCTTCCTAAACTGGCACTTCGACTAGTGCTTAACTTGCACTTACAGCGGTTACATTTCTGCACTTATTTTTCTTTTCTATTTCGTTTTTCTTATTTCTTATGTAAAGTAGTATTTATTGTTAAACCAGGGTTCTAATGCTCGTAGCTTGACTATTCTCTCCCTTGTACGTCGCTTTGGACAAAAGCGTCTGCTAAATGACTAAATGTAAAAATGTAAATGTAAATGTAAATGTAAATAAGAAACATCCTGTTGTGCTTTTGTGTGTCATGTTTCTACCACCATATTGTTGTATCAGATAGAGAAAAACATTTCTATGGCTTGGCTCATCTTGAAAAGAGTCTCTATGGAAATGGAGCATGAACTGTTTAGTAGATCTTGATTGATATGACGATATAAACTGTTGATGGTTGTTCTACTTTTGGTACTCACCGCAAGCATAAGCTTATCATGTGTGGCTTGGCAACCCTATGTTCTCAGTTTAAAAACAATTCCGGATTGATTTGATGGATTCACACATGACTGTCGGTGTCTGATTCTTGTGCCTTTCCCCTTCAGACTGGACAGTATGATACCTCTGCTGCCATCTAGTCCAAAAAAATCCAGTCTCTCCGAATTCCCCTATTTTGAGCTGCCAAAGACACGAAGTGATGGCCCAGACACAACCCCTGTAGGAGTGTCCCCTGATCCCACCTCACACCCTGCCTCACCTCTGAGCTTATCACCAGTGGCGGTATCTGCCTCCTCACAGGAGTCGAAAGAGGCCCCGAAACCGTTAATTTGGAAGCCAGTTCATCCGTCACCACCTAGGTCCATGTCTGGACAGGGTGCTATGGTTGCCATGGAGAGCGAGAAGGCAGTTCAGGCTTCACCCACACAATTGCCTCTTAGTGGTTTATTAGAGGGAAAGGGTATGAGAGACTGGACCGAAGAGAGAGAGACAGGAAAAAAATGTAAAGAAAGGAGGAAAAAGAAAAAGCAGAAAGTTACTCTCTCCGCTGAGAGAGATGTGTCCCAGTGTGTAGGGGCTCCTGAAAGGGCTCCCTCAGAATGGGGGTAAGTGTGGCATGGCACCTTTTGACCTAGCCCACACACTTAACTCATTAACGTTCACATTAATTCACTTCAAGGTTGGTGTGTGTTCCCCTGCCTAATTGTATCCACTCTTGATTCACTAAAACTGGTCTGGCTTGCATCAAAAGGAAGCCTGTTGTGACGCTTTGGCTTTTGTTGATTTGTAAGACCTGCAGCATGAGCACTTCCATGGCAGCATGAACAGTAGCGCTTTAGGTACCGTTTACTACGTTTACCGTTGGGTAATGGTCTTCCCTCAAACAAGGCAGCACTTCACATGCACTCCGCTTGAATGCTACCAAACAAGCAAGTTTGCTTGTAATGCGAATATTAATTTAAGCTATACCCCTGTGGCATCGTCCTTGAAGTCTCTGACTTTTTCCTCTGGTATCCTTATCTCTTAGACCAAATACCATGGTTACTTTGCTGCCATCTTGCCCGAGAGTCTCCAGGTCTCCTGGGTTGCCATCCGCAATGATGCATAGTAGAGATGAGGCCCAAGATGGAGAGAGGACATTTGATAGGAAAGTACTGTTGGAGAAACCATCCAAAAAAGTCTCCAAAGTCACTGTTTCTCAGGGCCCTGTACCAGAAACGTTAACCAAAGATGAAGAAGATGCAAGGGGTATGGCATACTTATCGCCATGCTGTCCAAGAGAAGCCAGACCTCCAGGATTGCCATCTACACACTTGCCAATGGCAGATGGCCCAAGAATTGTAATGGAACCAAACATGGTGGACCTTCTTCCGACTTGTGTAAGAGTATCCAGTGTTCCTGGTATTCCATCCTGGCAACAAATGAACTTAATACAGTCGAGGGATAATTTGTGGTGTTTAAGCAAGAAACCATTGTGTCAAACCAGTCTAAGAGAAAAGTCTCTGGTTTTTGCCACCCCAGGCAGAGTATATGACGACAAAGAATCCAGAAGACATATGATGGCCCTGGTCCCATCTTGCCCTAGTAAAAGCCAAATACCAGGGTTTCCATCAGCACCAAGACCCAAAGTGGATCCAAGACATCAAATGCCAAGTATGACAGACATTCTACCAAGTTGCCCAAAATCCTCACAAATTCCAGGATTACCAACCATAATGGCCTCAAATGAAACACTGGCACTGAAGTGGCCATCTGAGGATATTGTGTTCTTTAAACCCTTTAAGGAAAAGCCAAAGATCCTTCATTTTCATGACCTTGGCAAATTTTATCATGATATGGAAATGTTAAAAACTATGTTGGTTCTTGTACCAACTTGTCCAAGAAAAGCCAGAATCCCAGGTTTTCCATCTGTTCCAAGAGACCCCAAAAAGTTACACGCTGATAAGGCTCCAAGCATGGTTAATATTTTACCAACTTGTCCCAAATCCTCAGGAGTCGCCGGACTTCCGTCAAGATCACTTGCAGAGTCCACTGGCTGGTTCATGGATAACTCATCTCTGTTTGAAAAGCCATTTAAGAGCCCAGCATCTAAGATACACCATTTCCCAGCAGCCCCCGGGCTGTTGGATACAAGTGTTAACATGTCGAACATGAGGCCATCTTGTCCTAGAGCTACAAGGATACCTGGTTGTCCTTCAGCACCGCAACCTGAAATTGTCAGGCCTCCGAGTATAGTGAACCTTGTACCCTCTTGCCCCAAAGTTTCTAAAGTTATGGGCCTCCCATCAATCATGGCAGTTAATGCAGAACAGGAAATACCACACTGGTACAAAATAGCCAAGAAACCTTTGTGGGTAAAACAAAGAAAGGACCCATCTGGTTTAGTTAAACCTTTGTCTCTAAGAATTAAATTATTAAAAGAATGTGGAGATATCAGAAGACCCATGGTTAATCTGGCTCCTACCTGCCCATGGCAAGCAAGAGTGCCTGGTTTCCCATCTGCACCAAGGCCAGAACCGGAGAGGGCACGAAGTATGATAAATCTTTTGCCGTCCTGTCCAAAGATGTCCATGGTGCCTGGTATGTCATCTGCCAAGTTAGTGGAAGAGTTTGATTTAGTTAAAGCTTGGCCTACCAGGGAGATGTCTTTATGGATCAAACCTTTTAAAAGTAAGCACTGTCAAGCCATATGTTTAGAACCAGCACAGTATAGACCGGCAGATGATTCTGGAAGGGATATAGTAAAAAATATGTGGCTCCTTGTACCATGTTGCCCAGGAAAAGCAACAGTACCCGGGTTTCCATCATCACCAAAGCCAAAACTGGACAACACTCCAAACATGGTGAACCTTTTGCCATGTTGTCCAAAAGTCGCTAGGATTCCAGGAGTACCATCCACAAGAATGTCCAAAACTGAGTTACACTCAGCAATAAATTGGCCATTAGGTATTGAACCTTTTTGGGTTAAACCACTTAGGAAGAAATCCTATGAATCTGTTCTGGTTCTTCCAGTTCAATACATAACAATCTTGGATAAAATTATTATCAAAGGAATGTCTTACCTAGCACCATCTTGCCCAGGAAGAGCAAGGATGCCTGGTTTTCCATCTGCTCCAAGACCCCAAGCAGTCAGGGCACCTGGTATGGTTAGCATGCGGCCATCATGTCCACAGTCTTCAAGGGTGCCTGGTCTGCCATCCACCAGACAATCCCACACAGGGTTTGATGCAGAAGTGAATTGGCATGCAGGTACGAAAACATTGTGGGCTAAAACAATGAAGGTCAACTCATGTCCACATGTATTAGATTGTCCATCCCAATATTGCTCAACAAAGGACAGATGTGTTATAAGAAGCATGGTGTCCTTGGTGCCATCTTGCCCAGGAAAAGCAAGGATGCCTGGTTTTCCATCTGCTCCAAGACCCCAAGCAGTCAAGGCACCTGGTATGGTTAGCATGCGGCCATCATGTCCACAGTCTTCAAGGGTGCCTGGTCTGCCATCCACCAGACAATCCCACACAGGGTTTGATGCTAAAGTGAATTGGCATGCCGGTACGAAAACATTGTTGGCTAAACCAATGAAGGTCAACTCATGTCCACATGTATTAGATTGTCCATCCCAGTATAGCTCAACAAAGGACAAATGTGTTATTAGAAGCATGGTGTCCTTGGTGCCATCTTGCCCAGCAAATGCGAGATCACCTGGTTTTCCCTCTCTGCCAAGGTTGGAGTCCAGCCTTTTGCCAAGCATGGCCAACATACTGCCATTTTACCTATCTGGCTCTTCAGCAGAAGACAAAGATAAAGCTTTGCTTGGTGAAAGGAATCCATGTCAACCTGTATCGATGTTGGCATTGACGTCATTTGGACCAAGTGAAGTTTCTGGGTATCTTTCCACACCCTCTCAAAGTCATACAGAACTACCTTGTGAAAAACTCAAATTTCTGCCAAGGCTAGAGGATATCAGTAGCCGTAAACATACATGTCCATCTGAGCCAAACCAGCAGCCTCCGTCTGCCCATATGACCAATGATGATGATGATGCAAAACCAGACTTAAGCTCTGTACCAACCCTTATTATGGAGAACAAGGGCTTTGAGGCAAGAGATAAGAGAAATGAGGGCACTCTGAACCGAGGGTAAGTGTAGGAGACTGAACATATGTTCTTGGTTGTATTAGACTTCAGAAGCATTGTCTCCTCACCGTTGGTGTCCTTACAATAAAATATGTGCATTTGCACCATTTTCAGGCATTTGCAGTGCAGAATGTGGCACTCTATTCCAGATACACCGTTAATTTTGTCTGTTAGGGAGAGGTGAGTTTTGATGGCATTCTTGTAATGGTGTGTTACCTAAGTGCTACTGTTCAGTGCTACTGAAAAATTAATACTGCATCCAGGGAGCATTTTGATCTTAATTTCAATGATAATTTTAACGACAATTAAAGTGTGTTTCGTCACCTTTTCTTACCATGTTCTTTCTGTCAGTTGGACAGAAGAATGGACTGTGTTTCTATGTATTAGCCAAGTGTGTTACAGAGGGAAGGGCTCGGTTATTGTGGAATAACTACATGAATGAAATGTGACCTGACTCAGCAGCCAGACGTGTGTTAAAAAATGGTGTGATGTCCCACTGCTTTTTGCCCCGACACGTCCATGTTCACCCATGATCTGGCATGATTTGCGTGGTGTTCACTTGAGTGATGAGTATTGTTGGTGTGTTGAAGGGCTGAAACTTTCCTAACAAGCACATGTTCTATATCTGTGGCAGCATGTTTTTTTTTGTGGCATGCATATAACACAAAGCTTAAATATTTTCATAAAGAATAAATGTCTCACAAAATTGTCCCTTGCCTTTAGATCTGGAAATATGACTGCTCTGGTACCAGCATGTCCAAGAACAAGCAGTATCCCAGGATTCCCATCCACACAAATGACTAGCGCAGACACTGGATTAGAGAACTTTTCAGTGGACAAAAGCACATTGTGGGAGAAACCATTAAAAGAGTCACATGTATTGCCAGTGGATATAGCAAAAGAGCAAAGAGACACAATGACAGGGATGGTGAACTTAGGACCTTCTTGTCCAAAGAGGGCAAGAATGCTTGGTTTTCCATCAGTAGACTCGCCAGAATCAGAGGTACATCCAGTAGAGATGACACTAAATATGATCAATCTTACACCATCTTGCCCAAGTGTAACTAGAGTGGTTGGAATGCCATCCATAGTCACTGACAACACTCCTAACATCAAATGGACAGCCGGGTCAGTTGACAGATGGTCGATATGGGAGAGACCTCTAAAGAGAAAATCTTCGGCAACCATTTTGTCCACCCTATTCCCTAAAACATCAAAAGAAATTATGAAAAACATGTTTGCCATGGTTCCCTCATGTCCACCAGCCTCAAGCATCCCTGGATTCCCATCAGCAAAGAGAACCAAGGAAGCACAAATGCCATCCATGAGGTCCCTGTTCCAATCATGCCCAAACATATCCAATATCACCGGCATCCCTTCAAAATTAACACAGCCAGCAGACCAACCTAACATTGAGTGGTTAAATGTCAGGGGAACTCTGTGGGTGAAGCAGCCACTGAAGAGACTAGAATTACCCAGGCAGACATTTGTAGAGGACACAGAGATCTGTAGTACAATGTGGGCTCTGGTGCCATCTTGCCCAGTTGCAGCCTCAGTCCCTGGTTTCCCTTCTGCACCTCAGCGTATAGCAGATAAGCGGCAGATACAAAAAGAGCCAGTCATGGTAAATATTGTACATGCTTGCCCAAAGTTGTCCATAATTCCTGGAATACCATCTCAAGATGCAACTAATGTACAACAAATACCTGACAAAACTGTTCTATGGGACAAGCCTCCTCAAATAAAGAGTTTTGCTATAGCAATGTTACAGTCAGGTGATAAAACAATTGATAAAGATATGGTGGCTTTGGTCCCTTCGTGCCCAGAGGTTGCAAGAATTCCTGGGTTTCCATCTGCCCCACGTTGCAAAGTTAATTTAGAGCCAAATATGGCAAATATTCTCCCATGTTGTCCAAAGATAGCAAGAGTTCCTGGATGCCCATCCAGAGAGAGTGCTGTGACATCAGAAGGGCTCAGCGACAAGTCATCTATTTGGCGCAAGCCATTAAGAGATAAGACTGTAAGAATTGCATTTATTACACATGGCTCAAGCCCACAGTATAAAAACATGTATGCTTTGGTGCCAGCTTGCCCAACAAAAGCAAGGATTCCTGGGTTTCCATCTGCCCCACACGGCAAAGTTAATTTAGAGCCAAATATGGCAAAAATGCGCCCATGTTGTCCAAAGATAGCAAGAGTTCCTGGAATACCATCTCAAGATGTGACTAATTTAGAACAAATACCCGAAAAAACTGTTCTATGGGACAAGCCTCCTCAAATGAAGATGTTTGCCATAGAAATGTTACAGTCAGGTGATAAAATAATTGATAAAGATATGGTGGCTTTGGTCCCTTCGTGCCCTGAAGTTGCAAGAATCCCTGGGTTTCCATCTGCCCCACGCCGTAAAGTTAATTTAGAGCCAAATATGGCAAATATTCTCCCATGTTGTCCAAAGATAGCAAGAGCTCCTGGATGCCCATCCAGAGAGAATGCTGTGACATCAGAATGGCTCAGCGACAAGTCATCCATTTGGCACAAGCCATTAAGAGATAAGACCGTAAGAATTGAAGCTATTATGCATGGCTCAAGCCCACAGTATAAAAACATGCATGCTTTGGTGCCAGCTTGCCCAACAAAAGCAATTATTCCTGGATTCCCATCTGCCCCACAACCCAAGTGTTGGGAAGTGTCCAACATGATAAACATGAGATCTTCTTGTCCAAAAGTGTCCTGTGCTCCTGGGGTCCCTTGCACTGAGAGATTGCACACTGGACGGTGGCTTTTTAGTAAAATACCAGAATGGGAGAAACCATTTAAAAGTCCAAAGTTGTTGATGCAGACTTCCTCTGTCCTTGAAAGTTTGCCAAATGATAGTCATATAATGCAAAGAATGATGTCTTTAGCATCAACATGTCCAAAAGTAGCACGTGCTCAAGGGTTCCCCTCTGCCCCACTACCAGGAGCGAAAAAGAGGCCACATATGTTTTCACTTCTTCAATCCATCCCAAGAGTCAGTAACATACCTGGCATGTCCTCTTCAGCTATGTTGATTTTTGACATAAGTCATTCAAAATCATGGCCAGTGCAGACATGTCCAGTGATCAAGAAACCTCTGAAAGAGAGGTCTGCCATGATGATCACCAGCTATCAGTATGACAGATGGACCATGGGAAACATGTTTCTCTTGAGACCAGCATGTCCAATCAGGGCTACAAATCCTGGCTTTCCATCTGTATATAGGCCCCCATCAGTGGAGGAACACACAGCAAGTGCACTTTACCCATCATGCCCAAAGGAGTCTTGCATCCCTGGCATCCCCTCCTTAATGATAAACCCAGCTCAATCACTAGAGGCTGTTTTATATAAGCAGATATTACTGAAAAGGCCTTTGAGAGTAACACAATCTGGAACTGTACTTCCCTATCCCACAACTGAAAATGAAGAAGTTTTTAAAAGTATGGTGGCCCTGCTACCATCTTGCCCAAGAGAGGCAAGGACCCCTGGGTTCCCGTCTGCACCTCCCCCCGCACTAGACTCTGAAAGTCTAGTTTGTCCTGAGACAGCATCAACTGATCAAACTGCGAACATTGCTGGGGTGATCACTGAGCAAAACTTAGTGGAGGCTATAGACATATCGGAGATGGACACACATGGGGACATTGAGAACACTGGTAAGAGTGGTATACAGAGAGTGTTCTTTCTACATGTGCTGTCTTAATTATCATTTGGAATTTACATCACTTGTGTGTCTTGTTGAAGGAATATGCATCGAGGTAAAGCCCACAAGTGCCATTACATTAACCACTGGGTAAGTTTCAGAAGGTTGCTCTTTGCATGGATTGCAGTGTTGCCATGTGTTTCTTAGCACACAGGTAGAAAAATGTGTGTTTGCTCTTTGGTCAAACCTCACAAAACTTTGCCCAAGGGTGGTCTCACACAAAGGAGCTTCAGGATTTGAAAATGCATTTGAATGATTTCTGTTATTGGGCAAACTGCATTAAGTCATGTATTTTGCTGTGTGTTCTCCCTAAACCTTTATGTTCTGTAGTCAGAGCTTGAAAATGTTTCTCTACTTGTATGCAAATAGGCTGCATAGGTTGCATGTGTTTGCCAAAGATCGTTTCTGAACCCCTTGTTAAGCTCTGGACTTCGAGGCCAGGCAAGTAAGGCCTACCAATGTTTTCACATTGTTTTGGCTGTGGTAGTGTTGATTTGTATTGCATGTGTGGTGTACAGTATGTTTTCAAGGATTCATACTGTATGCTCTCCACAAACTCTCTCCCCCAATGCCCAATGTGTTGTCCTTCTTGTCAGGGAACCTGGTAGTCCAACCAAAGAGGAATGTAAAGAGGATGTGCTCTTTATAAAAGACGAGCCGTCTCCATGTTTTGCACATGATACAGCAGACTTCTCTGAGTCTGGGCTTGTATTAGATTGGGAAGTGTTGGAAGCCGAGGACTCTTCTGTAGAAAAAGAGGAAGGGTCGTCAGGACTGGTAAAGACGATAGTTGGTGTCTTTCACAAAGGGTAAGTGAACAGTGTGAGATAGCTTTACAGACAACGTGACATACTCTCCTGGCACTAACTTATCCAGCTCAATGAGCATTTGTTGCCATAGCTTTATGTAGCGCTGACATCCAAATTCTTCAGAATATTTATTTTGTTCTGTATCACCCCGTAGCATTTCTGATGCAAATCTATGGGTAGAGCCATCAGCCCTGGCTCTCTCACTGCAGAGCATCTCCTGTTTGTTCATGGTGTCAATCCTCCACCTCTCTTATAGTTATGAGACTGTTGCCGCAATATTACATCCCTCAAGCCCAACTGATGTGGACGATCTCGAGAATCTCTTCTCCTCTGTGGACCCCAGTGACGCTGATGGACGTATTCAAAGCCAGGATGAAGCAAGTGGGGCATTGTCATTCCTTGGAGCAGAGCAGGACGAGGAGCTTCCTGGAAGTGCGGAGCCGTATATGTACCATTTGTCTGAGGGCAGATCTGAGTCTCCATCAGAGGATGAGTGTTGGCTGGTTGAAGGTGGTGGCTTTAGCATGATGAAGAAATGGCCTCCAGAGGATGATCTGTATGAGATCACCAAGGCGGAGGACTTCAGGGGGACAGAGGAAGTGGTAGAGAAAGCTTTGGGTGTTGATTCACTAAGCCAAACCAAAGTGAAAACATCTCGACAGGAGGAGGACTCAGGATCAAGGGAGGTATTGGAACAGTGCATACCAGCACTCACTGTTGACACACAGAGAGATCAAACTGAACGGAAGTTTCCGGAACTGGGGTGAGTGTCTATGAGGCACATCTCACCATGATTTTTGGGTGGCTGCACGGCTTCAAGCATTCACTGTCCACTCCAGGCATAACTTCCCCTTCCCTCACGTTTGCATCCTCACATGCATAAACAGTGCTTTTGACGCCGGTGTTTGTGTGTATGGTTGTGTGCTGTCTGTGGTTTTAGAGGCCCTTTGTTGTGGCTCTGGTTGCAAATATAAATGTTAAATGCATTCACCTTTCTGTTTTTAATGTGGCAGCTACCCATTGGTACAGTATTAATCCTAATGTGTGCATGTGAGAAGTTTGTGAAACACCCGTGCACACTTGGAAGTTGTTGGTATGTTGGTTGTTTCATTGGAAGGGAATGTTTGGAAAATGTTTTTTGTCTGTGTTTGGTTGGTTTGGATTCATTTTAGCTTTAGCTTTCACAATTTGTCCTGTATTACGTGTCAGGGGATTAAAGGAAAGAGGGTTAAGGATGAAATGAATGCATTTCTCAGTCATTCGTATTGATTCTTTTGCCTGATTTTGCCATTTTTCCTGCAGCCCCAAGCACCCCAGTGCAAAAGGGGTTTCTGATCCTTCGCTACAGCTCACCGCTGAGGAGAATCCATTTGTCTCACGGGGGTCTCCCAGTACTGATGAATCAAAGCCGGCAGTGGTTGACCTGGTTCCGCCACGACGTACAAAGAGAAAAGACAGTTTGAACAGAGAGGCTCTAAAGGCTGTTGAGTTAGAATCAGCTAATACTGAGGGGGTTGCCCTCTCCAGTGTTGACAAACTCACTCCCCCTCTGCGAAACAAGAAGATGAAGGCAGAGGGGTCTCACAATGTAGAGATTGCTAATGTTGAAAGTGCGCCGTTGACGGAGTCTGTTGGAGGTGAAGGACAGCAGAAAGTAGCTTCCTCCTTGTTGGAAACAAGGGATGTGGTTTCCTCTGAACTCACTCTGGAGGTAAAATCTCCTCAGACAATGGAGGACAAAACTGATTCACCTCTGACCTCTGAAATGCCTCAAGAGCCTACAGATGGAAGTGTGCCCTCTGAGGAAGTGATAGAAGAACCCAAAAATTCAGATGTTTTACTCCCATCCTTCTCTGATGATACTCCACCGCTCCAAATAGGTACACTGGAAAACAAAGGTCCATCCAAAGACATTGACTCTCATTCTGCTGCACACAATCAGACTGTACCTGCAGCTGAATTTGTACCACCTCCACGCAGCAGGAAAGAAAAAAGGCCCTCTCCGCTTCTCACAAAAGACACAACCACCTCGTCTGTTCAGTCTAGGGGTTGTTCACCTGCACCGAAAGAACCGGTGGTGCCCAAGCGCAAGAAGAAGGGCAGGTCTCAGTCATGTGAAATCTCTGTAGTTAGCAGTACTGAGAGTTGGAAGGAGATGAAGGCGAAGACCCCAGAGTCAGATAAACCTCCAGCCAAAGTATTGGATCTGAAGAAGCCAAACACAGACATCTCTGAGCTCATAGCTGGAGTGAAGATGCGAAAGAAACGAGCACAGCTGCCTGTTCCCATGCCCCGTCAGAAGAACCGCCTAAGTGGATCTTTTGTTGATGACATGCCAGCAGTGGACAAAGAAGCCTGGGGAAAGGCGGTTACTGAGGGCCTAACAAACGTACACGTTCACATGCCTTGGATGAAGAAGCAATTGAGTGGATCCTGCCTGGATGATGCGTCATCACCTACAGAACCTCAGTCATGTGCAGCGGAAACAGCAGTGGAGGTGGAGGCCAGGGTGAGAGAGGGCCTGTCAAACTTACCCATTCCAATGCTTCGTGCTAAGAAGCGCCTCAGTGGGTCTATCCTGGATGACCCTTTATCAGCTGCAGAATCTGGTGTTTGTGGGATAGAACCAGCAGCAAAAGCCTTGGGTAAAGGGATGACTGAACGCTTGTCAAACTTGCCTGTCCCCATGCCTCGTATTAAAAAACGTCTCAGCGGATCTTTCCTGGATGTCATGACATCACCTGCAGACTTGCATCTGGGTGCGGTGGGAACCGCAGTGGACATAGAGGCCAGTAAAAAGGGGATGGCAGAAGACCTAGCAAACCTACCAGTTCCCATGGCTCGGATGAGGAAACGGCCAAGTGGATCTTTTCTAGATGACATTTCATCCCCTACAGAATCTCAGTTATTTGCAATCAAACCAGCAGAGGACATAGCAGCCAAGGTGATGGAGGTCAGAAAAGGCCTATCAACCTTACCCATCCCCATGCCTCGTATGAAGAAACGATTAAGTGGAGCTTTCCTGGATGACTCATCACCACCTATTGAATTGCTAGCATCTTCAGCAGCATCAGCAGTACACGTGGATGCCAGCAGGAAGGCAGTGCTAGAGGGTCTTTCAAGCGTGCCTGTCCTCATGCCTCGTTCAAAAAAGCGTCTCAGTGAAAGCCTCACCGATGTGAGCTCGCCAGCAGACTCCCCTCTGTCCTCCCCTATAGGCTCTTATGAGACTAAAGATTCATTTTTCTCAAAACTGTTTCAACCCTCCAACGAGGGCATCTGTAAAGACTCTTCCCCTCCAGTTTCTGTTGAAGCGTTTGGAAGCAGTGATGGAAGGGAGGAGAAATCAGAGCCCTATGTCACCACAACGGCCTCTGAGGGGCAAACAGAGGCAGCTGTCTTACTGGCCAGAGACATGACACATATGGACAAGGAGACATCCTCAGAGACAGCTGTCTTACTGGCCGGAGATGTGACGCATATGGACAAGGAGACATCCTCAGAGACAGCTGTCTTACTGGCCGAAGACGTGACACATATGGACAAGGAGACATCCTCAGAGACAGCTGTCTTACTGGCCGGAGATGTGACGCATATGGACAAGGAGACATCCTCCGAGACAGCTGTCTTACTGGCCGGAGACGTGACACATATGGACAAGGAGACATCCTCCGGAGCCAGCACTGAACCACTGCCCGGAGACGCCGCTGTGTTGACACTAACAGAAGCTAATGCACCTGAGCGACCCGAGCAGACAGTTGACATTTTTGACCAGGCAAAGCAAACGGTGCTTTCAGGAGAATCTGATGTTGGAAAGCCTGCTGATGGCACTGAGGGGCCAGAGGCAGACTTCGGGCAAGCAGGACAGCACATGCCTGAGAGCACAGAGTCTGTAGAGGTGACGGCTACAGGTGGCAGTGTCTCAGATGATGAAAGGTAAGTTGAGTAAGAAGCCAAAAATAAAAACCTGTCGTGGTTTTCAGGAGTTAGGTGATGGGATTTCAGATTGTGGATTCCGTTGTGATGCAAATTCATGAATAAAAAAAAAAATATATATATATATATATATATATATATTGTTCTCCATCTAAAAACAATTATTTTTAAGCACACAGCCTCAGCAATGCTGGTTATGAACCATTATAACAGTCATATGACACAGACTGGTGGTGGTCGAAGATTTGTTCAGTACATTGTTGAACTGAAAGTGTTTTGTGGAATCTGAGTCGATTTAACAGTTGAAGTCAACTGTTAACCTCATTCTGTGAACCTCGTGATTTATCAAGACCTGTGTGTTTTTCTTTTTTTTTAGCCATCAGGGGGCAGCAGAGGACTCCAGTCTCCCTGTGGCCAGGCCTCGCATGAAGAAGCGACTGAGTGGCTCAGTCCCAGAGGACTCGTCCCCTACCGGTCAGGAAGAGCTGTCAGATGTTCCAGCTGTGGTGCCACGACGGAGCAAGAAGAAATTGATAGCAGACCCTGTGGACCTTCAGGGGAGAGGCTCCGCTGGGGATACAGCTGGGGGAGATGCAGACACAGCTAGATTTCAGGAGGTATTTAGCTTCGGAATAATTTGGTTGCAAGCAGTTGGGGACATAATTTGATGTAGCGTCATGTTTTATTATATTTTTATAATAAATTGCCTAAGTTCATTGTGTGCACTATGGTACCCAAAGCATGGTGAACATTTTGCCATGTTGTCCAATTTAATTTATTAGTTATATTTATGCTGTCTTTATAGTGATTGGTATTTTCACATAGGTCACATAAACCACCCTGGGCAAGAGATCTAGCTTAAAATGTAAAGGTTTAACAATACTGAATTAATTGATTCCTCACCCCCAAGACACACATTTCCCCAATGTTATTTCATTTTTCTCAAAGGCGCCCAGTCTCGTAAACTCCAGTCAGTCCCTGCTGCAGTGGTGTCAAGAGGTCACTCAGGGTCACAAAGGGGTGAAGATCACAAACTTCAGCACGTCATGGCGAAATGGCCTCGCCTTCTGTGCCATCCTGCATCACTTTCACCCAGATAAAATGTAAGCTTCTAAGACAGCGGTTCTCAAACTGGGGTCCCCTGGGGGTCCGCGAAAAAGTCTGGCTTCCAAAGGTTTTAACATTTTTTTTTTTTTTATTTAAATTTTTTTAAATTTTTTTATTGCAATACAGTATACAAAACATGTAGACTAATGTTACACGGTGTACCGATACTAGAAACGTTTTGAAAGGTATAAGTATAGTTACTTCATTAAAATAGCACGCAATCAGAGCGCACTCACTGTTCCGCTCCCTGTCAGGCTGCCTGCACGCCTTCACTGCAAGGGCGGGGCTGCCCAACTCTCACACATGCAACAGACAGCCTTCACAGCGAGTGATCTCAGGGGAGACATGGCCTCATGTGCAGGAGCTCTGGCCGACCGTCCTCGGCTTGTTTTAAAAAAACAAGTGAGATCTGGAAGTACTTCGGATACGAAGCAGACTGTGAAGGAAAGCCCATCGACACAGAGACCCGTCTGTAAAACATGCTTAAAAGCCACTCAGGCAAAGGGAGGTAACACGTCAAATATGGCTAAGGGCCTCTCAGACAGACACCCCGAACTTTTCAGAGAGTTCAAAGAACGACAGGTTAGCAAATGTGATTATAAATATGAACACCCCCAAGGTCACTATGGGTGTTACAGCCTAAGGGCTGAAACACACCAAACGCTTTTTTAAAACGGCAGACGCTTCAAAAACGCCTTGGCAAAGTGCGGCGGGCAAAACATTCACAGGATCAACAGGCTGTTTTGCCCGGCGCCTAGGAAGCGGAGCTGCGTGCGCAACCTGCCTGGGCCGAGTGTGACATTGATGAGCGGTGCGCCTCCGCGTCTTGCGCTGGAAAGTTGAGAATAGTTCAACTTCTAGCGCATCTAAAAAACGCTAGAAAGACGCAACACGTGGCGGAGAAAAGGCGCACACGCAAGGCGCGCCGTACCATAGGAAACAATGCATTTGCTAGCGTCCCGTTTTTAAAAACGCGTTTGGTGTGTTTCGGCCCTAACACGAGTAGCCTTAGCCTAGTTTAGCGACGAGCGATTTTCCCCATCAGACCACAGAATTTTGACTATGCGTAGTACAATGATCATAATGCAGTGTGGTTAACGTAACTAAACCGCACTTTTCACGCTAGTAATGTTAACTGCCATAATCTGCAAGTGATGCATTTAATCTTCCATCAGTACGGGTCGTGTTTATCGTTGCAGAAGGCCCTTTTTTAAAGATAGGTTAGCCATATAAGGCATATCGGATGGCCCTATTGCATGTAGCTATTCTCGTTTAAGACATTGATCTAGCTTTCAATTTGGCTGCAAAAACGTAGCCCAGTTCATTGTCAAAATTAACCTCTAGAAAGAAAACACTATACGTGTATAATCAATGCAGTGATGTCACCATGTTGTTTTCATTAGTATCTTGCTGGAGGCTAATACTAATATGAATGCCATTTGTTAAGTGTTCGTGACAACGCTAATACAGACAAGTGCCAATCACATCAGCCATAAAACAACTGCAGATATCTGGCTTCCAAAGGTTGCCATCGTTCAGTGACGACCGGGTAAATAAACTGCACTGGACAAACTATGTGCTGAGAGACAGGAACACCCTTCTCATTGATGACACACACACACACACAACACCACCACTGAAAAGAGTTTATCATATTTTTTGTACAGAGATTTGTACGGAGTGTCAGTCGGGGATACCAGTTTTTGATAACGTTAGGTGGATATTTCATGTTTGTTAATGTCTTTGTTAAAAATAAATCTTCAGAATCATCTCCGTTGGAAAACCCTACAATCTGAGTTGTATTGGAAAACCCTACAATCTGCTTTGATAAAAAAATGTATTCCATCAATATTTGGTTTTTATGTAAGGTAAACATTATTTAGCTTCTCAGCACATTTTCCAAAAGATAATTTACAAATCTATTCTACATACTGTCAAGTAATGCCAAATGTAATACAATGATTATCTAAAACTCTTAGTAATATTAGTACTATATGATTTTAGAGTAAAAGAGTCCAAAAGCATAAAACATTACAAATAGCTATAAGCCTATATGGTTTAATTTGGGATGCGATTATGAGGGGGTCCTCGGAAAATGTTCTACCCTTTGAGGGGTCCCTGGCCCCAAAAAGTTTGAGAACCCCTGTTCTAAGGCATTAAAAATAAACTTCTATAGAGAATTTCAGTAGAGAATGGAGGGCAGTTTTTTGTCAGTAGTGAAATGTTTTCAGTACTGGAATGTTTAAGATAAAAATGCATGTACAAAAAAATCTAATTGCCATTTTCTTCTCTTTACAGAAACTTTGAAATGTTGGACCCTTATGACATCAAGCATAACAACAAGAAGGTAAATATATTTAAGTTTCAGTGTATTCCAGGTACTTTTTCAATGCACTAAAATGCAATAGAAGTGTCCTTCTTTTGGCCTGAAGCTATATGGGCTGCCTCTAAACTCACTCTCACTCACTCTTCCCTCCTGTCCTCAGGCGTTTGATGGCTTTGCGGAGCTGGGTATCACACGTCTGATGGAGCCCTCAGACATGGTCCTGCTGGCCGTGCCGGACCGGCTCATCGTGATGACCTACCTCAACCAGATCCGCACAAACTTAACGGGCCAGGAGCTGAGCGTGAGGCAGATCGGCCGCGATTCCAGCGAGTCCAGCTACGCTGTGGGTACCACCGAGGCCCCGGACACCGAGGCCACCGCCCGTTACTGCGACGAGCAGCTGCAGAGGAGTGGCATCACCCTGGAGGCCCACGGCAGCCGTCCAGCGGAGAGTGGAGGGTCGCAGGAGAGGGAGAGGGATGCCACCAGCGCTACCAATGGGGACGTGGTGCCACCCCCGCGGGCCAAAAGGACGCAGGCGGTGGCAGCAGTAGCAGGGGCGTCGGGTGTGGGAATGGGCACGGCAGGATTTGTGCCACCTCCAAGGTCACACTCGACCTTGTCAAAGTCAGGGTTTGGCCACGTGAAGGACGCAGACTTGGTGAGGAAGAGGCGTTCGCAGATCAGAGGGGACTCTATGGACGAGTCGGAGCTGTCGGAAGCCCCAAGCAAATCAGAGGTACTGCATCATTCCGGAAGGTTCTAAGTAGCCACTGAATAGATATGGATATACATTTTTTAAGTGGTTCTTAAGGCTTTAATGAAACAAAGAACTGGTTTGTTATGCCCATATTGCAAACATAGATTTTAAAAGTATTTTCTTTAACATAACAAAAAGAAGACACTGTTGGGGGTATGTATTAGACTTACACTTCTACGAATGATGATTACAGCAATCATATATGTTTTTATTGTTTCAGTTCTATATTTGTGGATTTTTCCTTCTGTGTCTTAGTACACACAAAAATGCTAAGCAAGTGATTTTGATAATCTGGTTTTAATGTTTTGGAGACACTGGAGCTTTTGTACCCATTCCCTGTTCCTGTTATTGTTCTTGAACAGATCGCCTCGAGCCAGATGAGTGTGTTGCGCCCTGACTCACGTAAGAGATGTTGATCTGTGTTCTCTGTAATCATTGCTAAGAAATATATTCAAGTTTACCCAGAAAACAGATTTAGCTTCAGTACAGAACAAATGTAGCAACTACGAAGATAGTGTCTCAGGAACAGAGAGTTCAGGGCACAGTGTAGAGGTTTAGCTCCCTAAGGAGTGACATCACTCCCTGTTATTAAGATGGCCACTATGATTAGTTTCCTGTCAGGGTTTACTTTATAAATCCACTGCTTGTCCACATTACCAAACCACCTAAAATTTTAGTAGTTTTTAGTTGTATTTAAATGGCTATGACTGTCTGCTGACCACTGTACTAGAAAATAATGCCAATAATGTGTTTGTGGCCGTGTTTGTGTGTGTGTGTGTGTGTGTGTGTGTGTGTGTGTGTGTGTGTGTGTGTGTGTGTGCGCGCGCGTGTGCGCGTGTGTGGTATGTGTATAATTTTCTTCACACAGAAAACATTGAGCTGGAGGAGGAGAGCAGAATGGCGGGAGAAGAGTGTCAGGTTAGTTTACAGAGGAAACACGTCTTAGTCACAGCCATTTGCATTAAAATGATAAGGCACTTATTCACACAGTCCCACTCCATGCTTGGTTAGATATGGAGACAGACTGTGAGTGCTTTAAGAAGTTAAATGAAAGCTTATCATAATTCCACAGAATCCTCTCAAGAGGAAGTCTAAATAAATGTGTAAATACGAAACTTTGCATGTGTGTGTGCCTGTGTGTGTGTGTGCGTGTGTGGGTGGGTGTGTGCGTGCGTGTGTGTGTTCCTCTGTTGTCTGCAGGACACCAGCCAGTATGTTCTGAGTGAGATGCAGGCCCTGGAGATGGAACAGAGACAGATTGACCGCAGGGCAGGCTACGTGGAGAAGAAACTGAGAACACTCATGGAGAGCGGTATGTGTAACCGTTTTTTGCTAGTGCTCTGTCAACACTACACAGCCAATGTGTATTGACTTTAATGAATCACTATGGCTACTGTATGTCTCATCATTTTTGTGGGTAATAGATACCACACATTGGTAATAGTGAGAAAGTCCCTAGGTGAGGATACTTGTAAAAAAACTATACAGTTGAATTTCATTCATTCATTCATTCATTAATTCATTAATTCATCCATCCATCCATTTATTCATTCATTCATTCATTCATTCATTCATTCATTCATCCATCCATCCATCCATCCATCCATTCATTCAGACTTGTTTGTCCTCTGTTCTATCTAAGTGGGAACGCTCTGGTTCTCCCTGCACAGGTACTGACCGTATCGAGGAGGAGAAGCTGATCCAGGAGTGGTTCATGCTGGTCAATAAGAAGAACGCTCTGATCAGGAGACAAGACCAGCTGCAGCTGCTGTGAGAGAGACTCCTCTTCCCAGACCCCCCCACCCCCCTCTGACTCTCTTTCTCTGTTGCTCTGTTAACTCATCTCTCTTTCCTAGTCAATGTTTGCAGTTTTTTCCTTCTTGTTTCTTCTCTTATCTGTCCTTATCCTTATTCTATCTTTTCTGCTCTGTACGTCTGAGGTCAGACAGATGCCTGAATGTAAGATGTAATGCCCCTCTAAGCATGGGCTTGAAGAAGGTTGCTAGTTTGATTCCCTGTCAAAGCGTCCTTGAGCAAGACACTGAACCCCTAATTGCTCCTGATGTGCAGTGTGCCATCGGTATAAATGTAAAATGTGTATACATCCTTGTAAGTCGCTTTGGATAAAAGCGTCTGCTAAATGACTAAATGTAAATGTAAACAAAGGCACAATGCAGGACACAAAGCCCAATACCCTATGAACCACTCTGGACCAAAGATCTAGATCCTCGGTTCCCAAACTGGGGTACGCGTACGCGAAGTGGTTCAGGGGGTACGCGGGGAGAACATTTCCGCGATAACGGAAAACGGACTGAATTACCCTTTTAAACAGAATTGCAACTTTCAGACGGAAAAATCATTTTGTGCATCAAAATCGCCCAAATTCCCCTGTATTTTGCCCTGCAAGGCTGTAATTCTTTCTAATAAACACAACAACGATCGGAACGATGAACAAGCATTAATTAAAAAACAAAACCACTGAGAAAATGTCACGTCTGTGCTGAACTCCGGTCTGGCCACACCCCCCTGTCCAACGGCCTGTAAAATTAATTCGCTCATCTTCCCAATCGCCTGCAAATAATGTTTTTTTTAGTCTTCTGTTCTGTTGATGGCTGGCAAACCACAACCTTAGAAGGTTTGGGTCACTTGTGGCACATATTATTCACTCATTTTAAGCCATCAATCTACCTCATGGTGAACAAAATGAGGCAAAACGAAAACGAAAAAAAAAAAACGGAATTCACCTGAAAGGTGAAAAGGAAAACTTTTTTTTTCTTCAAGGGGGGGGGGGGGGGGGGGGGGGGGGGGGTACGTAGCTGGAGATTGAATGCCTGAAGGGGTACGGGACTGTAAAAAGTTCGGGAACCACTGATCTAGATTAATCTTGATCCATTTCAGTTATTGACACAGTCTAGACCAAAAAGGTGTTAGTGGCACTTTTTGTCTCTCTCTGACACGTTTCATCCTTAATTAGACGTGCGTCTCTTCCTGGTCCACAGGCAAGAAGAGCAGGATCTTGAGAGGCGCTTGGAGCTGCTGAAGAGAGAGTTGCAGGACCTGATGGCCGTGGAGGGTGAGACACAGAACACTAATGTTCTCTATGCACACACACACACACACACACACACACACACACACACACACACACACACACACACACACACACACATACAGAGGGATTCATGTTGTAAGTCTGGTAGTCCAATGGAAGAATTTGGTGAATAAATGAAATCATCCAATTCATACTTTTTAGTGTTTACCTCCAATGTAGTTGATCAGTCAAGACATTTCATTTTATACAGTATATACTGTAAGTTGTGCTTGTTTAGTTTTGCACTTACACATTGTTACAAGTTACATTGCTAGTCGACCCTCTAACCAACAATAGAATCTAAATATGAACTACATGTTGAAGTCATCATTCATTATCAATGAACATAATTTATCTGAATTCAGACTATAGACTGATGGCTGCAGCATGTAGTTTTTACAGTAGTACTCTGTAGACAAGACGCTTTATCTATGACTTGTGACTAAAAATGTTTGCATACCTATCATGTCTAGACTGATCAAGTACAGTTGAAATAAGTAAAAAAAAAAAAAAAAACAGGAACAGAGAATGAGATGAAAGTTCTTCCCTTTTCAGGTATGATGAGGGGATCTGATTGTTTTCCCTTCAGTATTTTTATATTACAGGCCCTAATTTTCATCTGCATTTTCATTTGCGTTCATGTTTGCGTGTGACCCCCCCCCCCCCCCCCTATTTTGTGATGGGTATAAGCAGCCAGGCAGCCAGAGTAAAAGGACCTGCACGTGCACGTTTGCAAAACCGACAAAAAACTCACGACAACCTCCACTGCATGCCCTGCCCTGTGTCCCCCATGCAGTAAGTCCTAAACACTGTTTGACTGAGACCCCTCGACTCCCTGGAGTCTTTTGCTTTTTGAATTGAAATATCTCCCCCCTAACTATCAGCTGGAGTGGATGCACCTCACGTTCTCTGTCCACTTATTCCCCCCCCCCCCCCCCCCTCGCTGTTGCTCTTCAATGTTTTTTTTTCTAAAGTACGCCGCTGTCGACTCTGGTTCGAGCTGCTGAAGAAAGAGCTGCAAGAACTCATACCAGAGCAGGGTGAGACGCTAGTGCTACAAAAAAAAAAAAAAACACTAAACTGCACTGTGCCGTTCATGTTGTGAGTCTGTTTGGGTGAGCAGAAGGGGAGTTTCCTTTTTCAACTTTGGCGCTTATTAAAAGTGTGTGCCTGCGTGTGTGTCGCGCGCGTGAGTGTGTGAGTGTGTGTGTGTGTGAGTGTGTGTGAGTGTGTGTGAGTGTGTGTGTGAGTGTGTGTGAGTGTGTGAGTGTGTGTGTGTGTGTGTGTGTGTGTGTGTGTGTGTGTGTGTGTGTGTGTGTGTGTGTGTGTGTGTGTGTGTGTGTGTGTGTGTGTGAGCGTGCATGTGTGCGTGCGTACGTGCGCGCATTACCATAATCTGGAAGGAGACAAGGAACCGTCCCCGTGTCTGCCTGTATGTGCTGACCAGAGTGCAGCTGTGGTGGAACTTCAGCACATGTTGATGTCTGATGAGAATGAATGTCAAATGCTCTGCACACAGAGGACCCAGTGCACCTGCTTACTCAACCAACCTGCAGCATGACTGCATACCAGGCTAACAGGTCCATTCATATCTTTTGACATTTTAGTGGCGAGACTAAATAGCTGAAACTACTACTACAAATGAATGTCAAAAACAGATGGATTTTCACATTTTCTTCGCTGTACGTGGTTACCAGGAATGACTGTTGCTAGTTTTCATGTTCATCACCAAATAGTTCCACAGATGAACTATGACCCTAGAAACACGGAACTGTGACACATGGTCAGCCGTGGGAGGTTGGGTGCAGACAAACCGACTCCAGTTCTGACTGAAATGTGATGTGAGAATATCTTAAAACAAGTGTTCTCAGTGACTACCTTAGTAAGATCAGCGACATGGATTCAACTACTTATCGAGAACTGTGGGGGACTACACACCATTACATATTCACTCCAGCAATATTAATAGTTTTCTAACAAAGGGAGTAAGGATGTGTTTTTTGTGTAGGCTTTACTTCTCCACCAAACCATGCCTGATTTCTGAGAGTTTTGGGTTCTAGAAAAGTCTTTTTTGGGCACTTGTACTTCCTTCATTTGTTCATTAATTTCTTTTCTGTGACCTATGCTATTCCTTGGAAATGGGGAAATGGAAACATGTTGTAATTCTCACGAGTTATTGGTGACATTGGTTTAATTGGACAGGATATGACAAGTGACTGTTCGAAACTTCATGGTGTGTTGCTAAACAACAGTTTTACCGATTTGCCATAAGAGGGAAGTGAAACCTTTTCTATGCCCACACAGGACGGTGTGGATTTATTGGATAGTTACTCATTTATGGGAAAAGGAGTCCATAAACTAAATGCTTGCATGGTAGTCACTAGGAAGGGATGACACTTGGGACATTTTGGAAACATTTCTCCCTGCGTATTTTCGGTAAATGCTAAGCAACAAGGTCAACTCAAAATGATGACGGCTGCAAGTTTTTGAGCATTTAGTTCCACACATTTGCAGCATTTCCCAATAACCAGCGCATGACTGTTATATCATCCTAAAGCCTATGGCAGTTTTTTTGTGCATTCTGAATGCGCAGTCATCCCTTGCTGTAAATTAACTGATGATGCGGAAATGGGGCAAAGTCTATTTGAAAAACGACAACAAGCCCCTCTAAAAATAACCAATACAAATTATACCACAGTTGATGACCACAGTCGGTGAAATGCCACACTGCGCCTTCCCAAACTTTGCCGAGTGTATCATGGACTTCTTGGTTTTCATCTTGTGTTCATCTTTTCCTCTCTCTCCACCTCTCCCCCACTCCCTCCATCCTCTCTCTCTCCCTCTCTCTCCTCCTGTTCTCCGCTGTAGACTGGCAGAAGACCCAGGCCCATAAGCATCGGGAGCAGCTGCTGCTGAAGGAGCTGGTGTCACTGGTGGACAAGAGGGACGAGCTGGTGCATGACATGGACGCAAGAGAGAGGGGGTGAGAGACTGTCGGCATCAGCAAGCCTCATTTTTTACTATATGATCTGATCAAGTGGAATTGTAGGTGAAAATTCACCTTAGTTACCTCAGGACTCCGGAGCTGCATATAAGTATATTTATTAGACAAACAACAACAACAATTGCAATCGGGCTCGCTCCCAGCACAAGGCTGAAAGTGAAGCCATATTAAACACATCGCACAAGGTTTATATAGACAGAAGTTTTGCGTTCAGCAGGGATAACCACGTGGTGGATTTCTGACGTTGGAAGAAGCACAATTCGACCCTTCTTATCACCTCTGGTCTAAACATGCTCTTGTACATATGCAGACTAAGTGGCACCTAATAATCTAAGTTACACACACACCGAAACACAGAAAAGCCATGTTCCTGCTTTCATAAGCACATGATTCATACAAGGAATATATTAATACAAGGCACTTGATTCATATATTCTTAAGTCATTAACAGTGCTTGGAAAATTATCTCCATCATGGAATGTAATTGTTTGGATTACTGAGTACTTGTTGTTGAGTTTATGCTGTCGTTCCCTTTGTTTTGGCCTTGCCTCCTCTATACTTTATACTTGTTGTCTTGTCTTTGCTTGGATCTTTTCTCCTCATTCCTCTCCTTTTCTTTGGTCTCTCTTTTCTCCCCCCCCCCCCCCCCCTCTCAGGGCCCTGGAAGAGGACGAGAGGCTGGAACGAGGCCTGGAGCAGAGACGCAGGAAGTACGGCAGCCGCAAGGAGAAGTGTTCAATACAGTGAGACCAACGGAGAGAGAAAGAGAGAGAGAGAGAGAGAGGAGGAGTAGCAGACCTGATCAGAGGGTCAAAGGTCATCCGTAGACTTCCTCTGACTTACTCCAACTTCCCCGTCTGCTCTCCTGGTTTTTCTGGGCATTGTGGCACTGGCAGTACTGGATGGGTCCATGGATGGGACCATGGATGGGACAATAGGGCGCATCAGTATCTTCAGATGGCATTTAATCTCTGAAATGTTTTCAAGACTGTTCATGGAAAAAGCTGTGAGGATGTGTGGTTCTGTGTCTGTCTCACTGGACTGTTGACTATTCCCTTGTACAGTGCCCCTTATCCATGTCCTGTGTTAACTGACAGTGGACTTTGTACATCCAAAGTCTCATGAATCTTGCAGATTGTGTGCGTTGAAAGTTAGCTATACGTGTCCGTATGTTTGCCCGTCTCCAGCATGCCTTACTGTTTCATACACTGTAGACTGCTACAGCGCATGTGAAAACAGTAATGGAGTTCCCCAGTGGAATAGAACTGCATGCGATTGCTCCTGCCTACACCAAAGATATTACTCTGTAGATTCTTGTTTTAATACACCAGGCTTCTTTGCCATTTTTTTTAAACTAACACTGCCCTGTCAGACCCATGTAAAAGATAGCTGTTGGTTTGACCGTTTGTTTCGTTTAACAAACAAAAGCCAACAGCAGCTGATGTAGACGACATTAAGCCTGCAGTAAGTTGCTGGAAAGTGAATGGGATGGGAATGCGAGAACCTTGTAGGGGGAAAGTAATATGTGGGGAGGTGTTTTGTGTGAGAGGCCTTGAACAATGTGAGAAGCTTGTGAGCTCGGCCCCTTCTGGGAGAGCCAGTCTGACCCGAGGGAAGGAACAATAGTGGAAGTGGGAGGTGTGTGTTACGTCACACAAAGCTGGGTTATGGAGCTCCACATAGCACATTAACTAGAGTCCATATCAAGCTACAGTTGAGAGACTCTGTGTTTTGTTTTTGCATTTTTGATTATTCAATATTTAAATAGGAACAATAGAGAATGAACATATGACCCAGAACATATGTATGTATGGTGATATACCTTGTGTGCTTCATCATTTATGAAGTAACACCCGCCATCGTCGACTAGTCGAAGTGATGGTTTCATGATATCCTAACAAACTAATGAGACTTTGGTCTCCAGATTGTAGGCCTATCTGTTTGAAATGCTGATATGTGTATTTATTATATTCATTTTACAGCACTTGCATTCTGGGTCATGTAGAGTTGTCCTCACATAGACCTTACCACAGTATTATATCAAGAAATATCTGACTTGGAGAAGGATGCAGAACTGTGCAATGGGGAACCAGCAGCAAAAAAAACATCAAAGCACCATGAGATTTGTGTGCAAGCAGATTTAAGCGTGAATGTGTTTGTAGGCATGCATGTGTTTTTTTGTGTGTGAATAGTGTGTATGTGTAGGTTTGGTTGACTTGTGTGTGTGGTATATAAGTTTATATCCCATAGCCACGTTGGCACTGACAGTTGCATACTATTAGTACAAGTGTACTATTGGTACAAGTGTACTATTTTTGTGTGATAAATACTAGTAGGAATTGAATGACTTATTTTTTGGGAAAGTCATCTGACATGCTGCATTTGCACTATTTATAATGACCCCCCTCCCCCCTCTGGAAAATAAAAAGATTTTGATTGTCTAAGATGTTTTTGTTATTTCTCATTCATGTTTCACACAAAGGTTTCAGGAAAGTATGTTGATCGTGAAGTTGAGTGTGCAAATTCAAAATAGGCCATTTTAGGTCAAGGCCAACTACCTTGATAGAATACTATGAGACCATTTTGATAACAGAATTTGCTATCATCTGGGAATGCCGTAACACCCTGGGTGTTACATCTGACAAAGATGTCTTCCTTCAAGACTATGCACCTGTTGAAATCCTCTTAGAAGTGACTGCAGTGGAAATCAGCGCAAGGCTTTGGGGACACCCTGTAATTGAAAGCCATGACTTATTGTATTTATTGTTAGTTAAATTAAGTTTTCTTTTAACATACGGCGGTATGAAGGGTTCCCATTCCTATGTGCATTCCAAAGAGCACTGACATTTTTGTTGGTTCGTGTGGTGGACGCCCGTGTAATATCCACCCCCAAGCATAACTTCATGGACAAAAACAACTCCTGCCGTCATGACATTGTTCTGTTGTAAGAATGTTTGTTGTGATGTTTATTTCCTGTTTACATGGGGTTGGTATGAGACAGAAAAGAGATAACAAACATCTGCCTTAAAGGTGTTGCATACTATTTTAAACATTTATCAAGCTTCAATCTTGTTACAGTTTATTATGGGCTGCAGGGATAACTAGTAACTCCGTTATGAGAAGTGAGACCATGTATAGTGAGAAAACTATGAATAGATTCATAAGTCGTTTTCTGTACCATATTAATTAATCATTCAGGAACCAGCTGCCGTTGTCACACGGCAAAGCAATCCTCCACTTGACCAATGTGTGTGTTTTGTCAGCATCTTTTGTCTGTCCCATGAAAGCGTGAGGAACTAGAAAGCGGAAGAGGCCAGACCACACTCTGGGATATGACAAGTCAGCTATTTTTGCACGTAATGACAGATTTCACAAATCCTACAATTTGGTGCTGAGAGACAAAAGTGTCTTGTTTCTCAAAAGGTTAATATCCAACATCCAATGATCCAACATTTGTTTAATAACACTATAATTGAAGTTGAGCTGAATACTAATCAGTAGAGATATACTGTATGTTTGTTGCATACTGGAATAATGAGGAATACAACAATGCACCCTAACCCTAGAGAATTCAGGAAATTCATTTATTTGAGTAGCCTATTTATTTTGAATGTGATTAATAGTTTTTTTTATTAACACCTTTGTTTTTTTCTGTGGTTTTAAGTGACGATTCTTTTTATAACATTCTGAAACGCACAATTAAACAGATGCTCTAAAAGTATTTTAAAACATTCGCCTTCCTCTTTGTTGATGTTTACATTTACATTTAGTCATTTAGCAGACGCTTTTGTCCAAAGCGACGTACAAGGGAGAGAACAGTCAAGCTAAGAGCAATAAAAAAGCATGGTGTAACAGTAAATACTACTTTACATGAGAATTAGAAAAACAACAACCTAGAAAAGAGGAAAAAGAAGTGCAGGAATGTAACTGCTGAAGTGCAAGTTAAGCGCTAGTCAGGTGCCAGTTAGGAGGGGAGGTGCTCTCTGAAGAGTTGGGTCTTCAAAAGCTTCTTGAAGGTAGAGAGGGACGCCCCTGCTCTGGTAGTAATGTTCCAGTTGCATCTTCTCTTTGCAACATACTGTTGTCATGCCCGAAGGAATAATGGTGACTGAGAGATGACAAGACCCTTGTGATTTCACAGTGGAGAGCAAGAAGAGGTGTTGGAAGATGCCAGGTGCAGGTAGAGATTACCGTGGTGGGGGGTGCTACTGCTGCTGACAGCAATGGTTTTGTTGAAATTATGATAATTAACCTGGAGTAGTTTCATTGACAAAAATAAAACATCAATAATGTTAACACCCTTTTGGACTTTGACAGAAGTATTTTAATATTCTGACCAAGGGCTAACAAAACTGTATGTCTCAAAGGCTAATGCAAGCTGCCCATGGGAAGCGTTGCTGAAATGTAAAGATTGCTATCCTTTACATTTATGACAGCGAAAAAGAGGAGTGGCTTGTTAGTTTTCTTTGGTTTCCAGTCACATATTGTAATGAGCATGTGCAGAGGGGTGGAGGAAAAAGAACTTCCCAAGTTAAGTTATTAAAAACTGTGTTTGAAGAATTTGGGAAATTATTGTCAACATCCTAGAGAGAAAACAATATTAAACTAAATGCTTAACAAAACATTTTGTGTGTAGTAGGCTAGTAGGCCTACAGCAGTTAATTCGAAGTTGACACTGCTTGAAGGAATGGAGTAATAACATTGTCTTTATCATACCAAAACAGTGACGCGAAGGTGGGGTGGCACTGGAAATTCACTTCGTCGTAAGTCACATTTGACAGTAGTTGAATACGGCGCATTCGTGAGAACTTGGGATTCGAAGGAACGAAATTAAATCGTACAAACGAAAGAAATGCTGAAGTGGACTGGGTGAGATCAAACTAAAAGTGTGCCTGGCAGCTCGCTAAAGGCGACAGGTTGAAAAAAACCTATGATTACCTAAACTTACTTGGCTCATGTTGGATAAGAATGGCATTGGTGATACGCATGTCAACAAAGTGGACGATCTACATACCGTGTTTAACCTTGATATACGTCTCCATCGTGTCAGCGCAGGCGGCAATAGAAGGTAAAGATATACATTAAAAGCTTTCATGTCAATTTGCTTGGGAAATATTGATCTTTTATCATTATCACCCTTTCGTTTGGACAGTAATGAGAGGGCTAAGGCAAGGGAAAATAAAAAGTTGTTGTGAATACAAACACAATAGTCGCTGACAATAAGATGCTGTCAGTCAAGTTAATAGCCCTAAGTAAAATACATTAGTCGTATAGGCCTACTTAAGACTAATGGCTAGATTATTGTCTGTAACCACCCTTTTCCCCCAAGAAGGCTGTAGGTGTCGACTGAAAACTGTAGGTCAAATTCTTATTTATAAGACAGATGGCTTATCATGTATGTTCTAATAAAATTAGTGACATTCTTAAATGTTCCATTTGAACTGTTCCAGGGGAACTTTTCAATTCTCTCCAGCAGACACAACTGGAATGGGCATCTTCACCAGCGAAAGCTGTAAGACCCTCTAATAACTTAAAATAATACTTTTTCGGTCTTATTCTGTATAATGAAATGATTTTTTGGTTTGTTTGTTTCAGTGGAAGAAAATGAGAGGTGGTGCCAAATCTGATCACCAAGTTTATCAAGCTTGCATGGACAGCTTTAAAGCCACCACCAAGCATTTGTTTACTACTTCGATTCCCAGAAAGAATGCTATCAACGTATTATTGGATATAAAGTTTGCCCAGGAGATCGAAATGGGATCTGCTCTGTTAAGCACACTAAATGTATCTCTAAAAGAACCCGGAGGAAGAAGGTTAATTTCTAAGCTCAAGGCACCTTTGGGTTTTCCAGTGAACACCGCCAATATGACTGTAGTGGAGGCGTACCTCCACAGCGCGGAGGGGCTTAACGTCGGGAGGTTGTCGACGGACTTCCAGCTTGTCTTCTCTTACTCCGGTCCCTGCATCTTCATCCACGCTGTGAGGCTGTACTACAAGCAATGCCCCACGTTTCAAAGCAACCTGACCGAATTCAGGGTGGCGCCAGCCGAGTCTGGGCTCCAGAGCGGCACCTGTGTGGTCGGATCAGTGGAGGTCACTCCTCCGCGAAGGGACTGCCGACCAGATGGGTCGTGGGGGCCGTTGCAGGGGATGTGTGTGTGTCCGCCAGGTCACCAGGAGGCACGAGGCTCTTGTGAAGGTGGGTTTGTTAGTGACTTACACACACACACACACATACACACACACACATACACACACACACACACATATCTGCTATGGTCTGATGTCAGATGTACAGTAATGTGATAATGGCTTGTAAAGGGGGCATTTTGAAAGGTGTTACCACTCAGATTAAATCTGCACATATAGCATAGGGACAGTGGACCACTGTCGGCCCACTGAGGGCAGAGCAAGCGGTCTGCTGGCCATTTGCTTGTCGGTTTTCGGGAGGTCCACTGGTGAGCCCACCGTTTTGTTACTTTTTAAAAAACATTTTTGCTCTTTATTTATTGAAACTTCATTAATGTTCACCAACCCTTAATTCAGTGGATTGCCCGAAAACCCTTGAGCAAGGGGCCAGCTCTGCCCCCAGTGGGCTGAAAGTGGTCCACTGGCCTTTTGCTATATGGGTTTCTTAATATCCACGCCCAATTAAACTAAATATGGTAGTGGTCCGAGAGCGGACCAGAAGTGGAGTGCCAACCAAAATACTGCTATATGTTTGCTATCTCTGTGTGTGTGTGTGTGTGTGCCTGAGTGTGTGTGTGTGTTGTGTGTGTGTGTGCGTGTAACAATACGTTGCAACAGGTTGTTTTAGGAGGTTACGGTTAACCACATACTTTGAATACCCCTGTGGGCAAGATTTATTTGAGGTCTTTTGTTGTACTCAGAGTTGAAGCTCGCTTTTTCCATATCGTTGTTTCATAGCCACAGAGGAACCAAACTAACAGTTATCCTTTTCTGTTACACCTATTCTGGTATTGTCCTGTAGTAATACATTTTTGGGAGATTGTACATAGATGGATAGGTCCCAGCACTAAGAACTTTAGAACATCTCCTGATATAGTTCTGTTGGGTGATTTGAAGATGGGTGGTAATGGGTTGAATAACATAGTAATACTTCTAGCCAAGGCATTCATTTTTAGAGCTCAAAATATGAATGAGCTTAATCCAACTTTATTTAAGAAATATATTAAAAAAAAACCAGTTATCGTTTTCGTACAAAAACAACAGTCAACTAACTAACTTTCCTTCCCCTCCTCGAAGAACTTGAAAACGTGTCCCTTCATGCTGTCACTTGTTTTGTTTTAGCCTGCAGGATTGGAACCTTCAAGCCAACCAATGGCAGTGGAGGATGCCACCAGTGTCCCCCAAACAGTAAGACTGAGATGGAGGGTGCACGTCAGTGTAGCTGTGTCCATGGATACTCGCGGTTGCCGAGTGACCCTGTTCACCTTGGATGCACAAGTAAGTGTCTTCATAGGATATGTTGTTGATTTGTGTGAAAGGGATGTGAAGACTTAGTAACAGGATTTGGCAACTTGTCAGTGGATGTAGGTGATTTGATGTTTTTATATCCACACCGGACCACAGTATTCAAACGACTTTTTAAAAATCATCACTCGAAAAAAGGATAGATAGTAAATATAAATAGCGTTTATTTTCTGCATGGCTACAGCGTGTCTTTTTTTCTGTTGGATACTTCTCTGACTGTTCACGGGGATACATTTGGTAGTCACTTTTTAAATAACCAATAATAAGGTTTAAAAATGTAATAAACATTCACTGTCTACACTTCTACTCCAGAACCACCTTCAGAACCTGTCAATCTGACACACCACCAGCTCAGCGATTCCACCCTAGCCCTGCGCTGGGGCCCGCCCACCGACCTGGCTGGCCGACAGGAAGTGACATACACGGTGGAGTGCTGGCAGCAAGCGAGCGAGACGAGTGGCCAGTGGGCCCCGTGTGGTAACGCCACGACTATCCTCCCCAAGTCCAGAGACCTGACAGCCACGGCGGTCAACATCACCGGACTTCAGCCCCATCTAGACTACAAACTAGTTGTGAGGGCCGGTAACGCCGTGGGCTCCAGTGCTCACACCACAACCACCATCCAAAAATGTGAGTGTGGGAGGATAGGCATCTGGTGTTGCCAAGTGTGTGACAGGCGGTTTCACACCGGCTCTTTGGTGATGTGGTTGGAACTGGAGAGGGTGGCTGGGTGTGGTGACTGACTCTTCGTCCTTATGCTGTTTTGGTTAGGTTTTCCAAACTGTTGTGAAAAAATCTGCCAAAAAAAACCTTTCTTTGAGGGACCGGAAGGTCTGTTTAGTGCACATGAAAGATTGAAGGATAGGGATTCTCCACTGTCTGACCGCTTGGGCAGGGCTCTTACAGTCATACAGGAAATGCTTTGGTGCTTCAGTATCCACCATAGACATATATACATCTATGGTATCCACAGCCTCATGCCCACATATCAGTGTCTGCATTTCTCAGTGGTGATCTTTGACACATATTGTTGTATTGTGATTCAGTAAATGTAGAAATGTTTTGTATTGTGTATTGTGGCCTTGTTTGCTACAATGTAAGTAATGTGTGTGTGTGTGTGTGTGTGTGTGTGTGTGTGTGTGTGTGTGTGTGTGTGTGTGTGTGTGTGTGTGTGTGTGTGTGTGTGTGTGTGTGTGTGTGTTTGGTATGTTTTGCACCTATGGTCAATTTGTGTGCATGTCTTTGTTTGTGTGTGTCTGTGTGTCTATCTTGAATTGACAGGGAAGGTTCCCAACGCTCCCTCAGTGCCAAGTCCAGAGAAGACACCGGAGAAGCAAAGGTCTCCATCCCTTGGGCTGCTGGTTGGTGTGTTGGGTGGAGGCATGCTGCTCATTGTCCTAGTGCCTGTCGGATTAAGTCTGCTGCGCAGGAAGTACAGGACTCTCATGTAAGACTGACATATTCCCAGGCTTCTTTCAGTGCCACTATGTGCTAATGGCCAGGGCTAAATGTAAGCTGAACTGTCTGGGCCATATGGAACAGGCCAAGAACCCTTTCAGGAAAGAATGGTGTAAATTCAGAACAGGCAGTTCTTCAAGCTTAGCTCATCAGAACCATAGCTGATCTAGATGTTCATCTCAAGCCATGCCCGTATTAAGACTTCATGGTCCCCCTGGGCAACAGTGACTCTCTGGTGCCCACCTACCCCCACCCTGCAGAACACAAACCATACCTATCCACCGGGGTGTATTGGTCCTTGAGTAGAAATACTTTCTTACTGTACTCAAGTATTATTTCTGAGTATCTGTACTTTACTTGATTGTTTTTTTATACATACTTTTTGCTTAATACTGCTCCACTACATTTTCCATACATTGATGTAACCTATGTAAGGAATAATGCACTGGGAGCAAGTCATATCACAGCTAACTTGCCAAAGTAATTAATGCATATACCGGTACTGTAAATTATGTTTAATGTGAACTTATGTTATTAGAAATCATAACTTAATACAGTGCAGAACTATTGTTTTATCTTTTGTTGACCTTAATGAAATGAAATGAAAAACAGGTATATTATTCGTCTAAATCATAAGAAAGTTTATACTTTTACTTTTGGTACTTAAGTAGGATATACAGACTTAAATCTGCTATAATCTACACAGAAAAGGAGAACATGAGCACATGTACAAACAAATCAAGCTTTATTTATTTAATCGAACTTGCCCAAAAACAAGTCAGAAGCCTGCCAAGTAGCCTACGTTATCAACCAGTATATGGGGACATTAATAGCACTTTATTAACAATGCATAGTATAGTTATCAATCTTCATTGCAATTAGGTAGCACACCAAACAATGAAATCTGACATTACAAAAAGCAATCCAACGTTAGTTGGATTAAGTTATCATTAAACCAACTCACAGCACCGCAAATAAGCATTGCAGTTCACAAAGCTTTCCAAAACTTAAATAGCTAACAAGAAGTGATGACGGCTATCAAAAACATCGGCGAGGTTATGCAATTAGTGACACACACGTACACTGTTCAAACCTTTGCAAGCGCAGTGAGTCTACTAACGAACTATCATTTCAGAACCATTGGGAGCAGACAGCACGCACGCACACACTTTGCCTTCTGAAAAACACAGATTTACACTGTTCAAACCTTTGCAAGCGCATTTTTTTTTAAAAAGTGGCCGCATTTCTACACTCTTTATCTTTTTTCAACTGTCGTTCTGCATTACCGCTAAGTTGCTGCCGCTTCATCTTGATCGTTCTGTTGGTGCCTCTTTCGCTGGGTTTGTGCATTGTGTTTGGAACGTCAAATTGTGCTGACGGGGTCAGAATGAAAAAATAAATAAATAATTAAATAAAAAATACATCGGTTGCTTGGTGCCCCTGGAGTCTTGGTGCCCCTGGGCAGTTGCCCAGTTGCCCATATGGTTAATCCGGCCATGTCTCAAGCTGAAGCTCATCCGTTGTGTGGGGTTCTGGAGCTCCCTCCCCATTCCTTGCATGACTTCCTTCTATCCCTGCTTCAAGCAGACTAAAATTAGAACTTAGCGTTGTGCTAATGTTCTTCATCAGCTAAATCAAGTATGTTCAGTTGATCAAAAGGGCCATTAATGAGTACAGTTAGGTATACAGGGAAAGAGGAAAAGATTGATTGGGTTGGGGGATGGAGCAGGCCTTACAATGTCTTACCATGTCTTACCATGTCTTGTCCTACTGTGCTCTATCTATTGGACAACCGTACTGAGCCGGGTAAGAGTTCTTCAGTAGTGTATAATGGAGATTCAGAACAGCTGAAAAGTGCTCAGCCCTTCAGAATGATGGTCCTAAAAATGTTCAATTCACGTTTTGCCTCTCTACTGCACACCACTGTAGTGCGCATAGTAACACTTGTGACTTGAGTACCTGTGTGCCATGTACTTACGGTGTGCTATGCTATGTTTAGTCCATATCAGGAGGAGCCTCTGTTGCCATCGTACCCAGTGGTGACGTTCAGGCGAGATATGGAGGACCAGTCTAATCCAGCATCATCTGATGGTTGTGCTAGAGCTTACCCAGGTTACAAAGTTTTTTTGTTTTATTTGCTTGTGTTCATTTTATTAACAAATAATTATTTCCTGGGTATTTCCTGGGTATTAATCTACAGCTAACAAACTTAATTTCCTTTCATCTTAATTTCATTTCTGCATTGTCATACACCCTCACTTGCTCTGCAACCTCAGCATCTTTAAAAATGATGGCCTCCCTCAAAAGGGGTTTCAGAGTCCTAAATAAAAATAAAAACAAATCTGTCCTGAAATGCCCTTTCATACATGCAGTCACCGCTTGTAATGAGAAGTGGGACTGTTGACCTTTCCCTCCCTCAATTTTCCTTGACAAATATCCTGCCAGTTATGGCAACTCCTGATAACATCTCTCTCATTGTTTCTGTGAAAGTTTTTGGTTTCGGTACAAGTATCACTGTGCTATGTCGTACTTACTCTCTAAATCTGTGTTCATGTTCCTCCCTTCTCTGGCCTAGCTATGTTGTCAATTCTCCCACTCTTTCTCTGACACTTTTTCTCAGTTTTCTCTCTGTTTTCTCTCTTCTCGCAGCTGCAGTTCAGGTTCTGGCTGGCATGAATGAGAGGCTGTTGTCGAGTCTGAGGGAGGTGTTGGTTGATCGGGGAAGTCTGACTCTGGGCAAAGAGCTTGGCAAGGGTATCTGTCACACACACACACACCAAGTATAAAAGCACGACGACAAAACAGCCACTTGGTTCTGTTCTGATTATTGTTCTCAGTTTTAGTGACTTTGCTTGCCTTTACACGTGCCATTGAAATATGTTGCACTCTGGACTCTAGTGTTGTGCGTGTTTACAATATTGAATGCACCTGTAATTATATCTCTGTAAAACTGTGGTTTGTTGGGTTTGGCATATTTCTTAAAAATATTTGAATCATGTGCATTCCATTGCCTTGTACAATATCAGTTCTGCTTCACAATAGCAGCTGCTGTATATAGTAGCAACTATTCTGTACATAGAATCACTCATGTTTCTCCGACCACTTGTTGTAGAAAGCCAAGTACTAGGCCTAATGCTTTTGTGCGGCTTCCAACCATTACCATGTTGGGTGATTTTGGGGTAAGGCGTGTCTCTCACATCCCCTTCCTCTGTTCCTGTCCACAGGGGAGTTTGGATCTGTGTATGAAGGGATCTTCTGTCCCCAGGAAAGACCGCAGATGAAGGTAGCAGTAAAAACCATGAGAGGTCAGTGTGCCAACTTTGTGAATGTACGTCTGAAGATGAAGTATGAAGAAAAGAAGTGTTGTCTGATAGACTTTTTTCTTCAGCTGGAATCCACTGTCAGGAGGATCTGGAGACCTTCTTGAAAGAAGCTGAGATCATGAGACATTTTGACCACGAAAATGTGGTCAACCTGCTGGGTAAGGCATTCTCACATTGATCCACAGATGCCTGTTTGGACATGTAAGGCAGGACGGGAATCTTTGGATTGTGAAAACACAGATGGCCTCCTAGTTGCAATTACTCATTAGGTGTGGGTCAGTGGTTGTTATATAATGTTGTAGATTATGCCGTTAACAACATTCCAGAACTTCATTGTTCCATTTGGTTGAGAGCGCAGAAAGACGAACACGCAGAAACCTTTGGCAACTCCCAGTTCCGCCATTGGTTTGGAAAAGTGGTTCCTTAAAGACACCTGCACATTCACCCGCAAATTAGTTTGGACCCAAAAGAGGATATCTGTAGATTATATTCAGAAACTCAGATGTGATACCTGTAGCCAGCAGCTGAATGCGTCTTGCTGGCATGTAGATCAGCTACCTAAGCCTTGAAAACCCCTGAGTGGCCTGAACTCAGAGGAACTCAGTGGAACGCTCACACACATACATCGATGCACACACACACACACATAGATGCACACATACACACACACACACACACACACACACATAGATGCACACACGCTGTTAGGTGAAAATTCACCCTAGTTACCTCTGGACTCTGGGGCTGCATATACTGTAAGCATATTTATTAGACAAACAACAACAACAATTGCAATCGGGCTCACCCCCAGCACAAGGTTGAAAGTGAAGCAATGATAAAGACATCGCACAAGGTTTATATAGACAGAAGTTTAGCGTTCAGTAGGGATAACCACGTGGTGGATTTCTGACGTCCGAGGCAAGGATGGAAGTTTTGCACAAGGTCGGAAGAAGCACAGTTCGACCCTTCTTATCACCTCTGGTCTAAACATGCTCTTGTACATATGCAGACTTAGTGGCACCTAATAATTTAAGTTACACACACACCCACAGAAACACAGAAAAGCCATGTTCCTGCTTTCATAAGCACATGATTCATAAAAGGAATATATTAATACAAGGCACTTGATTCATATATTCTTAAGTCATTAACAGTGCTTGGAAATTATCTCCATCACACGAACACACACACACACACACACACATAGATGCACACACACACACACACACACACACACACACACACACACACACACACACACACACACACACACACACATTTTCATGTTTTAATGCCTCACAAATCGTTCTGCTCACAGTTATGGACATTCGTTGAATTTAGGGATGACACTGTCCTGTTTTATTTTGTCTGTGTATGTGTATTTTGAAATGTTGAACTTTATGGTCAACTACGGACACTGTCATCCAGACTGCGGATTCTTTGTCCAGATTTTCAGTCTGCAGTGAGATACAGAATGTATTGATCTCCAGTAGAAGTTGATGGAGTTTCGATGTTTGTCCTATAGGTGTCACTCTAGAGCAGGATGAGGAGTCTTCTATCCCTGTGCCACTGGTGATCCTGCCCTTCCTGAAGCACGGAGACGTGCGGCGTTTCCTCATCGCCACTCGCTATGGGGACATTTCTATGGTGAAAAACAATATCTTTCTCTCTCTTCATCTTCCCCTACACACGCACACGCACACGCATACACACCCACACACACACACACACACACACACACACACACACACACACACACACACACACACACACACACACACACACACACACACACACTAACACAGGATGTTATAAATGATAAAGCAGCTTATTAACTGAATGGTTATTATAAGGTTACTATTGTCATGAGGAAAATAATACAGAACATTGCAATATGAGGAGTGATGATGAATTCATGCTGAACTGAGAAAAAAATGGGACTGGTGTGAATTCTGAGCAGATCCTTGCACAATGTATTAAATGAGACAGTTGCTATTTATACTTTTGATGCATTTGTGATGACTAAGATGGCTCACTTTCCTCTGCTGCTCCAGTTTGTGCCCTATCAGAGTCTGCTGGGCTTCATGATTGACATAGCTGCTGGGATGGAATATCTGAGTTCAAAAGGCTTCTTGCACCGGGACCTGGCTGCACGCAACTGCATGTGAGTCCAGTAGATGGCGACAAAGCACAATTGTTTACGTAGCGCTACTATGTGTTGGCAGGGGTGCGCTAAGGAATTTTGGGCCTCCTGGAAAAATATTTTGACGGGCCCCATTTTAATTAATTCAAAGGTTCCAGTGACATTTTTGGAAATTCTTCAGCTGTTGGCAACTTGAAACGCTATCACCTTTCACCTCACTACTGTGCTAGATGTGTTGGTACAATAGCTTGTTAGAATGTAAACTGTTTTAAGAGCACAGTACTGCAATATATCTTGTGATAAAAGTTTGTGATAAAACAGTTATTCAGAAAAGGGTATATTTGAGCTCAGGCAACTTAAAGACATGCTAACACAGTGATACGGCAGATTTACTTAAGTCCTCCTTCCTCCGATCACAGGTTAGGGGATGACTTGCATGTGCGTGTGGCGGACTTTGGCCTTTCCAAGAGTGTCTACAGTGGCAACTACTACAGACAGAAAGTGGCTGTCCGTCTGCCTATGAAGTGGATGGCAATGGAGAGTCTGTCAGAGTCCATATTCTCCACCAAGACAGATGTGGTCAGTTCCCCAGAACTTGTCTCACATAGCCTCCACAGTGTGTGTCATTGTGTATGTGTGTGTGTGTGTGTGTGTGTGTGTGTGTGTGTGTGTGTGTGTGTGTGTTTTTAGGTTTTTACAATTATATAGGTTGTCCTCTACCCAGCAAAAGCCCAGGAGTATGAAATACAATTTGAGATAAGAGTTTCTCCGAAAGGAAATAGATGTGAGTAATTCAAGCTGCAGTAATTCATGAAGACACAAAACAGAACACATCATCATCATCATCATCATCATCATCATTTATTCAGGGAGAATTGACTGAGCACAGGGCTCTTTTGCAGCAATGCCCTGATTGAGGCTACATAATACAGAAGAACCATAAATAAACAAACCATACCAATACAAAACAGACAAAATAAATAAACAAAACACATTAAACAACTCAGAAATTAAGTATAAAAAAAATTATAATATAAAGTAAGAAAATAAAATCAGAGAATCATTTAAAACAACAGCATTGAGGCACATCCTTAGCATCTAAAAGGCTCTTAAATTGGTTGACAGACAAATACTTGGTTAGTTTCAACTCCACTTGAACAGTGGTCCATTTATGGGAAGCAAAGAACTTAAAAGCTATTTTACCTATATTAGTTTTTGTAAGGGGGATTTCAAGGGAGAGGAGGCTCTGTGACCGTGTGTTATGACAGATGGATTTTAATTTTAAAAGTGACATGAGATAAATAGGCAGTTTTCTAAAAACAACAACATATTTTGAACCTGTACTTGAGTATACCTGCCTTTCATGTTTTAAGAATCTACTCCAAATGAAATTGATCTAAGACATTCACGCTTAAAACAACCCATGGCATTCACTAAAATTGCAATTACACTGGAATATCTCACATTCTTTGACATTACATGTGCTAAGTGGAGGCTTTGTCACTCTTCTTTATACCAGTGGTCTTTTGGAGTGACCATGTGGGAGATCATGTCCCGGGGGAAGACTCCCTACCCTGGGGTTCACAACCACGAGCTCCTGACCTACCTGGAGGCCAGCCACCGGCTGAAACCACCTGTGGACTGTGACAGCAAACTGTGAGTTTCACCACCCACTTCACCATATTGTAGTGTTTGTGCTAACTAAGAAGGCTCCTCAAACCAGACTGTTAGCAAATGATGCTGGGCGGCCTACTGGAGCAGGGTGAAGTGGAACATGGTCCAGTTCTAAATGGTGTCAACTGGTGTCATTTGAATCAAATTTGACCAAAGGGCTAAAAGAGCTGACAGAGTATACATATCTTGGTCTTATTATCTTGGTCTTATTATTGATCACAGATGATGCCGGGATCAATGTGCACCTGACTAGGCTGAATGAGAAGGCAGGCATGGTCACCATGGATAGAGGGCATCCACTTTCAGCAGAGTTCCAGCCACTCCCTTCTTATCGGAGGAATAGATACCCCAATATCAGAAAAGAAAATGTATTCCGATGGCAATAACTCAATTAGACAAGATATGGTAGCCATGGGAAGTCAGGTGTAATACAATGGACCAGTGGATGAAAAGGCATGGATGCATAGAGGATGTGTTCACTATTTATTTGTATAACAATTATTGGAATACAGTTATCGACTTGCACTTTAAATGTCTGCCTGGAATGTGTTCATATTTATGATGGCTGCTATAGATGATTTGGGATTATTGTGGTTTCCATTTATTTATATGCTTTTAATGGTTTATATGTTCAGATCTACACTTATCGATATATACTTTAAATGTCTGCCTGGACTGTGATGGTATTTATGATGGCTGCTATAGATTATTTAGATTATTGTTCTTGTTTATTTGATGTTCTTTTATTTGTCTGTATGTTATGTGCTGTACCACAAACTCCCTCTTGGAGAACACTAAGGTTTTGTAAGTCTAGGTCTAACCATGTCAAGGTTGTAACTTCGTTTCACAGAAAGCAAGATGTTGTGTCACTGTGCCTGAAGCTACTGTCTATAGGTTTTTTTTTCCACTGAATCTAAGTGTCTGGGTCTTGAGTGTGGGAAATTCGCCATGAGCGAATCAAATTATCCCTTTTGTATCCTTTTCACAAATGATGTCTCGAGAGCCCCCCCCCCCCCCCCCCTCCCAGCAAACGGCTATCTCATATCTGTGGCGTAGTAGCTGATGATGGACGTAGTGTGTTCTCAATACTCATCCAAGTATTCACTGGCAAGCTCGTTGGCTGCCTTGCGTGGCTCGCCTAATTGAGTCAATGTGAGCTCTGCTGGCATGCATGGCGCACAGGAACTCTGACTCAGACCAAAACAGAGGGGCTTATTCATCCGAGACGGCTCTGAGGGGACTCTTTGATTCTGTCTGCTCTTTGATTTGAGAAGGAAGGAGACCGCAGTAAGCTACTTTTTGGTATCAGATTGAATGTGGATGGGGAAAGTCACTGCGCTTAAGAAATTAAGTTCAGGAAGTTGTGGTCTATGGATGTGCAGAGCAGAGACTACCTACCTGCTGCAGACCTCAACTACACATGTGAATCTATGAAAACATGTTGTGAGTTCTAATGAGCTCGGCTACTAATAACAGTTATTTTCAAAAGCCCACAACACACCATCTTGGATCAAGCTTCATATCCAAATTGAAGTAAAATAAATCTAGAAAGAGTGGTAGGCTTATTTTTAGGATTAGGTTTATTTGAATATATCGATGATGTTAATTACTTAATTTGCTGCTTATAGTATAGACACTGAACCAATGTATCACCCCTGTTGTCATCACTGTAATGAAAGCCATAAGCCACAGCCATACACCGACCCTGTTTGACCTTTTCCTTATCTCTTTGTGTTGTTGTATTTTTATCTCCGATTGTCTCTTTCCTCATTCTGTTCCACTCTGCCTCACCACACTTCTGTGCCATTGCTCTTTGACTCTCTCTCTCTCTCTCTCTCTCAGATATGAGGTGATGCTGAGCTGCTGGGAGAGTGACCCAGGACAGAGGCCTGGCTTTGCAGAGCTCGGTGTGAGACTTAAAGGCCTTCTGTCTGAGCTACCACCCCTGGAGGCCAGCAAGGAGGCCCACTACATTAACATGGGCCTGGAAGCTGCCAGCCAGGGGGGCGCATTTGGAGTGGACCCCGATTTGGAGGAGGCCACCATGGGCAACGATTACCAGCCAGGGCCTGTGGGTGCTTGCCTTCCTCCACGGGAGACAGAGCAAGAGTGTGATGGTGGAAAAGATGAGGCTGAATATTTGTTGTTTGTTAAATGTGATTCAGCTCCCGGGACAGAGGACTAGAATTTTGCATTACAAACTTTGGACTTTCTGTGCCTTACGGGTGTGAATACTCAGGGTTATCGTTGTTTATATTTCTTTGTGTATGTGTTTATGTATGTACACCCATGTGTCTGACAGAAAGGGAGCGAGAGAGAGAGAGAAAGAGAGAAAAGAGAAATATATATGCATATGAAATCTATGTATTTTTTTTACTTAAATGTTTTTCTATAGAGCAATAGAGATCTGATTTTAATGCTCTGATTAACTTTTAAGATGTAAATAAAACAGGTGAGATAATTTGTATATGTTGAGTCATGTGGTCTTCAATGAATTTGAGTTTTATTTAAAATAAATACACTTTCCTTTGCATACGCCTGACATGAAGTCAATTCACTCATGATTACTCCCAGACCAACATGCACACAAGACCTGCAGTGTATGTAACCACAATCATATGAGGTTCCCATTTCACAATGACAACAACTAATACCATTAACATGTAGGCCTTCTGAAATTTAGACCACTGTCATCATAAAACTGGCACATGGGTTAGATACTCCCATTAAACATACTCCATATTAAACATACACTCCCAATAAACATTGACGCATTATATGCAGTAATAAGCATACTTATTTCTGAATGGTCTGATTATCCACTGAGTTGGATGATAACAACAGGGTTCTTTTCTGAGAAAGACACGTGTAGACCCATTTAGGCTATCTTTGTATACTTATGGTGCTCACAGGAGCAGAAACTGTACCTTATAGCAGATGAGTGATAAATCACCGTTGACTCTGCCATCTGCGAAACTTGAGCATTGGCATGAACTGCGCTTTACTACAACTGGATGTGCACACTCCTTTTGGAATGCGGGGCTATAGGTTATGTCATTCAGACTCATATACTTGTATCTTATTGATGGAATTTGTGTCCGTATGCCACGTCATCTGATGTCACTGCCGCACCTGCGCAGCCATCTTGTACTTCGAGCGAGAGGATAGGGCAGAAAGGAAGAATAGCTGGGAAAATAACGAACTGATATCGGAATATCTAGGAATGTCCGCCAAGTAAAACCGACAAAACGACGTTTTTAGAACTTCAGAGAATTGAGCTCACCAGCCACAGATTAAAAATAATCCTTACAAGTGCCTCGGAGAATCCAGACTCACAAGTCATCTATTTGCCTCAAAGCGGAGCGCGAGAGGAGGAAGGAACAGTGTCAAATCGACAGAAAACAGCCCGGCCCACAGTCACACCATGAATCCCGAATAGTGAGTAAAGCCAGTATGTGTGTAGAATACTGCCACATTGTAGGTTATGGGAAAGATTGTATTCATGTTTTGTCTTTCTTTAATTTCAGCGATTGCAGCTGTCTACTTTAGTAGGGCGCTGGCAATAGGAAGCACGGCTAGCTAGCAGCTAAGTGGGTAGTTAGCCTACTAGCTATTATAGTCAGCAAATGTTAGCAAGCTAACGTAACGTTAAAGTAGTCGCTGGGGTTTAGGAACACTACTCCCGCAGTTGCTAGCAGGATGCATTGTAATACTGGCTAGCACTCGATAGCTATGAGACCAATGGTTTGTAGTATTTGGAAGTTCAGTTGGTGAGGTAGCTTACGTTTTTTAATATGGTTGTGTTGACGTCAGTTAACTTAACTAACAGAAGGGAAACACCAGTCGTTATCCAGTTAGGAAAATGGATGCTTTCATTTTTAACGGAATAACGTTGAATGTGTTGATTTAAGTCGAGTTGTACATTACAGTGGCAATTTATAAAACTATGGCTGTCTTACCTAGTTATATCAAACAAATGTGACACGACCGTGTCAGGGACAGTGGCTGCGGTTATGGTTATGTTAGCTGTCTACAAACTAATGTAAAGTTACTGCAGCTATCGTTAACGTAGCGTTAGCAATTTGGCTACCAAACCTTAGCAGGCAACGTTAGCTACCGGATCCCGGGCAAGGAACGAAAGAATACGTGGACTTGTAAACGTCATATTAGTGAAGTTGAATGGCCAGTATACAATAAAAGGTTTTGTTGTGTAATACAGTAGTAAATGACTTGGCTAGTAACTAAAGATACGCTATTTTGACATTATAAATTCACTTACAGCTAACTTGGCTAATGTTGTATGCTGATGCTTCGATCAACGTTGGCTAGTTACCTTTTTTATGTTAACTCTAGTGTAATTGACAAGTGGTTGGGATTAGTATTTGTATCTGTTTCCGCATTGTCAATGCTGGATAGTGGCAGAAGTGTTTCAATGTGACTTGCCAAGCATTTGATAGTGTTTTGATGTAACGTTGGAGTTGTATCCATTGTTGTTAGCTAGCTAGCTATCTAGCATTGCTGTACTGCGCACTAAAAGTAACTATCCGATTCTTTCTCTCGTTTTAGCATATCTAGCTAGCCAACTTACTACGGATATGGCAGTGTACTGCTATATACCTTGCTAGCTAGTATAGGCCTCAGTTACCAACTTTGCGTGTGACGCAATATTGTTATGTTGTTCAACTCATCTAGGCAAGAATAGACCGTTGGTTGCGACACACTTGCGAGTGAAAGGTGTTGGTTGTGTACATGTGATGTTGTTCTGGAAGGGTTTGCAGTGCTATTCATGCCTTGCAACCACGATCACAGCATTCACATGACGTTAACCCGATGCTCTGTCAATCAATGTGAAATGAGCTGTGTTGTTGGCCAGTTATTGTTTTGGTTTTGATCATGGTGATGTTGAACGTCTTGTTGACAGCTCAACTGTCAAATAATGTCGTATTTTATGACTGTGTTATGACAAGATAATCCAAACGATAATCTGAAGCACTATCTTGTAAACTTGTTTGGAGAGGGTGTTTTTTAGTTCTACATCTGTGTACAATGTGTCAGTGTGCATATCAGCATAATCCCTGCTTTACTTAAAAGTGACAATGCCTTTTTTCAGTGCAGTGATAACAATTATTTAGTAATAAAAAACGTTTCACTTCATGTTCTCTCTTGTTTTGTTTTTTAGTGACTACCTGTTCAAACTCCTTCTCATTGGCGACTCTGGTGTAGGAAAATCGTGCCTTCTGTTGCGATTTGCTGTGAGTAGCCTATTTTACATATGTTGAGCCTCAGGATGAAATGACAACAACAACCCCTCCCCCATCTCTATTGTTTACTATGAGGTCCAGTATTTGTGTATGATTTGCACAGCTCATATCCTGCTAGGAAGGTTAGCATTGTAAACAAGATTGGCTCAGATATAACAGAACTATTAAAGGCATTGCATCTGAAAATCTTATTTTGCCAGCCTGGTTAACCTTTAGCTCTAACAGTATGATCTTAGCTTTGCTGCCTGCTATTGTTACTTGTTCATGTAGCCTGAACCTCCCTATACACCAGTCCTAGATTATACATGTCTACTGAAGTGAATGCGAATTGAAAAATGGGGATAATGCATTTCCTGCACTGTCAGTCACTTCCAGCACGTACAGCACGGATTCCAGCACGTACAAGGTGAAGAACTGTACAGGGTGATTGCAGAGAACCTGAACTTTGTTTTCCCTCTTTAATTTCCTCTTCCTTTCTCGTTATTTTGCAGGATGACACCTACACAGAGAGTTATATTAGCACCATTGGGGTAGACTTCAAAATCCGCACCATAGAGCTGGACGGCAAAACCATCAAGCTACAGATTGTGAGTAGAATGTTCTAGAATGGCCCACTCAGCCACCACCCTAAACTCCTGTTTCGTACTGTGTGACAAGGAAACATGGTCAAACTTTGTGTTGAGCCAACACACAGGCTATTCCTCCCAACCCGAATGTTAGTAGGGTGATGATGTTTGTACAATTAAACAAGCAGAGTTCTGTGACCCAGCTTCAAGAAAGTGCCATGTGCCAATTGTAGCAGGAGTGCTGGGTGATATTAACTGGCTCAGATGGAATGTATTTTCAGAATGTAATCTTGAATGCTGCAGAAAACTATGTCTATTTCTTATCTTATGAATTAGTCTTGGATACTAAACTCACTCGCACTCCAAATGTTGTGCCTAAGTTACCATAGTAATTGGCTCTGGTGCTTTTATTAAAAGGACTGAATTGACTGCAGACAGACGCAGACAGACGCACACAGACGCACACAGACACACACATAGTGGAGGGATGAGGGATGTTTGGGGCAAAGTAGTAAAGGAAGGATGTTGGTGTGGTCAGGTGGCCTTGTTTGTTGAATACCTCACTAGCATTGGGTGGTATCAATGTATAACGGTATACTGACGTCTGAGGTATTTAAAAATCCTGAAGGTATGGTTTTCAATACCTCCAGAAATATAGATGCTCTTATTTCTGTTATCACTCGCTAGCAGGACTGATATTTAACATGAATAGCAGTTTCACATAAATTAGGTCATTTCTGCTCTACAAGTCTCCTACCTAATCAATTAAATATGACTAGATATGGTATCATTAAAATATTGCCACATAGAACTCTATCTTGAGACGACTTCTTCCTCATACCAAAGCAGTTTATTAGCTACATGATTTAGTTAAACCGCCAGTCTGCCACCACTACCCGCACATCGTCGTCGGTCAGTATGATGTGTCAGTACCTGCGGTGAGTGTCATTGGGTCCTACAGCAAGGTCTGTCTGAAACTATGGAAGAAGAGCTCGTCTTTCCTATCTATGCATTATTCTATAGGCCTTAAGTATTTAAACCCAGCCAGACTAGTGTAAGTAGGCTAATTGCATGTAAGACACACAGCATTTTAGGCTAGATAGTGTCATACCTGCTACAATGACTTCTGTCACCAGCAACTCAGCTTTTACGTTTTTGTTTACACAAATACCATCATGTACCTTATACCCCAGTGAAATGTCAGGAAGGTAGGAAAAAATACATACTGCCCAAGCCTACACCTCCCCCTCGGTTATTTGAGCGCTGCTCCAGAGTTTTGTACTGCCACTGAATGTGTGGCCTTGAAGCATTTAGCTGCTGTGTTTATGTAACGGTGGATGTAGTTATCTAGAGTAGACAATGCAAAAAGGAAACAAATGCAATGAACATGCTGTTGCTGGAGGTAGTTTTCTCTGTACCTTGTATTTTGGAGAAAAAAAAACATCTCTACCTCTGGCAAAAAAGGGCAAACTCTCTGATTTGACAGTGTGAGAGAGTTCAGTGGCATTGCTGATGTAGTAGACTGGACTTGGGGCAGAAGAAGCCCAGTGAGAATTTTCTCAGTGGTAGAAACCGGTGTGTCATAATAGATTCACCACTAATGGTGTGTTCCAGTCGCCAGGGAGACTCCTTAAAAGCGTGAGTTTCCAAGGAGGAGTTACTCACTGCTGCACCTCCTTCAGTCAAGATTCTAGAAGTGGTGAAAGGTGTCCCACCTGCTCAAAGTTGAAATTACGTGCTTCTGAGTTAACGCAGAATGCAGTATGGAGACCACAGGAGAGCGGTCTAGTACACCAAGAAGAGAAGTGTTGTGTACAGTGGTGATAAATTCACAATGATGACTACATAACCCAGAGTCCCCCAAGTAGTAATGAGCGATGGGAGATTTGCTTGCTCATTTATTACCGTGTTGTTATTATTAATATTATTATTATTATTATAAGTAGTAGTAGTAGTAGTCACCATAGTAGTAGTAACCATAGTTGTAGTAATAGTAGTAGTAGTATTTTTGAATCTGCAGTACAACTATGTAAAAGTCAAACTTTTCTTAACCTCAGCACAGCACTCAGTGACTGCTTATGTGTTTCTCCTTCTCAAACACGTTTTCTGTCTCCTCTCCTCTCCTCTCCATCTATTGCTCTCTGTAGTGGGACACTGCAGGCCAGGAACGATTCCGCACCATCACCTCCAGCTACTACCGCGGAGCCCACGGCATCATTGTGGTCTATGATGTCACAGATCAGGTGGGTGACCACATGACAGGCAAGGGAACTCATGGGGGAGGGGGAGGGGTGCTCTGGGCACTCTGGGCGGGGGGCTAGAAATGGAATCCTTTGTGTTGCCTAGCAACAGACAGACCTCCATGACTCAGCTCATTCTATGACGACGATGATGATGAGGAGAATGATGATAAAGAGGATAATAACTGCAAAGAGTGTGGAGAACATTTATATAAATCATTTACAGGTTTCTCTCGGATCAGATGGAAGATTCATTGGGTCATTTTTTATGGGCCCCAAAAACTGACGTGAGAGACTGCAGGAATATATCAGCACTGAGCACAAACATGAGTCATCCTAACGAGAAATGCAGAAAGCAGGCAGAAGTGTAACATAGCGTACAGCGGACAGAAAGTTCTTGAGTGAACTTGTTGCGTAAATGTACTTTTACATCCCTACGTCTCTTTAGGAATCTTACAATAATGTGAAGCAGTGGCTCCAGGAAATCGACCGCTACGCCAGCGAAAACGTAAACAAGCTGCTGGTTGGGAACAAGTGTGACCTCACCACTAAGAAAGTAGTGGACTACACCACTGCCAAGGTAAACCTCAGTGTGAAGGTGCTATCTCATAGGTGCAGTGTCTCCCAATGTATTTTATTTGATATATGTTATTATTATTGTTTATGCATGCATGCTTTGCTCTGGCGCTACTGAAGAAGACTTCCAGATACTTGATGGGGAAGGGAATTATTTTCTAATAATACAGTTTCTCTGTGGAACATTTATATAAACAAATGTTTTTTTATCCCTCTCTTTCCCCCTCCTCCCCGCGTCCTTTGCAGGAGTTTGCCGATTCCCTGGCCATCCCCTTCCTGGAGACCAGTGCCAAGAACGCCACCAACGTGGAGCAGGCCTTCATGACCATGGCAGCCGAGATCAAGAAGCGCATGGGCCCCGGCGCCACGGCTGGCGGTGACAAGCCCAACCTGAAGATCGACAGCACGCCGGTGCGGCAGTCTGGCGGTGGCTGCTGCTAAAGTGCACACACGGTCGGGACGGACCTTCTCCCGGACCCCCCCTCCACATCCACACCCCACCAATCACACACACACACACACACACACACACACACACACACACACACACACACACACACACACACATATCCAACCTCTCACTTTCACACCCTAAACAGTCAACCCAGGCCCAGCGTTCCTCAGCACCATTTGACCTCTCCTCACCCAACCTGTTCCAGTGTAACATCGCCTGACAGGGAGAGCTGCCCAGAGCCTACAAACAGGCATCACCTAGGTGTGTAGCTCCGAAAGCGAGAGGGAGGGAAAGAGAGTGTGAGCGGGAGAGAGAGGATGTAGAAGACGAGAGCAGCATAATGATGGTGGTCAGGTGAGCAGAGAAGAAGGGATAGACTGGAAAAGAGAAGGAGAGCGGGAGGAGAGAAGGAGAGCAGGGGAGAGGTGTTTAGCTATTACTCATGTGGGAGGTGTAAAGGAGAGGGTCGGGAGCAGTTAGAAGAGATAGCTATTGATCCTGAGAGGGGGGAGGAGCAAACAGAGATTAGGCTCTGGTTTCAGTGTTGGTATCTCTCTTATCTCTCACTTACACACACACATACACGGTGGGCAAACACACACACACACACACACACACATACACACACAAACACACACACGGTCTCTCTTCCCGAAGTAGAGTTTGGTTTGTGGGAAAGGGTTTGAAGGTGTTTGAGAACTGGCTTTTGTGTTTGTTTAGGTTGTTTTTTTTCTGTCCCTCTAGTCATTTGCAGGGTTTTCTCAAGGTTCAGTGTTTGTGGTCAGGTGACATGTCGTCCCCTTCCCTCCATCCCATGAACTCAGTTGAAAAACACTCAATAATGGGACACACTTGGTCTCAATACCTACCTTTTCTCTCATAGCTAACACCCCCCCAAATCCATGGAGGAGACGGGTTAAGAGTCATTGCACCCTGGGAATATTGAGGTCCTCTTTGGGGAGGTGCAGGGTCTGTGTTTTGATTGGGTTTCGGGTGGATGGGAGGGAGGGCGGTTCGTACAAATGTCTTTTTTTTTTTTTCGTCTTACAACAGATGAAATTCAGAACAGTTTCAATCTTCACCTTAAAATAAGCGCTGAACTTCTAATATCTATAATACTTGTAATTATGTGTCCTTGAAGTAACACAGAAATGCACGCGCACACACACACACACACACACACACATCAACATACAGTGATGTATGAGGGTGGGTTGGGGGTATAGTCAGTGCTTGGGTTTTGAATCAAAAATGGTCTGACGAATAGACAAGAATTGGCAATATTTCTGTATTTTGCATCTGCATCTTAATAGTTGGACATTATTGTTATTATGATTGTGATTTTATGAACATTTTTTGTTTGCAGAGAAGGTTTTTTTGTAATCATGAAACCTTCTACAGAGGCATAAAGCTGTAGTCAGTTGGCAGGCAGGTGGTAGTGCTGGGTGAGGGAGGAGGACGAGGAAGTGGAGGCCGATTGGTCTGTTCATGTTCCAGTTTTAGTATGTGTGCCACTGATGCAAGCATGGCCTGTTTTTTATGTAGATGGCAAAGATGCTTGGTGTGGCAGCAAGGGGTTTTCGTCTTTCTCTCTCTCTCGCTCTGTTTGTTTTTTTTGCTTTCCATTTTGTAGTTCCAGCTACTGTTCCTTCTCCCAACACCCATGTTGCCCCTCTGCCTCCCTCTTCCATACGAAACGGCCAAGATCCCTAAAGCTCCTCCCGTCGTCCCCAGAGAAAGGCTGCCGCTGCTGCTGCTGCTGCTGCTGCTTCAGAGCCCTCAAACCCCAGCTCCAGGGTTGCGTGTTGCCACGGCGCCCTCAAACCCCAACTCCAGGGTTGTGTGTTGCCATGGCGCCCTAGTGTATGAACAGTGACTTGGCAGAGAGACGTGTCCATGAGGACGTGGCCTCAATTGGACTGGAGCCTGAGAATGACTTTTGACACGGCTTTTGACCTGACCGACCACTTAGCATCAAGGCTTTTACCTGCTCATGCCTAAACTGTGTCCCCCTGATGCTCTGGCTTGCCTTCGAGCTCAATCCTCGTCATCTGCCTGCCTGCCTTCTTCTGATTGGATGGCCTTGAGCTTGGCTGAGTCAGAACTTCCGAGGTCTTATTGCTGGCTGGCTGTCATTCGCCCTCTGCACTCTTTTACCTTTCTCTGTGTTGAATGTAAGGAAATATTTGAAGTGTCGTCCCCCCCCACCCCCCACCCGCCCACACACATATATACTCCTTATGCTCCTTTTTAACCATGGGCTGGTACATCATTTCACACTCTAGGATGGTGCAGCATGCTTCAGAGGTGTCTTGGTTGGGCAAGCCCTCTGTTGAAGGCCATGCCTTTTTGCAACGTTCCTTTAAGTCTCTTGGGTCATACGGACATTATGATTAGTAAGGCTGGACTTGTTAGACTGGAGTGCGTGTGTTTGTTTGGTGCGATGTACTGTACTGTTTGTCAGGGGCTGGGACTGACTGGTCTAAGTAATGCGAGACCGGATATGACCTCCCAGAGTTTCTTCATGTTGCCCAGGCGGTCACAGCTCATTAAGTCAGGTAGTCCTCCCTTCTCATCCCCCTCCACACACACACACACACACACACACAATCACACACACACCCACACACACGCACACACACCCTCAACCAGTCAACCAACAGTCCTGACTAGAAGTCTCCCTCGTTCTCTCCCCTCACATCCAACAGTATCTGAGCCTGGGCCTTCTGCCGCCTCTGAGAAAGGGGTCTGGAAGAGTTTTCAGAAGAGAGATAAGAGTCTTTTTGCCTGCCAGATGGGCGTATGAAAAAACGCTGCCTTTGTAGCTCTGCAACTCATGAGAGTTGGCGTTATTTTTCACTTTGAGCCTCTTCCCTTTTTGCGCTCAAGAGTTGTCAGAGCTTCTAGAATGCACCACAGATCACTTTGAAAGTCCCTGATTTGAAAACAACAAAAACAGCGCCTCCATATACCAGGAGTTTTCAAGTGCGAAACGGATCCGTTCACTGGCGGGTTTTAAACCTAATATTCTTCAATAATGATTATAAGATTGCGCCCCCCCATCTCTCAGCAGACCATGGCCATGTTCTTCTGGAGTAGAGGAGGTTGGTGTGTGCTGTATGTGCCTCAGTGTACAGAACCCAGCCATAGAACACGTGAAGTATCACTGTAACTGGCGTCTGGACGTCGACTCTTGCGCCAATATGTGTAAGTGTAGCCTGTTGTGGTTCATGTATTAACCTGCTAACCTCGGTTTAGAGTAGATCTTCACTTCTAACACTACCATGAATTCACAAGTCACCCATTGATCATGCTTTTTTTTTTCTTTTTTTTGTCGGTTAAGCTCCAGATGATTCATTATTTGCTCCCCTCGGAAGAATGACTCTTGCAGTAATCCCCACTGTGTTTATGTGGAGGGAACAGTGGTGGGGTGGGGAGAGGGTGGAACCAGGGTTAGACATTGTGTATGACATTCCTGCTCTTTAAGAAAATGAAAATAAAACAAACAACCAAAAACAAATGACCTCTACCAGTTAATCTTGATCTCACTGGAGCTTCTGAGATGGAGAGATAAAAAAAAGAAAACATTGTCTTGCCCTTTTTTATTTGTTTTATCCTGCACTCACTGTAAAGAGCCACAAACGGCAACCTTTCAAAGACAGGCCCCCAAAACTGTAGCTGCAGTCTGGATGCCTTGTGGCCACGTTGAAGATTTTAGTTTTAGTTTTGTTTTGTTTGTCACAGAAAGGGGTTTTGCTTTCTTTTTATAAATCTATAAATTGAAATATACTGTGGTAATAACTGTGTCTGGTCCATAGAAGAGAAACAGGGTTGTAGAACTTGTAGGCTTCGAGAGTTGAAGGAACGGAAGGGGTTGGGGGGGGGAGGGCAGGGGGGTTGGGGGGGGGGGGGGGGGGACCATTGCTTTTGAATGTGAAGGTAAATGATGGAGCCTCGCTACAATACATTTTTGTTTTGTTTTTTAACACAAAAGGGGCTTTTCTCTTGGTTGTTTGCACACTTTAATTTTGCTTCTGTCTTTCTTTGTTACACTTCTTTCTCTTCTTAAGCAGAATTTAAAGACGTATGCGCTTTCTTAAAAAAAAAAAAAAAATGCTGAGCACCGGACTGTTCCTTTCCTCTCCTCCTCCCCCTCGCGCTCCTCTCTCTCCTCTCTCTCCCTCTGCTTGTTTACCCACTGTACGGTGCTATGTCATTGCTCAGTTTAATCATGTTTTTTTCTGTACATACTATAAATATATATATAATAAAACATCATAAAAATGACCATTGCCTCTGTTGCTCCTTTGCGGTGCATGCACCTTTCTTGTGTCTCTTCTTCAACCCTGTGTGTGTGTGTGTGTGTGTGTGTACACATGTGTGTTTGTGTATGTGTATGCGTGTACACACATGTGTGTGACCTCATCAGTCCTTGTGTGTGTGTGTGTGTGTGTGTGTATGCGTGCTCCTGCCTGCACGTGTGTATGACCTCATCAGTCCTTGTGTGTGTGTGTGTGTGTGTGTTGTGTGATGGCATCGGTGAGCCAGTGGTGATCATCACTCGGTGTGTCTTGCACAATGTTACTATTTCAGCCTCATGCGTAACAAATGATGCTGAACATCAGATGCCACCCCTGACCGCCTCAGTGTCATCAGTGTGACCTGTATGAGGGTTTTCTATCTCACAACCTGTTCCTCATACATGTGTTTCCCTCTCACTCACACACACACACACGTCGACCCTCCTTGTGCTGTGTTTCATACGATGCGTGTGTGTGTGTGTGTGAGACTAGGGGTACTGGAGCAGTGTAGTGTTCTGGAGCATTTGTGCAGAGTAGCATAGCTTCATCTGTGTATTTAGGTAGAAGTGCGTGTCTAGCTGTGTAGCGTGTGTGTAGTTGTGTAGCATAGCTCTGTGTATATGTGGATGAATGTGTGCGTGTGAGCTGTAGTCGTGTTTTGTACTGAAAAGGCACAAATGACCTTGAGTTATATTTAGCCCAGCAGAGGAGCTGTAGACTAGTTTGACTGTAGCAGACAATCCCTTGGGTAGGGGAGTGTGTGTGTGTGTGTGTGTGTGTGTGTGTGAGAGAGAGGGAGGGAGAAAGTGGCAGAGAAAATGTATGTGTATGCGTGTGTGTGTAAAAGCACGTGGGACAGAGAAACGCATGCGTGTGTGTGTAAACGTCAGAGGACATCCTCTCTCCTTGGGGATTAGACGAACCTTCTCGTGCCCTTGTGTCACATCTTCAGGGAGTGCCTTCATTATAACAGCAGTCCTTAATTAACAAGAGACATGTGGTGAATTCAACCTGAATCCGTTCTGTTTATGTAATCTCCACGGCAGAGCAGAGATGGAGAAAGCTGCTGCAGCCCTCGAGGGAGACTACCGAGGGTCACCTTGAGCAGTTTCTGTCTCATATACTGTGTTGAAAAATAAATAAATTCTGTGTTTTTTAAAGCATTTTCTTTCTCTCTGACTCACTGTCTAAGGACTCATTTAACCCCTACCCCTGCATTAAACCATCAAGTGTACCTGAATCTTAACAAAGGAAAGAAAAGCACATTAAGTGCATCATGTCGACGTGTAAATGTGCACAACTCGGTGTAACTGAATGTGATTGGACCAGACATCTCCAGCAGCACCTGTTGTGAATAGACCTCTGACAGGTGTTAATAAAATCCTCATAGTATATTCGCAAAAAATCTGTTATATATAATCCTATATATTGCATAATGCATGCAAGGATTAAGATCATGATGCGACAAAACAGACAACCAGGTGTAAATGCAAAGGGGCGATATCAGGTAAGTTGTTATCCAGACACTGATACGTCACGCAAATGCACTGGTATAGTAGGGGTGAGAGAGACTAAATTCACACACCAAACAGCGACTGAACTCCAGGTTTTCTATTTTACCACTTTATTTACATATTTCCCCTCACAAAACACTTCTCTGCTTGCAGTGTTCCTTCTACTCCTCTGGCTCATCGTGCCAAAGCCCAACTCCTCTTGCTCGACGTCTCCATCGTCCGCTCATCGCTCTGAATATGTCCACCTACAGCGTCTTCCACCAACATTGCATGTTCAAATTCCTCTGCCACCATACCACCCCTCTCCCCTTGTCATTTTCAGTATGTCACTGAGGGTTTGGAGGGGAGGGGGGAGGTTGGCCGGTGAGAAGGGTTTTTGGGTTCAGAGGGGTAGTGGGTAAAGATTGGGGGTGGTCGTGTGTGTGTGTGTGTGTGTGTGGGGGGGGGGGCCTCTCAATCGACAGGCCCCTGGAAGATGAGTCGGACGTGGCCATGCTCACCGGTGAGCCAGGTGCCGCAGAAGGGGCAGGCGGCGTGGAAAGCGTGCGTCCCGTGTGGCAGCGGGATCTGGCTCCAGCCCTGCGCCGTCTTCTCCGAGCACACGTGGCCGCACGGGCAGAAGGCGTGCGTCGGCGGGCCCGCGTCCAGGTACAGCCCGCCCTCGCAGCCCATCCACAGCGGCACGTAGGGCCCCACGCGCCGGCACATGGGGCACTCCCTCTCGCCCGTGCCCGCCGGTGCCGTCCCCGCTCCTCCCACTGCGCCGCCGCCGAACCCCCCCATCCCGCCGCCGCCAACCCCTCCCCCGGTCGACGAGGCTCCCTTCTCCTTGCGGTAGCCCCAGTTGTGGTAGCCGTGCACGTGGCCGCAGTTCATGTAGACCCAGGGCTGCTTCTTGTCGACGGTGGCGCGCTGGGCCAGCGCCAGGCTGGGGAAGGCCAGCGTGTTGAAGCCCACGGGGCACTGCGGGCGTGCCGCATTCAGCTCCTGGCGCAGGGACTCCAGTTGCTTGAGCGTGGGCGTGTGGCGCAGGCCGGCCGGGGTCCGCCACAGCAGCGTGGCGCCACACAGGTCGATCAGGGAGCCGTCCTGCAGCGTGTTCGACTCGTTCTCCACCTGGGCAACACCGAGAGGAGGGTTCATTGGTAGAAATACGTCAATACACATTTAATACTTACACGAATATTTACGTTTACTCTTATACATTCAGCAGACGCTTTTATCCAAAGTAAGAAAACGAATCAATACCTAAACTTTTCAAAATCTACAGCATAATTCTTCTGGCCCCATCATCTATGAAATGTCCTTAAAAAGTATGAATTTCTTGTGTAAGCACATGTAACTACAAGATGTTCTTAGGGTTAGGGTCAGTCATTTCTAATAATGTGTAGCCTACTTACACGAGAAGTACACTGTACTGAAACCCCAAATTCATTTAATTTCATTCACTACACTTATATTATCCTATATATTATAAGAAAACACTTAATATGTTTGTTTGTTTTTACATCAAACACCTTTATTCTTTCTCATTTATAGTTATATTCACATCAAATATTCATAAATTGACCCCTTCGCCACGAGGCCAGTTTACAATGCATTACATGAACTCAGTTGGTGCCTTTCCTGATGGCTTTTTCTGTATCTGCAACTCTTGTGTAGTCAATCAGTGCCTGATCAGCAATCCTCAACGCGAACGGGAGGTTATTTACTTGGTGCATGTGCTTGCGGGGGAAATGTAACCTTGACAGGATTAGAAGCGAGAGGGCTACATGTCTGACACAGCTAGAGCACTATGCTGACACATTCATGTCTGAGGACATGGACAGGCTCACCTGACCCACATTAAAATGCAACATTACAAACTGCGTACGGTTCAAGTGTTATATGGTGCATAACGTAGAGCTTTCCGTGTAGAACTTCAGTATTCGGTTCAAGTACACTATGTTTTGGCACGGACCTATAGTCTTGTGCTTTTCTTTCCACTACCACTGGGTAGTGCTCTAATCTTTTTCTGTTGACATCTTGCCTACCGTAAGACTTCTTCAGAGTCTCTACTCAAGCGTGAAACGCTCTGAACTGACATGACTTGATAGTAGGCACTGGAGGATGCAGTGTATGTGACCTTGTGAAAGGCAGTACTAACGTTTTTTTGTTCTTTCTTTTTTTTGCAGGGAAAAGGGGAACTGCACTCTTTTCCTTCTGCTGGTTGCCATTTCATCAGATAATCAAATAGGATTTCTTCTTATCCGACTCCTGCTCTCTCTACCTCTGTGCCTCTCCCTTTATCTCTCTCTCTCTTTTACTATCTCACTCGCGCTCTCTCTCTCACCAGTTTTCCTCGTTGCTGAGCGGAGCGCGTCTCTCGGAGGGCAAACACGTTCCCACACACAGAGATTTCCCGCCACACGCCAGGCGCTGGTTCTGACACAAACTCCCCGGCCGGGTGCATCACCAGGACCCCGTTGGTCGTCAGGCCGTCCATCAAGCCGTCAGACGTCCGCCATTTGGCAGCTCTCTCCTGGGGGGTGGGTAGACACACACACACACACACACACACACACACACACACACACACACACACAAAGCATTAGGGAACCCAAAGTCTCCAGAGGCCCTCACAAGCAGCAGAGGTAAAATGAGGTAAACGTTGCAAAAGGAGGGAAATTCAATTCTGATTGTGCTGACAGATCCCCAAAAACACACGCACAGACAAATTGTGGATATATTGAAGAGTACAGCAATCTCACACGAATCCTTGCCTGTTAGCCTGCAACAGAAATGCAGCTGTCAAATCTATTTTTCACTGATGGAAAACTGCTGAGCCCGCAGGGTGAAGCGTAACCTTTCCCAGTCTTACTAATGCACAAACATATAATCAGGCTGTCAGTGATAACGTGCTCTGCGCACCTGAAAGCCTCCGACTGCTGATTTAATACCAGTAATATCACACACTCCCCCTCTCTCAAATACTTCTCTCTCTCTCTCTCTCTCTCTCTCTCTCTCTTTCTTTCTCTATCTCTCTCTCTCTCCTCTCCTCCTGGTTTTCAATAGCAGTAATTGTAATATCGCTGCACTTACACATCTCGCTCTCCCTACTCTCTGTATTCCTCTCTCTATCCCTCCATTCTCCTTGTTTTTAATACCAGCATTAGCGACACCCAACATGTTTATACTCTTGCTCTTCCTCTACCCCCCCCCCCCCTTCTGTCTAAGATACTTGTTATCCCCTTCGGATGCCCACCTGTTTAACCCTCTGGAAAAATCCCTATGGAGCAAATCGGTAACCGGTGTTTGACTGTCGGTGAGGTCTGGGCGTGTGTAGGTTTGGGATCTCCACAGGATACTGTGAGACAGGAAACGAGCATCCGGTTGTTGTTGTTCTTTATTTATGGCTGTGTGTGTCCGTGTGTTTATGTGTTATTGTTCTCGAAACAAATAACACGCAATACATTTTGAACCATTTTTAAAAAATCAGTATGATTTTATGCATATGTCAGTAAGCAGCTAAAATGGGGGAAATTCTGCATAACACACAGGCAATCCACATCAGTTGACATGCATGAATGAACGTCTCTCTCTCCATCCCCTTTATCTAACCTCTCTCTGCCCTCTATCCATCTTCCCCTCTATCTCTCTTCCCCTCTCTCCCTCCTTCCGCTTCTCTGCCTCCATATGATGACAGTGATCCACACGGGCGGAGTGTGCCGCCTGCCAAGGACAGTGCTGCGCTGCCAGCCACGCTGAGGTAACTCAGTTCATACTCCACCGACAGCTCTTAAAACCTAGTATTTGCCTCTACGGCTCTCCCCCGCACCCTCTTCACCCGGCTACCGCACAGAGATGTTTCACAGCAAAAGCCGCTGCGCTGTCGATTTCACCCGTGTCAAATACACTGTTCTGCGTCCTTGATAGGGTCCCCAGTTGGTTTTACAGAGGCTTTTTACATAATTTTCAAATTAAAGTTTCATTTATGTAAATAACACCCCTTCCATTAGCATTGTAAAATGGTTTGGCAGCTCGATAGCTCATGCTTTACACTGCATAAAGGTCGAATTTGACATAATGTTGATATTTAGATTTCCAATCTTCCGTTTATGGCACTTCCTGTCTATAACAGCCAGTACACTCACTCCGAGTACATGTCTTTTGAGATGGCTATGTCATCCTTCCCTAAATTAACAAAGGTGAATAGATTTTAAGTGATTCATTAAAAGTATTTCTCATATTTGCAGAGTTTATGAGGATATAATCCAGCTTAATCAAGCATGGTAGCTAACCTGCTTATGGTGCACACAACCACAATCCAATAACACAGCCCTTGCCAAGATGTCACGGAGATGAACCAAATTCAATTGCTTCATTAAATTAACTCCGCATTTCACAGAATATCATCGGATCATCTTTCCAATGATAAATGATACTTCCTGCTTGTTTTGCTATTCACTGCAAACAAGACACTCAACACAAATGAACCAAGGTACAAGGTACAAATAGCTAGAGATAGACAGTAGAGCCAGCTGTCTCTCCTCCCTCTCTTCCTCCTGTCGTGACTGGTGGACTCCCTCCATCCTGGGGCTATCCTGCCAGGTGCCCACTCCCTGCCAGGTGCCCACTCTCTGCCAAGCTTCCCTCTGCATCTGTGCCCGCTGGGCCTTCACCACACACACTGCCTTCAATATTTCACTCACTCAACAAAAGACTGAGGCTAATGTGTGTGTGAGTGTTTGTTTGTGTGTGTGTGTGTGTGTGTGTGTGTGTGTGTGTGTGTGTGTGTGTGTGTGGGTGGGTGGGTGAGTGTTTGTGTGTGTGGGTGTGTGAGTGTTTGTGTGTGTGGGTGTGAGAGTGTTTGTGTGTGTGAGAGTGTTTGTGTGTTTGTGTGTGTGTGTGTGTGTGTGTGTGTGTGTGTGTGTGTGTGTGAGTGTGTGTGTGTGTGTGTGTGTGTGTGTGTGTGTGAGAGTGTGTGTGTGAGTGAGACAGGCAGAATGATGAAGAGTTAAAGAAGACAGAATGTTTGAGACGGAAAGGTAGAGTCTGTATGTGTATGTGTGTGTGTGTGTTTGTGAAAGAGGTGTGTTAGTGTTAATGAGTGGGAGTGTGTTTGAGAAAGAGAGTGAGTGTCTATATTGAATGTGTTAGAAACTATGTGGGAGGGCAAGTATGTGTGTGTGTGTGTGTGTGTGTGTGTGTGTGTGGGAGTGTGTGAGTGTGTGAGTGAGAAAAAGAGGGAGAGAGAGAGCATGCCTGAAAAGAGGTAGTGTGTGATTGAATGTTTATGTGTGCCAGCGTGTGTGTGGGTGGATGTGTGTTTGTGAGTGAGTGAGTGTGTGTGTGTGTGTGTGTGCGTTTGTGTGTGAGTGTGTGTGGGAGAGGGTTAAGCGTAGGAGATCTGTAAGCTCAGCCTGCATGGATCAAGGCTTATTTTTATGAATGAGTAAGCAACACCTCTCTTTGAGCATCCTCTCCTGTCCTCTCGTCCTCTCCTCCACTCTCCACTCCTCTCCCCTCCTCCTCTCCTCCATTCTCCCATCATGAAGCCTTAACTGAAGACTACTCTGAGAAAGATGAAAATGAAGAAAAGGTAAACTTTAGGACAGACCCAGAGCTCCTATACAGACCAGAGGCCCTCAATCCAATTCTAACGCGTAGGATAGCCATCTTTTCAACTCAAGGCTACAACTCAGCATATACACAAGGCTACAGAAAAGAGCAGAATGGTAGACCACCTTAACACCCCCCCACCCCACACACACACACACTGTTTGAGGCCTTGCCATCTTGTCTTTCTGCCTTATGCCACACTCTCGTAGCACGCTGGAGTCCAAACACGACACCCATCACTGGGATTCCTGTTTCGCCCAGCACCCCCAAATGAACTGTCCAGGCCAGACCTCTGCTTCAGAACCAGCTGCGCTGCAACTTGCTCCAGCCACAGAACTATTCAGTAACACCTGGTCCCCACTGCATGATTTTGGGCTGTCCCAGATCTCCCACAAGATGGCGGCGCAGACGGGTGCAGCGGCTCCTTGCGCTCCAGTTTTAGAGTTTTGTTTATGTGGTTCTCCAAATTCCGTTGTATGCAAATACAATGACAACAAAGGCATTTTTTAACATGAAAGAAATGCGGCGATATCTTTGGTCGTGGCTCCAAAATGGTGGTCTTACGTTGCACTGTGAGAGCACTTCAAAGATGGCCGTTGTCACAGTCTTGTGACCTATGATAGCCTGAGACAATATTCTGACAGTGTCAAAAATGTAGGATGGCCATATCACAATGTGACTGCTGCTATGACCTACGTCTACTAACCAACCAAATAGAATGCAGCATAAAAGCAAGACCAGCACCAAACCCACGAGTCAGCAGGTGTTATCATCATACAGTCTACATACATCAATCTTGATATCGTACCCACGTTCATTCGATTATGTCGCACAGTGTAACTTGCAATACATTTATAAGATTGCTGTCACAGTCTGTAGATGCCTTAAGCCAAGCAATGAAAAGTATCTCAAGTGCTAGCTCTAGCAAAAGAATCCATTAAAAGAATACTAGAATGTAGCCACAGTGATGCTAAGAAGAGCATACTAAGCAAAGGACAAGTAACAAAAGGTGTGAATTCCTCGGTTATATATTTTGTATTAACCAATTATATATATCGTATTCATTCATACGATTTGGACCAGCAGAAAGAATCGACAAACATGCATACCACGTCGGTGCATAGGTGGGCCTTTTGCATGGACAGTTCTTGTTAACTCCTGAACCAGAACCAGCCTCGGGAAGTACAAAACCATAGAAAGGAGAGGTTAAGGAATAACTTCCAGAACCAGAACTCGTCTTCATCACTTTGAATTCGCTCAGACCCAGATCCTCAACGGCACCCACTGTGACTTCAACACTGCTCTGCCAATTGAGAAAGAACAGGCACAAGAGGTTTCTTTGCTGTCCAGCCAGCTTCTGAGTCATCCGCTCACACTTGTCATATTCCCCATCCGTCCTTTAGAGAAGACCGCCTGGGCTCGGGATGCTGGATGCTGCACAAAGCAGGTCCCCACAAAGGATGCAACTTCCTCAGTTATTAGCTCTGATGGTCTGTGTCTGCAAAGGATAAACAGGAAGTGTGTGTGTGCGTGTGTGTGTGTGTGTGTGTGTGTGTGTGTGTGTGTGTGTGTGTGTGTGCGTGTGCGTGTGTGCGTGTGCGTGTGCGCATGTGCGTGTGCATGTCTGCATGTGCGTGTGAGTGTGTGTGTCTGCATGTGCGTGTGTATGTGTGTGTGTGTTGGAGAAAAGGGAAGTGTCCTTGAGTTGTTAACCCTGGTAGCATGTCTATGACAGTGGGCTGTGTTGATGGTCTCTACACAGAGAGGGTTCTGTAGGTCTGGTGTGTGGCTAAGCTAAGATCCAGGAGTGGGGACACAGAGGATGAGTGTGTTTGTCAGTGACTCAGAGAGAGCTGCTCTTTTTGTGTGTGTGTGAGGGAGTGAGTCTGTTAACGTGTTATCTAGTATACTGTTTTTATATACACAGACCATGATGGAAAACACACACACACACACACACACACACACCTAAATAGACTACTAGACCAACTAAGACCTCATCAAAATCTAACACAACAACTCCATCCATATCTTTGTTCAATCCAGCCTAGTGAAGTTCATCACCTGTTAAACCAACAAACACGAATCCTTTGCTCCATTAAATAACATCATTCAAGATGGTTTTACATAACCTAATGGGAGTATTATAATGAACTAATGTTCTAATGCCTTTAGAATGTGGTGTGGGGCCCAATTTAAAAACACACACATTAAAAATGTACAGCTCCCAGGCCTCACATAATTAAGCAGTGCCAAGCAGAGCTGTTACTATGCTGTTATCGCTTTGAGTACAACTCACAGTGACAAGACAATTGAAGCATTAACACATTTAGAACTGAGAGGTATGATGTTATTATGACCACTAAAATGAGGCATCACTTGCGTAATCGTAATGAGCTCCGGCAATGTATGCACTGCATAGGCAGCGCTGCTATAGGTATGTAAACACCATTAACGTCACTGTTATATGTGATAATGGCACAACTCACCCCGAGGAAGATGTTCTTGGAGGAGTCGAAGCCGGCGGCGTATATGCGCGCCGTGTAGGGGGCGCTGCGCTCGCACATGATGCGGCAGGCGTAGCGGGAGATGGTGCTCTGGGCCGACTGGCCGTTGCCGCCGCCTCCACCTCCTCCGCCCTCCCCCACTGCCCCCTGACCCTGACCCCCACCCCCTCCTCCTCCTCCTCCTCCTCCTCCTCCTCCTCCGCCTCCGCCTCCGCCTCCGCCGCCTCCGCTCCCGACTGTGTCTGTCACCACAAAGTCGATCATGCTCTCTGTGGAACGGCCGATCTGAGAAAGGGAGGAGAGGTGGAGAAGAGAAGGAAGAGATTAGGGAGGGACTTAGGAAGGTGTGTGTGTGTGTGTGTGTGTGTGTGTGTGTGTGTCTCTGTGTGTATATTAGTGTATATTAGTGTATTTTTGTGGCTTGCTGGAGCTCTCGTGGGGCTGTTGATGGCATTCTTGCTCTGGTTTACAAACCTAAGGACTGTCTGAGGTTTACTTTTATATGAAGAGCAATGTTACAGGCATCAAATAAGATGGAGGTTGATATTTGAATGAAAAAATAATGTAGAAAAATCATCCAAATAGACAGTCACCCAGCAAGTTCAAATGACAAATCATACTGCAATATGTATATATATGGAGGGAAAGATGCAATAAAGCCTTTCACAGCTCTCTACCCTAAAACTCCAATACAATACCATAACATTTTGTGCTGGAAACGGTAGCGGTAGGACTTCAGGTCAACCATGCAAAAACTCAACCACCCACAAGCACAGTAGCATCTGAGTCAATGGTTTGGGGGCTGGAATAAGTAGATTAAAACAGAGACAGGTAGAGTTGCTGCTTGGTCTTTATTATAGACCAGACCTGGGCAACCGAAGAAAAGCCGTCAGAGTTTGACCATCAAACATCTAAAGGGATGGAACTTTCCTGGTGGTAGGCTTTTCCAACAGCTCTGTTTACGGATATCTGCTTAGAATGGCAGTTGCTTCATTAAACAGTTTCAGTGCTCTCTCAGTTGTGGTGACCATAGAACTATTATGCATTTTTTTTTTCAGTTTGTAACTAATTCAGTTCAGTTGTAACTATGACACGCTTTGATGGCTTGGAGTTTGTAGCATGAGCAAAAGGCTGAAGGACTTACCTGAAACATGTCTGTGTTGGAGTCATGTGTGTACTCCACAATCACGGACTGACTCCTGGATAATGTGTAGGAGATACTATGCTGGCTTTTGTTGCTAAGGGCCTGTGAAACACACACACGCACCCACACATGCACACACACACACACACACACACACACGTTATGTAACTACTTCCATTTTACACAGCAACAGAACAATTTTGTAATATCATCACCAGGGCATTGTTTAAAACCTCAGTGAGATGAATGGGCCTGTTCGCTGTTTTAAACATTATGCAACCCCTCTCTGGCGGGCTGTTGTGGGCGTGTTAGTAGGACTTAGGCTGCAGATGGTGAGTGGTGATGGTCTAGTAGTTTGGGATCTGGGCTTAGAAACGAAACACTGTTGTGAGTGTTGGTGCGTTTGTGATCCCAGAGGTTGCCACTATTCTGCCCTAGGGAGATCGTCCCTGTAGGTTGGCTCACTGTACTTCACTCTGGATAAGAGTGTCTGCTACTTAACAATGTAATGTGATGTAACTCCTCAACTCTGTTCTTTTTTATTATATATAACATCCTTTACCACTTTGTAACCCTTACACAGTCATGTAACAACCTTGTATAAGCAGCAGATATTCATGGCTTTATATTACATAATGTTTTTCTTGTATTTCTAAATGTGTTCTATAAAAGGAATGGCTTATATAATAAATAATGCTGATTTATAATACATATCTGGCGATGTGGTTTGAAGGTCACTCGGCCCACTTCCTTGACCTCTCACCTTTGACACAAGGGGTGTGGACACGTTGTGGATGACGTCCGGCTTGACACCGTTGGCTTTGGGCCGCTTATAGAGGGCCAGCCGACTCCTGCGACGTCCCTTGTCCCCATTGGCCAGTGACCCGTTGTGCCTTGGCAGAGGAGGGACAAAAATACAGATATTCACATACAGACATCAGACAGATTATTGTCTCCACATCAACTCACACCATGGAGAAGATAGATTTCCAGCTTACTTATTTTCCCCCTGAGTGTTAAACTTGGTCGCTGCTAATGTAATTCTACCAATAGAGCTGCGAGGATGAAGATGCAGTAGTACATACTACAGCAGAAGTGTGACTGTCGTGACAGGCCCCTGGTGTTGCGTAACTCAGAATCCAACCATGTTTAAGAGTGCCTGTGCTTGTACTTACTGACACTGCCCTGGGTATCACACAGACACTGCAAGGCTCTGGACTGTGTGGATTTACACTGACCTCTTATGCACACTGTGCATTGTGTTTAGAAGATGAAAACCAGCACAGTGACTGCAGGGTTCAAACCCTCCATCAAACCCTCCCCGTTGCGTTTAATGAGTGGAATGACTCAGGCAACTGAGCAGGGTCTTCTCCACAGGCCCTTACTCACACACCACCCAGCTCTCCAGCTCTCTATCCATGCACAGCTCTCTCCATCTCTCTCTCCCTCCATCTATTTCTCCATCTCTTCATCTATCTCTCTCTCCATCTATTTCTCCATCTATCTCTCTGTTTCTCTCTCTCAATCTATTTCTCCATCTTTCTGTTTCTCTCCATCTCTCTGTCTCTCTCCATATCTCTCTGTCTGTTTCTCTCCCTCAATCTATTTCTCCATCTCTCCATCAATCTCTCCGTTTCTTTCTCTCCATCTATTTCTCTCTCTCTCTCTCTCTCTCTCTCTCTCTCTGGCTCTCTTTCTGGCTCTCTTTCTTTCTCTCCATCCCTCGGCCTGCAGGGATGCGGTTCACTTTGGGATCAGTGTGTGTCTGCCACCGTGCTGCACTTTGTTTTAATTACATCAATAGGGAGCGCACCCCATCTCAGCACCCTCCACTACCTGGGCTCACGATCGATACCTCAAGATGTGAATGAGGAACGTCTCTCTCTCTCTCTCTCTTCCTGTCTCTCTCTCACTCTCCCCGTCTCTCCCTCCCCACCTCTTTTCCTCTTCCTCCTTCTCCCATATCTATCCCTCTCCCTCTCTCCCCTCTCTCTATGTCCCTCTCCCACAGTCTCTTTCTCCCTCCCTCTGTCTCTCTGCCTCCCCCACTCTCTCTCTCCTTGTCTCTTCCAACCAGTGAGGTCAACCACCAGAGATAGAGAGAGCGAGATATAGATAGATAGAGAGAGAGAGAGAGAGACCCTCAGAGGTTGGTTTTGCAATAGGGGATGAGGAGAGGGGATAAGAAGCAATTCACTCGCTTCAATTTGGAGGCATGTGGGTATTTCTCAGCACCCCCAACTAATTATCACCGTACTCAGTGTCACCTGACTGTCATCAGGACCGCAGACAGACACACATACCTAGACAGACGTGCCGCTGCAAAGGCTACACAGATGCACTGTCTTTGATTAAACCTTAAAGCAATTCAGGCCCTAATCAGACTAAACTGTTTTATTTATCACAGAGATCTGGGTGAGGAGACGTCCACTGCATTTTAAACACAATGCATCACAGAGGCCTAAGCATGGAAAAACACAGAGCCAGATTAATTTCCCCCTACGGTAGAGGCATTCCTTTACTTGTTAAGGGGCTATGCCAAGATAGTGAAATTACATCTTGGCAGTGGGTCGGAAACATCAAAGAAGGGGTGGCATTCAAAGAAGAAATAATAGAAGAAAAGAAAAACATCACATGGTTTTCACATGGTTATCATGTTTCAACCGTATCTGAGGTATAGTTTGTACACTGCGTTTCATTTCCTGGGCTGTATTTGGTTACACACTATAGCTCTCGTTCTGAGTTATGATCTGATAACATCCTGAGAACAACCTGTGGTTTTCCTCGTAGTCATCACAGGCTGGAAGACATCAAGGCATGTAATGCATATCAATGGCTTAATGCATGGATCCATAGGCTTGACACATACATGCCACTGCTGATATTTAAAGTAAATACGAGCTCCCCAAACACAAGGATATGCATGAGCATAATGTTTAAATTCAGTCTTAGAGGATAGTAATAGTATTTTGCTGTATATTTTTTAGCATACAAAACATGTATGGAAGGATGTTTAAAGACATATTTCAGCACATCTTAGAAGGGGAGAGGAAAGAAGTGACAGGAGATGAGAGGAGAGAAGATGAGAGGAGAGAGAGGAGACATTTCAAAAGAGAGTAGAAGAGGGCAGAAGGGAGGACTACGCAGAAAGAACAGAAGGCAAAGGAAAAATGGAGAATGGGAGGAACGTGATGATAGAAGGATACTCTAAACAAGTCAGAATGGAGAACGGAAAAGGCTCACCCCAGGACGATGAGCTCCCCATACTTGACGGGCTCCTTGTCCCCGGGGAAGAGGCTGTCATGGGGCTGAGAGCCGGAGCCCAGCGGGGGCGAGGGCTGGCTCTTGTTGCAGGACGGGCGCAGCTCCAGCGAGGGAGGGGGACACAGGGCCTCGGAGCTCCCCTCCAAAACCATGCCCACCGCACTCAACGGGGACTCACAGCTGCAAGAGGGAGAGGAGACAGAGGGTGGGAGATATAGATATAGATAGATAGATAGGATAGAATAGAGAGAGAGAGAGAGAGAGAGAGATGAAAAAAAGTGGGAGGGTTAAAGAGAGAAAATTGAAGGGGAAAAAGATTATACAGAGAGAGAAGGAAAGTGAGAAATAAAGGGAGTAGAAAAAGAATTAGAGAGACAGGAATTGATCGAGAGTGAGAGAGAGAGATGGGGAAAATAATAGAGACACATAATAGAAATGGAGAAAGAGGGAGAGATAGAGAGAGAGAAACAGGAGGAAAAAAACAGAGGAAGATTGACATTGCATGAGATGGATTATGAAGATTACCAGTCCTTCTGCTGGAGCTAGAGATTCTGCAGATTCACATCTGCAACACCCCCCACCACCACCCAATGCACAAACCCCCCAGCTACTCACTGCTCAGGCCTCTCTCTCTTTCTCTCTCTGCAGACACCACAATCCATTTGCATCTCCTGAAGCCACGCAGGGACACACACACACACACACACACACACACACACACACTGAGGAGGAAACATAAGTTGCTTCCGGTGCCAGGTTGGCATTTAAGTGTTCCATGCTATCCAGTCAGTGGCAGCATTGAGCTGATGTATTGTCACACTGACCTCTGTGTAAAGAGGGAGTATCGTACCGTCTAGGCTCCCTGAAATGCCCAGCTATTCAGTGCTTCGTAGTCGTCAATATCGCACGCAGCTGGTAGAATGGCCTAGAACAAGATACATGCTTTCTGAGGGCTTTTACACTTAACAACGCGCCCGGGAATCAATCGACAATCTGTCGCCGCGTATAACGAATCTCGTGAGGATGCAACCAATACCCGAGCACAGCGCTTGTAGTCTGAGGGCTGCTGTTGATAATAGTTTGCTTTCTTCCTCCACAATAAGGGTTTATGGCAGTGGCATTTCAAGGTTTTTCGATCTGGGCTATTTGGAAGAACAGCATGCAATAGACCTAAAATATGATACTGTAGTCAGTGATTATAGAGGATTTGCCTCATGCCTTTGAAAACATCTTCAGAATTTGGTAAACAGTAATCTGATTTGACTGTGCCAGCTTTGACATTCTGTGCAAATCTAATTTAATACCCCTTTTTGGTAAACAACAGCATAAACACTAGCAGAGCGAAAATGATAGGACATTTTCCGGGCCTGAATCACCACTATTCATGCACGGAAATGAACCGGGCTGCCAACTCCCTTAAATGATCTTTCCAAGGCAAGATGGATGCTGGCCGTAAAGCATATTGACCAAATTGATAGCGCTCTATCTTTGTCCTCCAGTGATGCTGCATTCAATACAACCTGACTGAACCTCTGGCCTATATAGGTGGATGCCCTCCGCACTTGAAGATGACGAAGACACAACAGCTCTACCTTTGGACAACTAATTTAGTTCCCATTACGGCTTTCATTGATTGGCTTACATGGACAAAGAAAGAATAGGGGAGAATGAATGAAAGAGAGAGGATAGACAGACAGACAGACAGACAGACAGCCAGACAGACAGTGTGGGGAGATGAAGGAGTGACTGGGAAGGGAAAAGACTGTGAGAGTAGGGCGGGGAGGGAGAGGGAAGGGAAGAGACAAAGCCAAGCAATGCAGGTGAGGACGGGAGAGAGGGATGGGTGCAACTAGAGGTGAGCAAAGAGATGAGGAAAAAAGACGGGGGAGGAGAGGGTGACGAGAAGAGGAGAGGAGAGCTGCCCTGGTGCGAGTGCTTAGGGCATCTGCGGAGCGAGGGATGGAAGGAAAGAGTGAAAGCAAGAGAGACCGAAACAGATGGAGGAGAGGGGGCTTGGAGCGGGAAACGCTACGTTCCTCTGTGTGTGTGTGTTTGATGATGATGTGTGTGTGTGTGTGTGTGTGTGTGTGTGTGTGTGTGTGTGTGTGTACATATGTGTGTGTGTGTGTGTGTGTATATATGTGTGTGTGTGTGTGTGTGTGTGTGTGTGTGTGTGTGTGTGTGTGTGTGTGTGTGTGTGTGTGCAGGGTCTCAAAGAGGTTTGGCAGGGTGATGGATTGCCTGTTCTGTGCCACGCACTTTCTAATCAACCGACTGCCATAAACCTGGGGAAGATGAGAGAGGGAGGGAGGGAGAGAGAGAGAGAGGGCGGGAAGAAGCAGAGAGAGGGAATGGATCGAATGAGGGTGGAGATGAAGAGGGAGACAAAACACAGAGACAAAGGGAAGACAAAGGAAAGGGATCACTGATGAAAATACAGTGAATGACATAGATCTACCACTGTAAAGAGGCACTCAAATCTAAGATGAAGATTAGCGGTGCTATCCTGTGGCTAGGGAACTAAAAACATATAGCTAGACTGGGCACAATAGAGAGATGGGCTCCGTTTTGCTTCTGTGAAACATTATCAACACATTCATCTAAAAAACTCTTCTCTCTACTCTTCCTCCCCATCTCTTAAAATGTCTCTCCTCCTACCTCTTTTTTCTCCCACCATCCTCTCTCCTCCCAATGCAGTGTGTGCGTGCGTGAGAGTGATGAACAGAGAATAGAAATAGAAAGAAGTGAAGAGATGAATATGAAGATGATAAAGAGAAAGAGATAGAGAGAGGGAGAGTACACTCTACTTCATCTGTCTCCATCAAGTAACAAATGAACAGAAGGCTAAAAATACATCCAAGGAAATGATCCGTGGAATAAATCATGAGGCCTCGTCTGTGCCGTTCGCACTGAAGCTCTCCCCCCTATTCAGCGCCTTTGAATATTTAACAACTTCAAGATGTCTGACTGCAGCCACCTGCTACTCTGAACAACCCGTAACACATTGATAACTTAAAGCACACTTCAGTTGTGTTGCACCACGAGACTATCGGTTGAAGCAGCAAAAACATGTGTTACTATTAGAGGCCATCGCACAATTGTTGCCTCAATGTGATACTGACAGCTAGAAGCAAAAAACATAGTAGCAGTCGAGGTACTGTCGGTGGTTCAGCGGTAGCACTGGTAGGAGCCGAAATAGAGAGGGTAGATAATAGTTGTTACACCACATTTCTGTCAGGGTAGCAGCAATACAAGGATAGCATAGTTAGTGTTAGCAGCAGTGCAGTCAATGGGATAGCAGAGAGGAGATGGCACATTAAGGAAACAGCAGCAAGAGCTTCCACTTCTTTGGTTTATTTACTTTACTCCTATGAGCACAGAGAACATTTGTAGTTTAACAACAACTGTACAACCATCATGCATTGATTTGTTCATTACCTCATAATTAGGCTAAGTCTATGGCCATTTTAAAGTCTACATTACAGGATAATTTACTAAAAGAATTTGCACCTTTCCCTCACAGACACAAAGAGCTGGAGCTGCTTGTAATAATGTTGGTGCTCCTTCGGTCCAGAGCAGGTCACTTTCAACTGTTATGATGAGGTAAGTGTCCCTTTAGTCCTGCTGAGCCTGGAAGGGGTGAGTGAGAACAGAAACAACATGCTCTACGGTCACCGCTACCACACTCTGAGAGAAAGAAAAAGAGAGCGAGACAAAGAAAGAGCGATAGAGAAGAGAGAGAATGATATCAGAGTAAAAGGAAAGTGGAAAGAGGAGGTACAAAAAAAATCTCACAGATTTTTATAATCTCAGAGATTTTTTTGGCAATAGAAAAAATGACAAAGGATGAGAGATACACAGATAGTGAGAAAAAGAGAAGACAATACGTGGATAGATAGATAGATAGATGGATACTTTATTAATCCCGAAGGAAATTTAGGAGTCATCATCCACTCTTTGTTTACATCACAGCAGCTTCAGCCATACACAGCAACCCTTCCAACCTTCCTCAAAACCAAACAGCAGCCTGGTAACATCAAATTACAGCCATCAATCCAACTAATCTGATGCCCAATCCCCGACAGCACCGGATTTCCCAATAGCGATGAATATTACTGGTTACGAGTGTTCTCCATGAGTGATTCTACAAACATTCATTAATTTTTTACACGCATTTCTTAAACAAGAGCATAATGCATACACTTCTCTCAAGTACAAGGCCTACTTAAAGGACGCTGTCCATGTAAACAGTGCTGAAATATCACTTAATGTAGTGATATGACGTGGCGTCACAGTTGCCTCTTGTATTTCATAGAACCTACAGGTGAATTGACTTAAAAGCAAATAAACTTTAACATCTGCATATCTACCTTAAGAATTAACTTTCTCTGAGTAGGCCTATGACACACACACACACAAATAATGCTAATGATTAAAAATGTATAAAATGACACTGTCTTCAAAGTCTGCTCTTTGCAACTTGCAAGTGTCCTGCAGTGAGTGGCATACTATCCAAGCAAGAGCGGTTTGGGGTATCCTTGAAAACGTAATTTGAGGATGAGGAAGAGGCCAAGAACGATAAATATAAATAAGTGAGGAAATAATCATAAATATAGGCATATGACTGACGCAGCAGAAGTTGTGTAGGCTATATGTTCGTTACTCCGCTCTATTTATATTTTCAAACTCTTGTTCATATGTTCTTTTTCTCTCTGATGGAACTTCCCCAATCTCACTTGACTTCCTGCACCAACTTGTGACCCTCCCCCCCTCAATGGAATAAATAACGCCTCTGCCAATGTCTGCCAATTACATGTCCATAGTTTAATCATAGTTCTGTAAGATTAAAATAGTTCCGGTCTAAAATGACCGTTTAAGTGGTATTTAAAATTAGTTACACATGTTTATAAAGTTTGACTGGGGGATTGACACACTGTATCTTCTGTGTCAATTAATTCAAGCTGAATCATTTACGGCTGATTGCTGCTTGTCGAGAGACAAGATGATGCATGCAAGGTAAGGAATAAGATGTCACCAGTCACTTGTAGAGGTCTCTAGATTGTTTGCCTTTGCATGTGCGGTGGAGACTAATTGACTACCTGTTGTGCCTTTCCATATGAAAGACAAATATTTTCCACGTCCTGCTCTTGTTTGAACTACAAAATGATATGCAAACATCTCCATAGATCTGGTCCCTGCTGGGAATTCTACAGGAGTCATCTGAGGTAGCAGGTTTAGCTTAGTCAGAGGCTCTTGTTCGAGTGACTCTATAGCGAAAAGGGCCTTATCTGTGAAGCTGTTTGCGAGGCATCGTGTCTTTTGCAATGCCTCCTCCTATTCTCATCTCTGTAGGCACGTGGGAGAGAGCAGACACACCACGCACATGCCCGCAGAGTTCAAAACTCGCTATCGCAAAAAACCGAAGCCCTCCCATGCACCTGATGCAATCTAGGCCTAGCCTTTTTGAAGCACTTTCATACTGCAAAAGGATTCGACCTGTTGATTGTTATCTCCATTTGAAAGTCCTCGCATTGATCAGTGCATCTGTTAAGCAGGCCCTGAACTCTGTCCAGGAAGGAAACTGGTGAGAAAAAAAAAGTGTCATTTTTGAAAGCTCTAGCAGTACAGTACCAGTAACCCTGAGGAAATGTGCATGAAATCTTTTTTGTGTGGATGTGTTAAGTGCCTGGCAAGCTAGCGATGACTCAACTGTAATCACTGCAAGGAGGAGAACCGCCAGGAGTCTAACAGCTGTAAGGAAAGCGCAAGTGCTTCGAATATTAGTGCTTAGAATAACCATAACAACACAGATTTAGACTTAAATAATGCTGACACCAGTTGTTAAACATCCTTCAACCGAGAGATAATTTCTAGGCACAGTCTAGGCAGTCTATGGTCCACATGTTCGTCTCTTCATGTTTGAATTGTTCATTATGAACACAATGAGGTAAGCATGACAATATGGAAATAATATACAAAGCCAACCATATAAAAGGAAACCTACACCACTCATTTGAATTGTGCCAACATGGTCAGTCATGCCACGGTTCTGCCTTATTCCCCGTTTCACTGATTGGCTGGAACATACTATAAGGGAACTAACAGGAATTCTGTAGGGGGCAACATGAGAGACAAACACTGTTCAGATTGCATCCTCTGCTTGATAATAAACACACAAAACTCTGTAGTTCTTCTCTTTGCTCTCTGGGTGAGCGGCAGCACAGGTGGGGCCTGCTCTCACTCCTCAGAACACCACACATCTGTCACACTGACTCACTTTGTGACGGGCAATGTTTCGCGCGCGCGCGTGTGTGTGTGTGTGTGTGTGTCTTTCGCTCATGTGCCAACCACAGGCCTGGGTGAGTAAGCATCATGTGTTGCTGAACATGGACGGGGGTCTTGCCAATGTAGCCTATAGTGTGTCCTTTCACGGTCATGTTTATGTTTTCTTCCCTATTGTACACATGTCACTTCTATTCTCATGAACAGCACGGGGTGAAGGAGGGAATGAAACTGCAGCAGAAAGAGAAACAGAAAACCAGCTGCCTCAAGGGGGGGGCCTAAAGCTATTAAGTACGCAGCAGGCTAGCAGCAAGGCCCTTACACATGCAGCCAGAAACAGCATGGGGGACGACCACAATCAAATTATGAATTAGCCAGTATGCTAGATTTGATCACGATGGGTATGTACAGGTCTTTTTAAATGGCAGACTAAAAGGAATTCCATGGTCATTAGGTGGAAACGTGGCGCACTACTTCGTTTTGGTTAATCAACTGCTGGGAGAATAATTTTTAAACTGATGTCAAGTAAGATCAACCATCACGCTGCGCTTGTGTCGTGAGCCTATTTTGGTCCTAATAAAATAAAAGCTAGATGGTTGACCTTAGAGAATGACTTTCTGTAAGGACAAAAATGTATTGTAAGACCAATGTCCTTTTCAACAACTTCCAAATATGTGGGAGTTCTGATGGCCATTTTGCAGTTGCACTCATTGCTTCCAATCATGCATGAGAGAAGGATCTCGCATCCAAGCTTCTTTCCCATACAGCATCCTGCCACAACCCAAAAAAACCAAGATGCGTAAAATTACAAATGGAGGTTTAAATAAACTGGCCGAATAAAACCACACTTACACTATTTCCTCCGCCGTGTATTCCTCAGACTTGTGCACATCATGGCTGTTTCAGCCCCCGATACTCTCTGCGAACAGATTGCAGCGAATTGCGTCTTCTCCTGTCACACGAGAGACGGAGGGTTATGAGCACTAACGGGACGCAGTCGATGGAGGTAGAATCGGCCTTCTAGCGGATCTAATACTCATCACAAATATATTGCTTTAAATTAGTGTAAAATGCACGCCCTAAGGAATATTCTTGTTAAATGTCAATGTCGTACGGTCATCTAATTATCATAGCCCAAGTAAAAACTGCATTGCAAAAGGGATGTTTTCAATACTATAAACCTGGATTAGATCATTACAGAAGGATGATAAACTGCCCGAAATGCGTAAACGACACTGCGGTAATATTCCACTCAAACTATAGCCTACCAAACGCTATAAAATGACAGCAAAATAAGGATATCAACAATATCGACTATACAGCACAGCAGTCTTAAAAGGTAGTACACAAGGGATTCCGCTGTAGAGACAGACGATAACTAGCCAACTACAAGTCGATGAAAGATACCACCAAACGAAAGAACACGTTGATTTCAAGTAAACACCGTGTTTTCAACGCAACACAAAGCGATGGGGATTTCCAAACACTCCCCGCAGCTATCCCCGAGCCAGAGCGCACAGGCAAGGGACGTGAACAGGTAGCCAAAAGATGAATAGCCTACCCGCTGATGTTTGCGATGGAAGACCCTTTGACGTAGATTCCCGTAGACTGTCAATCCCCGTGCGGCCTCAAACCTGGGCGTTGTGCGGTAGAACCATAACCCACGAAGATAAGTTTTATGGCACGGTCACTACACCCAGCGGGTAGCATCGCCTCTCCGTAGTCATCGGCTGCACGGATGTGCAGATGGTAAGCTACTCCTCTAGGACACTAATCGTGGTCCAGACAGCCCGTTGTCACGCCCATCTCTCTCGCACCCGGAGTGAAAAAATGCACGAAAAGATCAGATGTGTTTTTTTTTTTTCAACCTTCGCCCACATAATGCGTCTCCGCGGTTGGTCCACGATTCTTGCGTAAACCCGTCCTCGTGCACGGTGCCGTATTCAAGATGCGCAACGTTTTCCTGCGTTTTGAAATCGGCAGCTAAGATATTTAGGAGAGTGTTCACAGCACGGTATAAACGCATATATAAACTGTTTAAAAGTCGTGACGCCCATAGATTCTGTTGAATAATAATTCAAGTTCATAAACCTTCTTTGAGACATTGCTGATTCTGAACACACCTGGTGCCTCAACACGGGATACTCATAAATTACGTAGACAATTAATAATTCAATTTGCTATTAAATCATATTGACAAGACTACACGTGACAGCCACTGCCCTTGATTACCCCAGAGGTTTAAGCTATCGCATAACATTGGATCAACCTTCCTTGGTTGTTTTGAAACATATGTTAAAAAATGTAACAAACATTTGATTGTTTACACAAATGGGAAGCATAGCGTAGGCTATTTCATAGACTGAGCCTACATTTTTACTTTAAACCAAGACTAACTGTAGGGAAGGGAGAACATTATTGGATCCTGTAGTAGCCTTCTTTAGTTATTCATTGACAACAACAAAAAAGTCTACCTAGAATAATAACGCCAAGAGTCTGGTCTAATTGGGATATAAAGACAAGAACGAGAGCCACATTTGTACCCACACTCTTTGACGTAAATAAGAGTAGACGCCGCACAGTGACGTCATTTCATGGCGCCAAAATGCCAGCTACGGTTTATGTAGCCATAGAGGTTGTGCTTTTGTTTTTACACCTTTCATCTTGATTTTTTGCTTTTACAAGTTCTTTCAGTTTGCTTTACACGTACGGTAATTATTTACTTGCATAATTTTAAATCCCGCTCTTCAGCCCGTCCCCCTCGCCATGCCAGAGGATGATTATTTGACGCCAAGTTTTATGTCAAACCAAATACACAAGGATGTTGGGTTTGTGCCTCCAGACGGACTCTGCTGGGTGTCTGTGTTGTCTTGTTTACTGCTGGCATGCTCGTATGTCGGAAGTTTGTATGTGTGGAGAAGCGATCTGCCAAGGTAAAACTGTTGTCCAATGAATCATATATACAACCTGCTAATGGGTTTTGTTGCGTTGTACATAACGTTAGTTAAAACCTCTCTGCGGCTGCCTTAGCTGCTAATAGCCTTCGTCGAACACCTGCACTTAAGCTAGCTAGCCAAACTAGTAATATTTCGTTGACATATTTTGGATTTTACTAATTCTTCAGGATTTGTTTGGTTGTTGACTGTATTAGGTTGCCTCAGTGCTCATACGGTCTTGCAGCTTTGTTTTTATCCTTTGCAATGTGATCATATTCTCCTTGCTTTAATTTAAATTCAGCAATTATGTGTTTGCAACCTACCGGTTGTGCTAAGCTAGCTAATTTGTTACAGTTTATTTTGTTATTTTTTGGGGTCTAAATTTAAGCTTGGAAAATATTCTGAACCACTATTGTGAAGGCAGCCACCATTTTAACACTGACATTGCTAGCTGGTAAGTTAATTAGTTCAGGGTCATAGCGAATTGAACCCTGTCAGCGTAGCCCACAGTGCTTTTCGATGCCTTCACATCATATACTTTATAGTCATATTGTCTCAGGTATTTGTAATTAGACTCGACTGTTGTGTGATTGTGTCTCCTCCTATTTGCCTTAATTTCAGGGACCATCCAGCGGTCATCAAAAGACGCTTTACCAGTGTGCTCATCGTGTCAACCCTTTCTCCGGTGTTCGTGTGGGCATGGAAAGAATTCACGGGCGTGAAGGTAAGACCACATCGTAGGTGTCCTTGCTAGATAACCAGTTATTTAATACAAATAAAGACCCCGAAATATTCTTACAGTAAAGTGCATACTGTGCTTCTGTATTGTTACTCGTACTCGTCCTTCTTGACCTGAAAGAGTTCATTTGTCCTCTCCTCAGCCGGAGCCATCACTGTTGGCGCTGATGGGCATCCGCCTGGAGGGCCTGGTGCCAGCCATAATATTGCCCCTCGTGCTCACCATGGTGAGTGTCATTGCTTTCATATGTTGAATGGTACATTAACCGGATACTTCAGGGATGTAAAAGCAAAATCCCAAATGAGAAAAAGAGTTGAAGTCACAGACTGACTATCAAGTCCTTCTGCTAGTCAATGCCCTTTAGATTTGAAGTAAATTGTGAAATCGACTATTAAAGTGTCGTTTGAAATTGAGGTGTTGAGATTACTTCTGTCGCCTCCACAGGTGCTTTTTCTGGGGCCCCTAATCCAGCTGGCAATGGATTGTCCCTGGGGGTTTATTGATGGCATTCGAGTGATTGTAGGTGAGGTCTCTGTGTGTGTGTGTGTGTGTGTGTGTGTGTGTGTGTGTGTGTGTGTGTGTGTGTGTGTGTGTGCTGGTGTGCTGGTGTGAAGCAGATGCTGAATGTTCTCACTATTTTATTCATTTCAGTGCCATGTACAGAGATCGCTCTCTGATGTAATTTTTGAAATGGACAGATAAAACACTGTTTTTTTTTTTTCTCTCTCTCTGCCCTCACTCATACACTGCCTCTTTCTCCCTGCTTCCTTCTGGTCATTTGTCTATTCCTCTTCTCATTTCTGTCCTTTACCCTCCCATCCCTCTGTTCTCTCTCTCTCTCTCTCTCTCTGTTCTCTTTCCTCTTTCTCTCTCTCTCTCTTTTCCTGGCTCTGCTCTTCCCCCCCCCCTCCTCTCAGACCCTCGTTTCTGGGCGCTCTGTTTGAGTGACATGCGCTGGCTGCGGAACCAGGTGGTGGCACCTCTGACGGAGGAGCTGGTGTTCCGCGCCTGCATGCTGCCCATGTTGGTACCCTGTGCTGGCCCCAGCACTGCCATCCTCACGTGCCCGCTCTTCTTTGGCGTAGGTAAGTGGATTTGTGTGTGTCTGTGAACCTAGTCGATCGTTTGTAAGATAGTTGATTGTTTTTATGTGTGTGAGGTTTTAAGCTGTATAGTTAGAGATAGATAGATAGATAGATAGATATTTAGTTGATTCTAAATTAGTGTTATTGTGCGTGCAAGCGTGCGTGCCTGCCTGCCATACCAGTATGCCCCTATGGCAGCCTCCTGGCGAGATTTTATGAATCGTGCTATTTTGGAAAGATCTGGCCTGTAGTCATACTCGAGTGTTTGCTGTTTACTGGATGCACAAGTTATTTTCAGCTATTAAGCAAGTGTAGCAGAATTTTGAAGTTTATTTACAGTGCATTTCATATATGCTTGAATTCTTTCAGAAAAAATATAAGAACCTACTCTCAAATTGAACATTTTGTTCGTCAATGGCTTCTCTATTGACGTGTGTGTGTGTGTGTGTGTGTGTGTGTGTGTGTGTGTGTGTGTGTGTGTTTGTTTTTTCCAGCCCATTTCCACCATGTGATCGAGCTACTGCGGTTCCGGCAGGGCACCGTTTCGGGGATTTTCCTCGCTGCAGGTAGGCGATGCACCGGACTGGCTACCAGCCCGGCAAACCTGCACCTGCTAACCTATTCTCTTCTGCGACGAGGCAATCAAGGCACATAGATGAGAGAGAGAAATCTGTATTTAACTGTTAAGTATGCAGTTTGCCGTTGTTGGTGGTCAGAATTAGAACTTGTTTTAAACCCTTCAGAAATTATGTTGAAAGACGTGATGACGAGCTTAACGCAGCAGTCTTCTTATTGAGATGTTATCCTTACATACAGCACATTTAAGTGGAAGGCCAGAACTTGTTACCTGTGTTTTGTATGAAGAAAAAAAATAGGATTTCAACCAAGGTTTTGTTTGTACAAAGATGGGTGTAAAAATCCTTTGAAACACTTTGGTTGGTGCTTCTAATGTTAGATTCGGTTTTTTTAGTGTGAAATTGATTGTGTCATCTGAAGGTGTGTGTTTGTCCTGCAGTTTTTCAGTTCTCATACACTGCAGTGTTTGGAGCTTATTGCGCCTTCATTTTCCTCAGAACCGGTGAGTGTGTGTGTGTGTGTGTGTGTTTCGCTCAGATTTGTAAAGATAGAATGGTCCTCCAACTTTCACTGAAACACTTATCAATAATTCCCTCATCTTTTCACTCTGTCCTCCATATCCCTATGTTGCTTTTCGTTCTTTTCTTTCCTGTTCTCTCCTTTTTTTTCTCCTCCCTTTTCCCCACTGTTGTTCTCTAAAACCTCTCCTTCACGCCCTGTCTCTTTCTTTACTGCATTCTCCGTTCATGTCTGTTCCTTTGTATTGCTATCTCTCTACCTTTGTTTTCCCACTTAATCCCACTCCCCATATATATCTCTCGCTCTCGCACTTGCACTCACACACTCACTCTCTCTCTCTCCTCCTCTCCCTCCTCTCCTTTCTCTACAGGTCACCTGGTAGGTCCGGTGCTGTGTCACTCCTTCTGCAACTACATGGGTTTCCCTGCAGTGAGTGCGGCCCTGGACCACCCGCACCGGCTCACCGTCCTCTCCTTCTACCTGATGGGCGTGCTGCTCTTCTTCCTGCTACTCTTCCCCATCACTGACCCCCTCTACTACGGCTCCCCTACACCCCCCTGTACCCTGACCCCCATCCCTAGCTCCATCTGCCCCTGAGGAGGAATGGGGGCTTTTAGACAGGGTGTGTGTGGGGTGGTGCGGTGTGGAGGAATGTGGATTGATGCCCACCTCCCATGCCCGTACACCAACAACCCCCCCCCCCCCCCCCCCGGTCCTTTCCATGGACCTTCATCTTGTCACGTCTTTTTTTTTTTTTTTCTCCTCAGCTACAGATTCCTCTATTGTGTTTGTTGTCCGCCATCCAGCCTGCCTCTCTCCCAGCCTCTGGGAGGCCACCCCATATCGGAGGAAGGTCCCTTTTTCACACACAATTCCACTACCTGTCTGTCAGCCACACGTGGTCTTCAGCCGTTGCGTGACACCGCCGGTGAACAGGTGGCGTAGGAGAACAAACAAACAAACAAACAAACAAACAAGCAAGCAAGCAAACTTTTTTCCTGAAGGCTAAGATGATGGCTATTTCTAAAACATCACCACACTTGGGACGTTTGGTCGAAGTCTGTTAGTCTCTTAGGGGGGAGGGTTCACCGTCGGGTCTGTGTTCTCTCCGCTCATGTGCAGTACCTCCTGTCTGTAGGGTCTTAAGTTTATAGTCCTTTTTATTTGTGCAGAATTCCTCAGATGGCCCCCATCTGGCCATAAAGCCTACAGAAATGAGTTGTTCATGTCATAGGAGCGGCGAGCTTTCCGGAGGTCGGACAACACATATAGGTCAGGATGTGTTCTAGCTGCCCATTTTGTAAGAGGTTCATGACCATTTTGACCTGACCAAGCAAGGATGTTGGCTTTTTGGCTCAAGATCAGTTATGTCCGAAGTAATTTTCTTTCTGTGTCCCCCCCCCCCCCCCCCCAACTCATAAGTAGATGTTAACTTAAGTGCTTTTATAAAAAAAGAAATGTATACGAGTTACCGGCTCAGGCTTCTCTATAGACTGCTATAGTCAATAAGCTTTATCTATAACAACACCTTGCTGCTGCTGTCGTGTTACACAGTTAGCCTTGTGCTCAACTCACTGGGTCTCCTGCCATGTGTTTCTCATAAGCGAAGCACACTTTGAGCCTGGCATTACGACCACATTGGGCACTTTTACTGGGGGAGAGACATGACCGTTATGGAGCTTTAAACCTCTTTTTGTGGTTAGCCATTTTCTTGCTACCCTTGTAGCACGACTGAGAACCACCACCCCACCCCCACACACATACACTTTTGTGGAACCCTGGAGCAAATCGAGGATGAAGTTCCGCAGGACAGGACACTCTGAGATTGGTCAGGGTCCCTGCTCTGCTGCTGCTGCTGCTGCTGCTGCTGCTATTGAGTTGCCAGGAACGCCATCTGGGGCACAGAGCTCTGTCATACAACCAATCCTCCAGTCCAGCGTTTGAGCTGCAAAGCCCCCAAAGCCTTAAAGGAAGAGCGCGTGGGCACGACGTCGACATAAGCGGCTGTATTGTTCCACAGTGTTTCCACATCGGAAGGAGCCATTTATCCCCCCCCAATGATTACCACTGCGTGTTTTTGTTTTTGTTTAATATTCCTGCTCTTTGGAGAAGCGGAGAGGGAGAATGTACCTTGAGGCCAGGGCACAGAGGGTCAGGGATTGGTTGCTCAGGCTTTTGCTCGGCTCTTGGGAAGTGAAGAAGGCCCTCGCCGCTACATTGCATGCTGCTATGCGTCGACACATGGATGTTCTCACGCACGTAACTTGGCACGTCATTCCAGGCTGACTTGTGACACACCCCAAAAAGATGATGCATACACAGATCTACATCTCTCCACCAAAGCCTCTGTTTGTCAGATATAGTTTAATGCTTGCTGGAGTCGAACATGTGTCGTTTGTTTTTGTTATTTATTTATTAGCGCAGGCAGGAGTAGGCTACACCTTCTCAGTTTGTGTTTGGCTTAGTTGAGAGTCCCTCAGCCTGCCTCACGAGAGAAGCAAGTGGCCCTCCTCTTAGCTCTACTCATAACATGCAGCTATCTGCATTCCTGTTGTCGTGTCACCTTGAACATTAGCTTAACAGCCTGTGTCAAAAACAGCCGTCTGTCGCAAAGATGAGAGTTCTCTGCCCTTCCTGTAGTCTCGAGTGTTGCGTTAAACACTCATTGAGTAACTTGAGGTTGTGTAAGTTCTTTTTGCGAGTCTTTTTGGTTCTATTATCACACATTTAGGGGAAGCGAAACAAGCATGCTGTCATATCAGGGTTTAATTTAAACGTTCCACTTCCAGTGACACTCGGAACTAAAACTAAATCGAAACGAGCTGGATTTGATGTGGAGCATGACCAAATGGACACAAAGTCTCTGACTTCCTATTTATTTAAACACAAGGCAGTGTTGCCAAGGAGACAGGCAGGAAGCATGTTAGAGGTTTTGGTGATGCGAGACACAACCTGCAGAGTCACTGAGAGACCCAGAGCAATAACCTTTACAGACAAAAAAGGACCAAAATCAGGGATTCCAAAATGGGTGCCATTGTGACTTGAGGTGTTTGCTGAACGCCATTGAAAAGTTTTGTTGGTACGGCTGTTTTTTTGTCCTGATTTCCTGCTGAGTAGGCTCTAGGTACCCTTATATTTCATAGATTTCCAATCAAATGCAAACACTTATACATTTCCGTTAAGGTCTGTACTCAGTTCCACGTGAAACAATCAGGGAATTCACGACCGCACACTCACAGGAAAGTCGTCTTTGTCCATTCATACTTTGTCCCTCAGCGGACAAAAGTGGTATTTCACGGGACTTGACCTCAATTGGTGGTGGCGCTCAAAATGTGCCTCGCCATTGAGTCACTTTGCTGTTCTTATCCGGTTTTCGCCAGACCCACTTCTGCACGAAGGCTTTTCACCCTCCGACAAATCTCTCTCCCAGAAGGCCCAAGTGTTGCGTAACTCTTAAGCTTACGGCCTCACAGAAACATGACAAAAGCTGCATGTTGAACGAATCATCTCGTATATGTATATGATGATAATCCGTCAATGCTGGCAAAGCAACTCCTGTGATCTAATGAAGGGTGAAAACTACTGAAATCCTTGTCCCCTGTGAGGTTACCATGAAAAGTCATTAGTGTGTGCCCTGGTGATATCAGGTGTTTTCCTCGGGATCTGTATAAATACAGAAGTTATACGACTAAGGCACACTGAGTTCTATAGCAACAGGGTAGAGAGACATACGAGTTCACAGCAGTATAGAGGTAGTGTAGTGGCTGAAACTGCTGTGTGTTTACACTAGATGGCGCCATAGCACCATCTCGCCGTCACATTATTCTTTTTTTGTTTTGTTTTATGTCTGCTAGTCAGGACCTTTAGGGCCTCTCTTTGAGTAGCTAAACTGTTGTAATTAAATCTGTAGGTTTTGAATATAACCCCGGCAATCGTGATAATTGGAAAGAAGAGACCTGTGTATACTAATAGCACCTGGGTGTGTGTGACCATTGCATAGTCGTCTCCACACTGACCGTTTTGTAAAGGCCATCTTGAAGCTGTCCGGTCCAAAGAGCAGACAGGCGGGCAAACAATCTTTGAAGCTGTGGCCTCTGACCCGGGTGGCACAAGATGGGAATACTGAAGTGGGACGTCAAACTTGCTAGATAAGTCAAGGTGGACGGGTGTCCTTCGCCGTCCCAGCATCCAGTCATGCTTTTGATGAATGGCTTTTAACCGTGCGTGCGTGTGTGTTATGAGTTATGTGGTATGACTGATGTAGGATGTGGGTAGAAAAGTAGAGCTCGGGTGGGGGAAAAAAACAACCATTGTCATCAAAAGCTACCATCAACTCACGTCATCTACCTGGATTTTTTTTTTTCATGTATTAACTCGTGGGCGTCTGAATTTTTATTTTTTTTCAATTTGTTTTTCTGTCTGGTGAAAGTATCTTCATGAGTGTGCCGCCAGATTGAGCTCTGATGTTTTTAAAATGGCATCCCACAGCCCTGATGTTTTGATTGACAGCTGCTCGCTCCACCACTGCCCTTGTTCCATGCTTTTGTCTCAAACTTGAATGATAGGGACCTAAGCTCGAGGCACAGGTGGGGAACTGGTTCACGCATGTTTTTCTGTTTTTTTTTTTTTTCTTCTTTCAGGCAGATTTTGTCTCTGAGGAAAGCGTTTCTTTCTATGTTCATTCATTCATTCTTTCATTCTTTCTTTCTCTTAAAAAAAATGACTTTTGCATTCAAGCCAAACAATTCTTGTGTGGTCAATGTCCGATGCATCCAGTACCTGTTTATAAGCATTGCGAGCAATAGTGACATGTTGAATATATTTTTCACTGACAAAAGGGTAGCTATGTGCTATTTTAGTACACAAAACCACAGCTGACGAGAGGTGTAATATTTGAATTTAGGATTTCCTCATTACAGATGTTTATTGGTCAGGATCGGTGTCTAATTTATGAATCTTTAGATGTTTATACTAAGGACTATATTTTATAATAAATCTATTTTGGAGGTTTGGATGGATTCTAAATGTGTGTGCATGTTCCTTGTTTCTGTTTTGAATGCTGCCACATTTGAGTGCAACTTTCTTGTTTTGAAACATACCAATAGACAGATGTGTTTTATGACTCTGTTTTTTGGTGGTTGGGGGGAATCAACTCTTTAAAAACCACAACACAAAACTCTGCAATTTGTAAATAAATGAGCAAAGTTTAATAATGACCCCATGTCTCTTATGTCCTTTATGGTTTGATCTCCATCTGGTTCCTGTGGTACAGTAGTTGAGCTTTAGATTTGAGAAGCCTAACTCATCTCTAACTTTAACGTTGGTGTAGGGAGACAGAGTTATCTAGAACACGTTAAGTAGGCCACTAGTGAAGATGTGGTGTCAACTTTCCTTGCCTTGTCTGTTAATGTGTTACATGTATACATTTCTGTTTAAAACTCTTGCGAGTGATATAGGCTAATTATGACTTTAAATTCTCCACGCCTACAACATTTTCGTGTAGGCTTCTGTAGCCTACAGCGCTCATTTTACACTGGAGATGTTATTGAATCATCAAGCACTCCGCTCTGTTGAGGTAATTCAAAACGACATTCATCTCATTATGCGCCATGCTCCAGCTACACGCAAAGGCTGCCCTCTTTATTTGCCCATCGAGTTTTAGTTATTCTTCTAAGGTGCAAAATATTTGAACCGACACACAGATGGTCTGTGTTCCTCCCACTCAGAGAGGCGGGCGCGGCACGAGCAGCCACACTGCACATCAAGATGTCTCGTCTCGGGGCGCTGGTAAGAGCCCTGACGCCCGTTCCACAGACCTATGTCAACCAACTGACCTTTTGTACTGTAACGAACGGTGATTTACCGCGACTTCCCCACATTAAAATGGTCTTGTAATTCATGTTTTGGGCCAGCAGCAACCCATTTCTTAGTTTTCTGTTGGGGGTTAAATAGGTGACCATCCTCCTGGATGACAAAAGGCCAGTGGATTACTGGGGGCAGAGCTGGCCTTTAGCTCATCATTTTTCGGGCGGTCGGCTAGTAAGTTACAGACATCAGCCCTCCGTTTTGCCACTCGCTTTAAAAACTTGTTTTTTCATTACTCATTTATACTTCTTCAGTGATTATCACCAACCCTTAACATTTGTATAGATGTCCTTCATTGACCAAGTCATTCTTGACTTTGAGAGCCTTCTATGAACGTATGTTTAGCAGCTGATATTTTAAATACGCTTTATCATGGATATTATTTATATCAAAGGCGATGTAATGTACCATGTTATCGCCATAGAAGCAAAAGCAGAGTGCTCTGAGGCTCGTGGACCTTAAGTGTAACAGCACTAAATGTAAGCTGTGACCCAAGTGGGCCAAGCAGCCTTGAGACATTTGATAAGTTTTCAGTCTGACCGCTTTTCTACCATCGTCTTGTCATCCTTTTCTTTAGTCAGTTAACCTCGAACCATTATTTTATTCTTAACTATGGTACGTGTGTGTGTGTGTGTGTGTGTGAGAGAGATATTTCTCTTGAATGCCTGTCTTCTGAGAAGACTGCCCTTGTCCTAAGGCCTCTCAATCGAGAATCGCAAAAACAGACTCAAGGGGACAAATGACTCACGCTTGTTATATGAAATGGAGAGGAGGGAGAAAAAAAACAGCACAACGTGAATCTGGCATGAGAAATAGTCTGCTTATGAAATCACTACAGCTTCTTCTCTGCATTGTCTTTATCTCACTGGAAAGGATTGGTTTTGCAATGTTTGTGTGTGTAAAATAGAGAGAGAGAGAGAGAGCCGTAAATACAGTTGTCACACTTGTGGGTCTTGAGCTTTGCTTACGCATCTAATTTTGTAACCTCATCATAACTAATTCGTTTCTTTTGCTTGGTTATTGTGAAAGCAGCAGAAAGTGTTGCCCTCATTTCACATAGTCTGAAACCATTAGAAGGCCCTTGAGTTGATGCTTTAGTGACGCACTTCCACTGTTCCCTTCGTGGGGTTTGAGGGATCGGATGGCGCAGCGATGGCACAGTAGGATAAGGAGTCTCTCAGAGCCATATTCATCTGATGAGGGGGAGAGGAGCTGATGTAGAGGTCTCTGAAGACCCTTTAACTTCGGCTTCCCACTTTTTCTTTTAATTTCTTTCTTTTCTTTTCTTTCTTTCTTTCTTTCTTTCTTTCTACCAACCAGTCTTACCCATCAAAGAAAAATGTGAACTGCAGGAGAGGGGAATGAGGCGAAAGTGAGAGAGAGATGAAGAAAGAGGTGGGGATGAGGAATTGTCTCCACTTACACTGCTGGTGCGGAGG
>NC_045169.1:11358664-11373664 GCF_900700415.2 Clupea harengus
TCTCACACTTGGGAGGCACAAGTTAAAAACCTGTTACTCCCTCTTGTAGGTGGGCTTACACAGTAACATCCCAATAAAATGATCAAAATCTTGCGACTCGTGATGTGTTTTTTTTTTTATTTGTATTCCCCCACGATCACATTCAGTCCATGAACCTTCTGCCGCGCTTACCGCAGCACAAGAGGCATTTGGATCCCACAATCCACACTTCAGCAGTCCAGAGCTCTCTCCAGAGCCATATCTCCATGCTGTCTTTCTCTATGGATTAGTCTGGGATTCAGAGGCTGTTCATGCAGCCTAGAGAGGCCCTGATCCTGCTGCGTGGAGGGAACCCATTATGTGATGTCTGCCTAGGCATTAAGCAGGATGCTAACGTGGCTCTGGTGTGTGTTTGTGTGTGTGTGTGTGTGTGTGTGTGTGTGTGTGTGTGTGTGTGTGTGTGTGTGTGTGTGTGTGTGTGTGTGTGTGTGTGTGTGTGTGTGTGTGTGTGTGTGTGTGTGTGTGTGTGTGGTATGGTCCCCACAGAAGGCTGTTGCGGCTGTTGCTTTTTCTCACTGCTGCTGCGGAGGCTGGCCAGGGAGGCTCTTAGGATGGCGGTATGGTCTCCACAGCAGAATCCCTTATGTGTGTGTGTGTGTGTGTGTGTGTGTGTGTGTGTGTGTGTGTGTGTGTGTGTGTGTGTGTGTGTGTGTGTGTGTGTGTGTGTGTGTGTGTGTGTGTGTGTGTGTGTGAGTGGTATGGTCCCCACAGAAGAATCCCTAGTGCGCTTGTTTCATTTAGCGCTCACTTTTAATTCACCCTCACCTCGATCTCTTTCTTTCAAAAACACGTTGCACGGTTTTAGCTGTAGGTAAATAGAAGAATAATTGCTTGATGGAACAGGTGTGTGCCTGCAATTGAAGGTCCACTTGAATGTTCATCCAAGCATCCTGCTTATGTTAATGTGTGTGTGTGTGTGTGTGTGTGTGTGTGTGTGTGTGCGTATGTGTGTGTGTGTGTGTGTGCACATGTGAGTGTGAGTGTGTGAATGCAAAGAGCACTCAGGGAACATTCCAGATGCTTGCAGGCAGGGCAGCGTTAACCTGCGAGTCACGTCGTCAGCACGGTTAGAGTGGGACTCGTGGAGTGGGCCTTTTCTGAGAGCAATGCTCTCATGTGTGCACAGAGGTTCCTCACAGAAGGGGGGGGGGGGGGGACAAATTCCTCCTTTTCACAGTGTCCCCCCACAGCTGGGCCCCATTACCGACCCGATCAGGTGTGACAAGGGCAAACGTCAGTCAGACGGACAAGAAACCAATGAGCAAGAAATAAAACCGCGGCTCGAAGGACACGAGTCCAGTTGAAAATGAAGTAAACAGCACAAAATGTAGGTGGAGCTGGTTGGGTGGTGGGTTGGGATTGAGTGGTGCCCAAGGTTGGGCAAATCATAGCACCCCACTGTGTGTTGCAAATGCTAATGCTTGCACAAAATTCATCATGCTGATTTTGAAGGGTTACGTGGTATCGTGCTATGCCGAGGCTCGCACAAGGTTTGTTTTTCTTTTGCAGTGCAGAGAGAATGAAGGAGGAACGAAGAAGATTCGGTGGTTATCGGTGCCCAGCCTAGCATGTCCATAAAGCAGCAGGAAGGAGTTTTTGTCTAGGAAACAGCCAACACACCTGGCCTGCAAATACAAATTACATCATCTCTGTTTGTTACCCTGATGCACTGTTCAGATTAGAGCATTCTGTGTATTTGTGCATTTTAATAAGTCTATAACAGCACACCCAGCACAGCAGCTCTGCCCTACCCAGACAGGCTATGGAGTATGAGAGGTCCATAACAGCACACCCAGCACAGCAGCTCTGCCCTACCCAGACAGAGTATGGAGTATGAGAGGTCCATAACAGCACACCCAGCACAGCAGCTCTGCCCTACCCAGACAGGCTATGGAGTATGAGAGGTCTATAACAGCACACCCAGCACAGCAGCTCTGCCCTACCCAGACAGAGTATGGAGTATGAGAGGTCTATAACAGCACACCCAGCACAGCAGCTCTGCCCTACCCAGACAGGCTATGGAGTATGAGAGGTCTATAACAGCACACCCAGCACAGCAGCTCTGCCCTACCCAGACAGAGTATGGAGTATGAGAGGTCTATAACAGCACACCCAGCACAGCAGCTCTGCCCTACCCAGACAGGCTATGGAGTATGAGAGGTCTATAACAGCACACCCAGCACAGCAGCTCTGCCCTACCCAGACAGAGTATGGAGTATGAGAGGTCTATAACAGCACACCCAGCACAGCAGCTCTGCCCTACCCAGACAGGCTATGGAGTATGAGAGGTCCATAACAGAGCACACCCACACAGACACATTTTCATTTCTTCAGACATTGAGTGTATATGATGTAATACAGCATATACAGTACGTGCATATATAATGAAAAAGTTGTTGTATTAAACAATACAATAGAGTTAAACTGAACACATCACACATTGAACACTATCTACTAATGTGTGGGTTGACTGTTTTCTGTTTGAATCTGCCTCCTGAATATCACCCTTCATTCTCAAGATTGGTTCAAATCAAATTAACCTTTCACCTCAACCTTTAAGCCATCATCGAATCAGGTCGTGCAAGTTCCACTGATTCCTCCCTTAAATCCATTACTTGCTTCTTACCAGACAATTAAACAGCAATTTTAGCCTGAGACAAATTGGTTTTTCAATGTTTCAGAGGTAAAGTAATTGTAAAATGCTGCCTCATTGGTAATATTGAATTATACAACCATTGTGCCAGTGTGAATTAACTTCTGTGCCCGGTTTCATAACACACTCTGAGCGACTCCCAGAATGCAGCTGGTGTCTTTGGTTTCTCAATTAGTGCAAATCCCTGGCTAAATTAGGTTGTTTGGTTAGAATAAACAAGATTACTTTTAATTAACAAGGTTTAGCCTTTTCCTTTTCCAAGAATATCCCGGAGAATGATTCATCCTTTCGTGGTTGGCTTGACTGTTCTTTTTTCTTTCTTTGCTTGTTTTTTTTCTTCTGTCACAATGTTGCTCCTGTGTTTCTGTTGTTCTGCAGCCTTGTTTCCCCGGCGCTCTGCTCTGTGCTGTTTTGCGGTCCCCCGATGTCTTCACATCCCACCGTGGCCTTGGGCCTCCTCATGACATTTCCGCCGTGCGGATCTCCGTTGTTAGGTAACATGTTCACCGCCGGATCCACTGTCCATTAGACCCCCCACCCCACCCAACCCCTGAGTGCTTCCTCTACAGCCCCTTCGTTGTGCTTTCTGCTCTCCTGCAGCGCTCAACCTTCGTATCCTAAGATGGACAGCTGCGTTACAAACAGCCCACATGGGACCTGGAGATGCTGTTTCTTTCTTTCTTTTTTTCTTTCTTTCTTTCTCTCTCTCTCTCTCTCTCAGAGTCAATATCTTACCCATCTGGAAGAAACCAAGGTGTCCATCTTTGTTTTTTTTTTACTAGTTCTGGTTCTGGTACATTACCCTCCAGAGAAACAGGATGAGGTTTGAACCTCCATGGGGTACTTTCTCTCAGGTCCTCTGTCAGAGAACATTTTGTCATTGCTGCGGAAGACAATGCTGTTTTTCACCTGGGGAGTCAGCTTTGTCATAACAGCCCAGCGTACATATCAGAAACATGTGCGCCATGTGTTGTGAATATGAAAATGAATCAGCAGCAGCAACATATGGGTTCAATATTATAATTCTCTCTTTCTCTCTCTCTTTCGCCCCCTCTCTCCCCCTCTCTCTCCCTCTCTCTCTCCCCCCCTCTCTCTCCCCCCCCTCTCTCTTTCACTCTGTATGTGTTGTGCCAGACGTTTTTTTCCGACATTTCATTTGTGTGTTTACAATGTCTAGCTTACATTGTAACATTTTGTCAGCCCTCTTCCAAATGAAGAGAGACCCCAGCTGTTTAACCAACCTGAAGCTATTGTCTACTTTGACCAGTTTTATCCGAGGGAAACAAACTTTACTTTTTCTTGGGCCCAGTCAAAGACATGTTGAGACTACCTCCCTGAAATGATGTACTACGACAAGAAGTACCCCAATTTGATGGAGTGGCGTACAACATCAAAACACATGGCCCCCAGGCTGAAAATGGAACTCAGAAATTAAAGCGTGTCCCCCTTCACCCCTCCTTCTTACGCTGAGCGCTTATTTGTCTTGTCAAAGGCCTCAAGCTGTTTCACCCATGTTTTCTGAAATCGTATCCCTTCCACTGACTCTCCGCTGTACGTTCGATTGGTCACGGCCCATTTTTAGTTGCCCCATAACACACTAGCTTGTTGGCCTGGTGACCGTTATCTGCCCTTGGCGTTCTGGTACCAACGCTGCCTGCCTGCGAGGTCAACCGTTTTAAACTGAAGATGGATACAAATCACTCGCTCGTGTGTTTTGGAAAGACAGTTGACAGGTCAAAGTTGACAGGGACTTCTTGCTGGCCCATTCCTGGTAGCCCACGCTGACAGGTCAAAGGTCAGCGGATGACCGAGTCACAGAGACCTAAATGAGAGCTGACACGGTCGATGCGTCCGTCTTGAGAGCGTTGGAGAAGGTGATTGGCGCGACAGGGAGGAAGCAGCGGGGGAAATTAATTGTGCCGTTTGCCACTCGTGCCGCCGAGGGTTGAGGGATCATGTTCATGTACACACTCCTGAGATCCATCACAGCAGACTAGACTGTGGGTGGAATACCCAATGACTGCAAGCTGCCCGCAACACACACACACACACACACACACACACACACACACACACACACACACACACACGCACACGCACACACACACAGGGGTAATCTTTTAAACATCCACAGCATCTAACCCCTCTCTCACTGTGTGCCTCTGTGTCTTTCTCTCTGTATCTCGACACCTCTCTGTATCAGACTTGCTTTCGAATCCTATCTTTTTGTGCCTGTCTGCCTCTCTCTCTGTCTCTCTCTCTTTTACTGCCCGAGTGTCTTCTATCTCTCTGTCACTCTGTCTCTCTCACTTTTATTGCCTGAGTGTCTTCTATCTGTCTGTCTGTCTGTCTCTCACTTTTATTGCCTGAGTGTCTTCTATCTGTCTGTCTGTCTGTCTATCTGTCTCTCTCTCTCTTACTGCCAGAGTGTCTTCTATCTGTCTGTCTCTCTCTCTCTCTTACTGCCGAGTGTCTTCTATCTGTCTGTCTCTCTCTCTCTCTTACTGCCGAGTGTCTTCTATCTGTCTGTCTCTCTCTCTCTCTTACTGCCAGAGTGTCTTCTATCTGTCTGTCTCTCTCTCTCTCTTACTGCCAGAGTGTCTTCTATCTTTCTGCCGTCTGCTGTTCCTGGCTGGCTCTTGCATTGACCCGTCCCTATTTCTCTTTTTCGCTTCGTTTCTCCCATCACCTCTTTTCATGTCTCTCCCTCCCTCTGGCACAGGCAGCGCTGTTTATAATGTTAAAGAGCAAACAAAAAAGACATTTAAACAAACTCTCGCCTACACACACGCACACACACACAGAGACACACGTGCATGCACACACACACACACACACACACACACAGACACACACACAGACACACAGACACACACACACACGCGCACACACACACGCACACACGCACACACACACACACACACACACACACACACACACACACACACACACACACACACACACACACACGGTTCATTCTGTCAGTACATCTGACTGCTTATCAACTTCATAGCATTCAAATGACTTTCCACCGAAGCCCTCCCCAAACGCAGATGTTCGCTCATGTAGACCAGGAATTTTCCGTCAGTAATATTTAGACAGGTTTTCTTATTCCCTGTCTGCACATAGCAATGAGTTGCATGGCCTCCCAATCTCACATACTATACTGTATTATCACATACTATACTGTATTATCACATACTATACGGTATGTATGCAGTGCGAGTAGGCACACTTCGAAAGCAAAGGGTGGTCTGTAATCACCGGAGGAAGTAAACTTTATTGCAGATCAGATAGAAAGTCGCCATGCAACACTGAAACACATTCCCATAGTTAATTAAGTTGTTTAATATGAAAGTTTCAATTAAGTTATTGATTGTTTTTTATAAATACATACAGAGCAAGTTTTTGTCTGCTGAAGCACAAGCGTTTGCTTTGAAGCTTTGATACATGCTGTGATACTAGACAGTGTAGCGATAACGCTGTGGTAGTGACAGCTTGGGAGTGCAGGCCAAATGTGACGCAATGTGGATCATCACGCTTTCTCCCGCGGGCCAAACCCAAGTCAACTCAGATCATCTTTGCCACTTAGTCTGTGACTGTCATCTTCTTCTCACCATTTCTTTATGATGGCGACAGCATTCCCACGTTGTCAAGCTGGGTGGAGACATGCGCTGTCTTAAAGCAGAGGCCAGGCTGGGAAGACGCGATGTCATTACCTTTGGCTGCTGCACGCAGAAGGACACCACTGGAGGATACGCCGAGCGGGAGATGTCCGACCGCTCCCAGAGAGGCGAGGAGAGCGTCTTTGAGGACATTTCGCTCCCAGGCAATTCAATATCCTGAGAGATCACTAGCGGCTTCCATCTGAAAGATGGGTGGGGGCTGGATGGGTGGTAGTGGTGGTGGTGCTGATGAAGACAGAGCCGAGGATATAGGTATTGGGGGCGGGGGGGGCAATATGGAAGAGGAACTGGGTTAAACCCCCCCCCCCCCTCGCCCCCCCCAAAGACGCCATGTTGTTCTTGGGCTTCGAACAGTTTACCCGTATATACACAGGCTATGTGAAGCTGTCCAGGCCACCATTTAGTGCCCTGTGTGGAAAGAACCCGCCTGTAAGGCTTGTTTAAACAACGTGTCTGTTTCATCAATATTTTTCTCTGTGTGAGCGTTGTTTGTGTGTTTTATATGTCCACTTTTCTAGCGAATCGCATTGCTGTGTTTGGCAGAAGTGTGTGTGTGTGTGTGTGTGTGTGTGTGTGTGTGTGTGTGTGTGTGTGTGTGTGTGTGTGTGTGTGTGTGTGTGTTTGTTGTTGCCTAAGCACCCTGCGGGTAGGTGTTTAATTATGATTTCATCAGCTTGCAGGAAATTTTGATTAAAAGCCACTGTGTCATGCCCGGCCACCTGCTTGCACACTGATTCTTATTAAAATTGAGTGCGAGTCCTCAGACGAGCTGAGCCAATAAGATGAACTTTATGCACTGCTTCACATGGGAGTCCTTTTGGAGATCAACTTACTCATTCATTTCCTTCAGGAAACTCTCTCACACAAACAAGCTCTTAAAAACAAGCCGAGGGTAGCTCGTGGCATTGCCGTGGTATTTTTCCAAACCAACAGGCCCTGTGACTTCACTCCCTTCTCTCCCCCCCGAAGCTGCTCGGAGCATAAGCTCTTCCTTTTATGTTTCCTGTCCCCCCCCCCCACACACACACACACACACACACACACTCACTCCCAGTATCCCACTCCCACCTTGTCCGCCTCCCCTGCTCTTTCCCTCGGCTGGGCTCCAGATGATTTACCCCCACCCCGCCTCCTCACACCACCCCTTGTCTTGCTGGGACACAGTAGGGGCCCCCTGTTCTAACACTGTGGCTACACTGGGGCCTGTATCTACAACCTCCTCCTCCTCCTCCTCCTCCTCCTCCTCTTCCTCCTCCATGACATTCTTCACTCAGGCCTGGGCTTCTCTGGATGCCTGTGGAGCAGTGTGAGGATGAGTCCGGGTTTAAACAGTCAGTGTGTGGGGGTCTGTGTGTGTGTGTGTGTGTGTGTGTGCAGGGGTTAAGGTCACTACAGGTCAACATCTGTTCTGGATTATCCTGTGCAGACATCATTCTCTCAGAAACGAACTCTTCACTCTCTTTTTTATTTTCTTTGTGTGAGTGTGTGTGTCTTGGGCAACGTGTAAGTGTGTGTGTGTGTGTGTGGGTAATTTTAGGGGAAAAGGGGGGCAGGAGGGTGGTAGGTAGTGGACACTGTCCCTCCTTCGTCATCATTCACTCCTTTCACAGCAGCGTCCCGCGGAGGCTCCGGCTGCAGCCGTCTCCTCCAGGCCCAGATGGGGGAAGAGAAACACAATCTGCTATCAAGCGACTGGGAGGTGCCGCCGCCGCCGCCGCCGCCGCTAACGAAACGCGCTGCTGAGAAGCTGAGAAGTTGTTCGCACCTGTTGATCCTTGGACGGTTCACGATTTGGCCTGTCAGCTATTGCGTGGGGGCCGTGCGCCCCAGAAGACGATAGTTTTACAAGCATGTACACGACCCCTTTCGCCCATTCCACCTGGTAAATCTCTCTCACTCTGAGCCGGCGGTATCCTCCCTCAGAACACTCCCGTTCCACTTATCAGGGGGATTTTCAAGAGACTCCTCAGTAGCGCTTCACATCAGTTTTCAGTTAAACAGCTCCACACTATCGCATTTTTGTGCGGTACGACCTGTTTCTTTAACAGTGGGAAGCCTCTGCGAGGCACTTCAAGCCAAGGCTGTTGTTTTGACAGTTCTTTAAGGAGGAGAACAAAATTCATAATTGGTTCCTGTGAAAGAAAAAACCAAAACAAAAGGTATGTCAGTATCTTCACCCCCAGTCTGACAGATCTCATTACCCTGTCTCCTGGCAGGCTAATTCACTACGCTCACATAAACCCCACAGGTGTGCGCTATATTTGTATAAAGTGCTTACCAAGTTCACAAAAACATCACATATTTCAGGCTTGAAGTCACCATGAGGAAGGGGGGTGAGGTGGAGGTTAGTCTAAGTGAATGGTGTGTTTGTTGAAGTGCGAGCATATTTTTAAATAAACAGCAGTAGCTGTGGTCTGCTTAGGGTCGGAGTGGAGGAGGAGGAGCTGGGTCCTGCCAAATGGGGCCCCCCCCCCCCCCCACATACATACATACATACATACTTACATACATACACACACACACACACCCACATATATACATACATACATACTTACATACATACACACACACACACACACAGGGAGACCATGGAGGATTAACCGGGTCTAACGAGGCATCAGGGCAGAACTAACAGGCATGAAGAGACGAACAAGACACTCAGGGGCCTAGTGCCTGGCACATTCATACACACACACACACACATGCTCACACACACAGAAACATACATGCTTGCTCTCACATAGTCATTCTTGCCTAAACATACACACCATTGTTAATGGTGAGTTAAGAAGTGACACAAACTCGCAATATCCTGTCACACACACATCTTTTCACTGTAGTGATTTAGATTTGTGTGTTTTTACATCAAATTTTTGTGTGTAAAGACTATGAAACCAAACTCTATCATCTGATAAAAATCTAGAAAATAAAGGCATTCATGCAAACAGCCAATGTTTTGAAATCCCTATTTGTCCTGATGGTAACTGTAAATGTATGGATTTATTTGATTTCACCTCGTTTATTTGACATGTCCAGTGTTCTGTAGCTGTGAGTTTATGTAATCCATCTCAGTGTAGACAGGGTAAGCCGCACAGAGATATTAACTAGCAATCTTTTGATCTTCCAGAGAGAGCCAATTTCTTGAAAACTTCCTGGCGTGTTCCAAGGAATTTCGAGGTTCCTCTCTGTGAATCTGTGATCTGGCGATGTTTTTCTTCTCATCGTTTCACCCTCTCCCTCTTCTTGGACAAACTGTGAAGATTTGCGGGTATGCCCCCCCCGCCCCTTCGCCCTCCAACAGCAACTCCCAAGGCCTCTGCTGATGGGCTCCCGTAAAATGCTTTCTTGAGGCCCTTATTACTCCCCGAGATTATGAACACAGGGTCTTTTTCACTCAGACCTTAACAGCACAAGGGATTTGCGAGGCCAGGCTGCCTTGGTAATAAACCACCCGTATCAGGGCTGCCTGCTGACTCTCCCCATAACCCACTAGTTCCTTAATCCACTGCTTTCTCCTTGTTTGGATTGGAAGCCATTCTTTTTTTAATGACCATTGACCTTCTCCTCAGTATCACTGCACCCCAAAAGCAGACCCCACAACATGATGTGCACCCATTTCTAGTCATCTAGCCATGTGTGCGCCAAGACCAGGTTGTGCTGCCAGGCTTTGTGCATTTGGGTTGGATTTGATAACATAACAGACCTGGGGTCAGTGGTGATGGACACTCACCCAATGAGGGCGAAGAATTCAATTCAAGATTCAAGTGTTTTATTTGTCACATACAACGAATGTAGTGAAATGTGAAAGGGTCTATGCTCCACACTGTGCAAAAATAAAATAAAATAAAATAAAATTTAAATAAATAAATGAATCCTTGAAAAGGAGTGATATTGAAGACCTAGGGTCTGTGGTGATGGACACCACCTCTGGACCCCCCCCCCTCACGCTCTCCCAATCATCTCTTTCCACCTTCTCTCATCAGCTGAGTTAATCAAGATGTTTGGATAAGGTGCGGGATACGCTCCTGGACTCCCACATCTTCAGGCTCTGTCTGTTCTGCTCGCTTCCCATAATTCCGTGCTTCGTGTGAATGGTACGGCGGGGTACGACTCTTCTGGGAATTTCTTGACAAGAGATGGCTCACCGTGGAATGTAAGCCTGCTGTCTCCTGTGTCTTAAATAATTCCCAAAGAAGTTGCTATTCATCCAGACTAGAGTGCATTCTTGACAGTGGATTGTAAAACCTAACCCCTAAACAAAACACTCTCTTTGGCTCTGACCTTCCAGTCACTGGAAGATTACACGGACACGATATTTTGCCAGCACGTTGATTGACAGTGAATGAGATGGGGGTAAAAAAACAAAAAACATGCCTCACTACCCCGAACCACCATTCTATTTTGAGATGTATTAGGCTAAAGAGAACAGGGGTGGGGGGGCATTCATTGAGATTCTTGTCCTGCTGTTGTTTTGCTGGATGGCGTCTCAGTATTATAACTCTTTGTAAACATTCCAGAGGCCTCTCGGTGACGAGTCCCTGAGCGTCTTCCCACAAAATGGATTGCACCCGTACGCCACCGAGCAACAGCACCCCAAGAGGGCCCTTCAGGCCGACCAATTGCGACAGCGCGAATATTGGGCGCATACATCAAGCTGCTTCAGGAATCTCTCATGTTACGAGACCAGACCCTGTGCTGCCTGAAGCCGTGAGGTTGCCACCGCTGCACACACTTGAGCAGGGGCCTCTTCAGTCCCTGGCGTAGTATCTGAAAACACGCAGCTGGAGAGAAATCTGGCAGCTAACAAATTATGAATGCCTAATGGAGGTGTAAAAGTTTCAGTTGCGAAAGTGAGACATACTACCCCTGGTCTCTCACCCATGCTCTGGGACTCGGTTAACGATTTTCAGTCATTAGATCTAGCCTACAGCTTGAGCCGTAATGGCTTGCAGATACACGTCATTGGTACCAAATACAAACTGGGGCGATCATTTTTTTTAATCTTATTTTTTTCGGGGTGTGAGTGAGTCCTGCCTACAGTTTCCCTGTTTGGAAAACCTAATTTCATTCAGGCATATTAACCGTTAAGCATCAATAAAGTCAGCCACATGCCACGACTGGCATTTGTGTGTGTGAGCGAGACTTAATGACGCAAGACCCTCTCGTTAACACCAACCAAAATGCAGTGCATCAACCAGTGATCCGCCTGTTTCACGTAACCGCCGCCCACCACACTAATTAATAATCAATGGATACAAGGTTTGGAGGCACACTCACTCACAGACATCCATTATTCACGCCGATTACATCCCACATACGCGCGTCCGCATCGGCTAGATCGCGCCTTGCTCCCTTTTACACCCTCCGACTGGTGGGCTTCAGAAGAGCTTACGGCAGGCACACATCACCATTCATTAGCCGCCGCGCCCAGGCGCTAATGCCTTACTCCGAGGCTCCTCCGCAGCCGCGGTCTATTTCTAAGTTATAATTACGCGCAAGTGCAAGGCATTTAGAGTCTGAAAGTAACTGCTGTGCAAATTGCCATGATAGACCGTTCCCGCAAAGGGGGGACGGAAGACAAGGAGGCCACTTCATTTTCTTTCTTTCTTTTTTTTTGTTCCTTCTTTTTTTTCTTCTTGCTTCTCTTTCAGGGCTGGGGAAATGAAATACCTTGTAGATGGCCAAGGTAATGTTTGATTTGTCTTTTGTTCCATTTGACATAAACGGTATCAGTCTGCCCTGAAGCACTCAGAGTAGAGAGTAAGAACACCGCAGAAAGGTCACCCAAGGACGTAAACGCTTTAAAATATGATGAAGACGAAGGAATTTTTATTTTATTTATATGTTTACAGTGAAAACACACACCGACAAAATCACACACAAAAAGGTATTACTTAGACAAAAGGCTGTGGTTTCACAAAGCATGGCCCTCTGGACACGAGCTGCATGTGTTTTCAATACAGCCATATTCAGAACTCATGCCAACTAGCTGATTGATTTATGACTTTCAACATAAAGTTTACAGTTCTGGCTGTTGTCTCTTATCAATAGTCTCTTCCGTCTTTACATAGAATCTATATGATTGACTGCTCAGAGGGCTTTTTTGAAGAGAGCCTTCAAACTGCATATACTTTTGAAACCGTGACGATGAAATCTTTGAGACGTGGGAAAGTAGAGCCAGTGTTATCTGGCAGTGGTTAAATCAGATCTCTCTTTCTCCAGGTGTTCCTGATAATCAACATGAGGGATAGGTTTGACCTTCATTAACCCCACTAGATCATGTTTAAAACCGTGTTCACTCTTGCAATTTCACATGTGCTTCATGCCAGAGCAGATTTTCTACCATGGAGATAAGAAAAAATTACTTTCGAATGGCTGCAGCCAGACTGTATCCTGAGAGTTTTCAGAAACCATGATCGCATTTTAATAGCAGATGTCATATTTCTGAAAATGTTGCCAATTAAAATTCCATTTTCCATTAATAGACTGTGTTGTGTGAGATCAGGTCTGACCTCTGACCATTTCCATCTCACATTTTCAGATAAAAAACAAGCTGCTGTCTTCTGACAGTCCACCATTAAAACAGAAAAGAAGAGATGGCTAGGGTAGGTAGACCTCTGGGACTGATTCTGATAATACCTTCTTCCTTGATTGGGAATATATCTGTTTGTTGTCAAAATTCACCTCATCCTAGCTCGTTCCGTGCCACTTGGGACAGTTTGATGCACATTGAGTAGTTTGCTGATTTCCTTGGTTTCCGGTTCCCCCTTAGTATGGGAGCATCGCAACATTCCCACTGTCTTAGGACACGTGGGTTTATAAATAGAGACGGAAAACCACTGAGACAATCATGCCAATGCCAGTTAGACATACAACATAAACAGAACTGAGAGAGTGCGTGTGTGTGTGTGTGAGAGAGTGTGTGAGTGTGTGTGTGTGTGTGTGTGTGAGAGTGTGTGTGTGTGTGTGTGTGAGAGTGTGTTTGTGAGGGATGGTTGGGGGTATGGAGGCTAAAGGGACCTATCACCTCCATATTATCCTCCCCCATTCCATCCCTCCCTCCCACCATCCACCCATCCATCTCTGTCTTTCCTCTCCTCCTCCCCTCCTTCTGTGAAGAGAGGAGCAGTTCAGACCCAGGCGAGTTCACCAGTCCTCCATCCCCAACCGTCCGTTCCCCTGTGGGCTTTGCTTATTTGTATTTGTCCTATGTTTTTGTTTGTGTTCTCTTCTTCCTCTTCCTCCTCCTCCTCCTCCTCCTCCTCCTCGTCTTTCTCCTCAGGGCTGTTCCACGTGTACGCTGGAATTTTCCGGATTCTCATGCCGTGTCAGCGACAAACAATGCACCCCCCCTTCTACTAGTTCCCCAGTTCTGGGGAGTGCGAGAACCCTTTATCGTATCCATTCAGTCCAGTTGTGAGCTTGGGTAATTCTTTCCCTTTTATGGCTGAAGCGAGGCTACTGCTTGGCCCTAGGGACTTGACCTTCACTCTGTAGTGTAGTCACAGGCACTTGATCTTCTGCTCATGGAGTTCTGGTGGTACTGGTCGAGTTATTTGTTTAAACTGTCAGACATATTTTGAAACGCGGACACAGACACATAGACTGCGTCGAGGAAGCTGTCGCCCTAATATGGCCCGGGGGCGACACTTTCTCAGGCTCTTTTGTCGTTTGCGATTTTAGTCAAGAATGCATTCTGACAGTTAGCCGGGCTGCTAGAATATCACTTTGCCTCTTTGCATACCCTTATCTTGTGTTTTCTTTTCTTTTTTGATTGGGTGTGAGTGGGGAGTGTGTGCGTGTGTCTGTGTGTGTGTGTGTGTGTGTGTGTGTGTGTGTGAGCGGGTGGGGGGTTAAATTGCTGAAGCTAAGTTCATGTTGACATCTTTTCTTTTACAGCAGTTGAAAGTTAAAGAGTGGTTTTCTTCTAACTCTCTCTCTCTCTCTCTCTCTCTCTCTCTCTCTCTCTCTCTCTCTCACTCTCTCTCTGTCTCTAACCCCCCCAGCCAGTGAGAAAGTCCTGACGGTGAACTTTAGTCAAAGTACCTGGCGGGGCTCAGGCTTTGAATGATAGTAGGGAATGTCTTGTGTGCTGTGCTTGTGTGTGTGCGTGTGTGTGTGTGTGTGTGTGTGTGAGCGGGGAGTGTGTGTGTGTTTGTGTGTGTGTGTGTGTGAGCGGGGAGTGTGTGTGTGTGTGTGTGTGTGTGTGTGTGTGTGTGTGGTGTGTGCTGTGCCTGTGCTGTGCCTGTGTGCGTAACCCCCTAACCCCTGAGCCACTGGATCTACAGTACCTGGAATGCACAGACCCTGGCCTTATGTTCTCCATAAAGGCATGTCATCCATCACTTCCTCCCCACAACACAGGGATTCTGGGATAGCTCTTCATCCGTTTTTTCTCTTCACATCAATGTGGTTCGAGAGCGGGCATTAATTACATGTGTTATGGCTGTGGAAACAGAGGAGAGGTTTCTTTTGCGTCCAGTTATGGTCTTGAAAACCAACAGCTGGGTTTGGGTTCTCAGGCTTGGCCGCTTGTTTCTTTTATAACTGACAAAGCTTGGGTTGTTTCTGAGGGTGAGTGAGTGTGTGTGTGTGTGTGTGTGTGTGTGTAGGGGCAAGGCT
>NC_045169.1:11378664-11479586 GCF_900700415.2 Clupea harengus
GGCATGGTAATGAATAATTAAAAAAAGTAAAATTCCCGTCTGCATTCAGATCTGTCATTTTTCTATTTTGTCCTTTTCACATAGCCTCTGCTCCTGTATTAAACAGAAGCCAATGGGGGTGGAACAGGTAGGAAACTTGTTTTAACGTGATTTGAATATGATTTGTGCCGCCTGCCTGCTGGTGTCTCCTGTGGGTCTTTAATGCCGCCATGCGTAATTGCATGCCTGAAGCGGACCAGGTGGCAGTGCTTTTGTGGCTTGCGCACCGGGAACACCCAACGGCCAAACTCGCTCAGCTATGGAGAGGGGATAAAAAGAGACACCTCAGAGGGCTTTAAAAGCTTTGGAACATACAGTGCAATGCCATCACACATATTGCTCAATGCAGTAGCTCAATAATAATGTGAAGCCTTAGAGTTGACCAGATTAGGAGATCAATTAGTGGAATTATGACAATTATACAAATTTTACACGGTTCTAATTAGTGTCTGTTGTGTTTGATCGCAAGTTCACAATAATGCCTCAACAATTTATGTCTGTGGTAACAGCAAGTTGTCTTTCAAAGAAGTTGGCGCGTATCAAGTCTTTAAACATCGCTTCAACGCGCAGCCCTGTCTCCTACAAAGAAAGCACCAGAGCCCCACAGCTTTTTCAAGTCTTTCATTATTTCGAGCCCTTGAAGCCTTCCCTACCCTCCACCCACCCACCCAACCACACCCCACCCCATCCCCAGTCCCCCTGTCCCCCAAGCCATCCGCAGGTCCCTTAATTGCTTTTTTTGTTTATCGTCCTCACATATTCATGAAGTCCCCGTTGGCCCTCCGCCAAGCAGGCTGACCAATCAGTGCTTAATATTCCTCCACTCATTTCCCGTCACGGCCTAGGTGGTCATGGCGGCGGTAAAAGAAAAATGCAGAATTGTTGCTTTAACTTGTTTGTCCTTCATGCAGTTGTGGAGAAGATTGAGTAGTCAGTGGCTGCCCCCCCCCTCTTCCTTTTCTCCCACTTCTCTCTGTTATTCTGTTTTCTGTCTCTTTTCCCTCCCTTCTTCTATCTCTCCATTAGTCGGTCTCTCTCTTTTTGTCTTGCTGTATACTTCTTATGTCTGTAACTAAAAAATAACTGACTTTTCATGTCTCTATACCACTCTCGTTACACCCTCCTCTCTCTTTTTTTAAAACTCTGTTACTTTCATTCCTCCATTCTTATCTCTCTCTCTGTCCTCCTCCCTCCTCTCTTTGACTGCACCTGTGGAGGCTGAGGGACTGAGGGGTTGAACACCCTCTGGGTAAACGGCGGGGTCAGCCGGAGGCCCCTCTCCTCTCCTCTCCTCTCCTCTCCTCTCCTCTCCTCTCCCCACCGCCTCCTCTCATTGCCCTGGGATGTTTGGGTTCGGTGGTGGCCCTGCTTGACTCATTCAGCCTTTATTACAATCTCATTAATCCTTACCTGACCTCTCCTCTGTGTGTGAATTTGTGTGTGTGTGTGTGAGAGAGTGTGTGTACTGTATGTGTGAGAGAGAGACTGTATCTTTGTGTGTGTGTGTGTTTTGTGTGTCTATCTCTCTGTGTGTGTGTTTGTGTGTGCGTGCGTGTGTGTGCGTGCGTGTGTGTGCGTGTGTGTGTGTGAGTGAGAGACTGTATCTTGTGTGTGTGTGTGTGTGTGTGTCTTGTGTGTGTGTCTCTCTCTCAGTGTGTGTGTGTGTGTATGTGTGTGTGTCTACACTGCCTGCCATCGTAGAGTCACAAGCACACACGACACCAATCAGAATACAAAAGAAGCGCCAGCGTGTTTCTGTGTGTGTGACACGTCACCCTCCCACTCCCGCTCCTGTCTCCCTGTTGGCATGATAAATTATTCATCTGCCCCTCCGTCTCTTTTTTCCTTTTTCATTTCATCACTTCTGGTTCGTCCTCTTTCTCTGTTGGTAGCTCTGTGTCAAAACATGACGGTAGACGTGACCACCATCACCCCCCCCCGCCACGCACACACACACCCACACACACACACCATCACACACACATACACACCATCACCCACCCTTCCCCATCTACCACTTCTCTGCCTCTCTTCTTCACTTCCTCAAACAAACTCAACCCTTCTCCTCCACCATGGTGTCGCTGGTGTTAGTTTGTTTCTCAGCAGTCACTGCTGGTATGCTTACTCACGCAGCAACACAATGATTCACTGTGTCTGTTTGTTAGCACAGGTGGCGCGAGCAGAGGTTTCAGCCTCAGCAGGGGCAGGACACACTCCCCCAGTGTTGTCAGAGCAGAGCACTATTGGCTCAGATCTGTCACGCTGTTAGCCTTTTAGCCTGTTAGCCTGTTAGCCAGAGCGGGAGAGAGATTTGCGGGCTGGGGTGTGTGGGGTATGTATCCTCTTGTGAATGGCAGCGAGGGCTGGGGTATGTTTTTATTGCCATGTTAGCTTTGACTCTTCTACCTAACTGATGCCTCCCTTAGGTGGGTGTACTCTGCTGACCCAGCTGTAAGCAGCTTTGCCGGCCTGGCAAGACACAGCTGGGCCGCTTAGTCGACTCATTCACCAAACTCTGCCAATGGGATAGGTTGTGTTATTGGTTGTGCTTGTGTTATGCAATGATTTATGTATTTTTTTACTATTGGCTACTGAGAACTGAGAACAGTTTACGCTCAGGCAGCACTTTAAATGTAATTCTCAAAATGGAGCATCATATGATAAAGACAGACTTTGGTCAATGGATTCTTCTAGAATTCCGTCGTACTAAAGAGTCAAAAACCTCATAGTTCAAACCGCTCTTCTAACCTTTTATCTCATTTTATGAGAGCCATGGCACTTTAGTTTTTAAAACTACTTTTCTTTCTTTGTTTTCTGACTAAAGCAATTGTATTATAATTTCAGCAGTCGTTTTCCACACAGGGCTGGGGCGACGTGTTGGCAACAGGTCCTAGCTCCACCCTGTGGCATCTTCCCAACGATGGGAAAACGACCCGAATTGCAAAGCTCTGCACGTTTCACTGGCATGTCAATGAGATAGTTTGCAGTATTGCAAAAGAAACTAATCCACGACTGCGGAGGTGGTGGTTAGCTGAGACCCCACCCGTAATAAAAACATTCTCTGACTCTTTCTCAGCTTCTCTCTCTCTTGTTTGTTTCTCTGTGGCTTCTGCATACCATAAAAGCCTTCGTGAGTCAGGGGAAACAAACTAACAAGTCAGCCTGCAAACCCTCCTTGTGTGTGAACTACAAAGCCAGCCCTAAGCTCAGCGAAGGGTTTTCCCTACTCGGTAGGGCTGTGTGTGTGTGTGTGTGTGTGTGTGTGTGTGTGTGTACTTGTGTGTATGTACTTACGTGTTATGCCTCTGTATATGTGTACTCATGTGTGTAAGTATGTGTGCACGCATGCAAGTGGATGCTTGTGTTTATATCAGACCTCCCATGCTGTGCTGAGCATAGCTGGCATGTGGCCAGCAAGGATGTGTTTCCCCACAGAAGACAAGTATGTGTGTGTGTGTGTGTGTGTGTGTGTATATATGTGTGTGTGTACGTACACATTTTTGTGTGTATGTGTGTGACTTTGGTTTGTACTGATCGAGAGGGACGAGGATGAGGTACATGGGAGTTGTAACGTTTGGCTGCTTTGCCTGCTTTCTGACTGAGAAGGACCCCCTGCTAAGGACACAGTTACTGGCTTAGAAATAAGAGGACTCTTGCTCTCTAATTACTATGGAGACAGTCAACATCATTATCCACTATTTTCCACTACCCATTTCAAAATAAGTGACAACAGATTTTCATTATTTCCAGATCTATCATTTGAATGCCACAAATCTGTAAATTATTATTTACAGCTTTTGACATCTCGGTGGGAGTTAAAAGAGGCCTGTGCTAGAACCAGAGATAGCCCTCTTGAATCGTACTTTTTACTATCTCAAACAATGCATTTGTTCAAACGCTTTCGATTGTTATTTTCATGAAAACTCATGGCTGTTTTCTGATTATGGTCCAGATGTTGACATGAAGCAGTTGCTTTTGAGTTCACATAGGCCCCTTCAGGACTCCTCGTTTTAACTTTGAGCTTGTCTTTCATGTTTCGTTTGTGCTTTTTGGGTTTGATTTGGATATCAAAAGAGTAAAGCTTCGATAGCGATTTACCTTTGTTCCGTTCAGTTCATTGATGTCCTTTTTTAATCTGATTGTGTTTGTGGTTGCTTAGCAGCATAATGTGTGGAGAGACACAGATCTGCATCAACACAGGAAAGGGCTCAATCTGACCAAAAACCTGCAATTAATATTTGAATTGATTTAACGTCGTTTCTAATTGAAGCAACAATATGTTGTCTGCACAGACACTAAAATCCATTCTGTGCAGCTTTCATGACTATATATTAGCATGCATTAACACAATCAAAGGACTGCATGTGGTCTAACATTCTTTCGCTGCTATTTTTCTTTTCTTCACCCTTTAATTGAATCATCTCGGAGCGGTTTAGGCGCTAACGGACAGTCTGGCGAGAATAAATGATGACCTCTCTGATTGAATTAGGCAGCGGACTTGGCTCAGTGATTTTATATTTTCCCAGAGAACTCGTGGCGCTTGTTTGCTACTCTGCTTGAGAGAATGCTGTTGTGGGGTTGCGTCACACACACACACACACACACACACACACACACACACACACACAGACACACACACACACACACACACACACACACACACACGCGCGCATAAACACACAACCTGCTGTCTGACATTTAGGAAAGCCCCAGGCTGAGACTGTGGTTGTAACAATGACGTCTCTGCAGCTACAAGACAGTGACCCACAATAAGTGCTAGAAATTTCTAGAACATTGGAGTCTGTAGACTGAGATTTAGAACACTTTACTTGAAGCCCCTCTCATAAGACAAACATAACTATGCCAGATGTCCATAAGCCTACCAGATGCCAAGCTATGGCAGCTATAACTATGACTATGCCATACCCTGTCACAAGATGCCATGACAGTCACTGTGCAGTGATATAACAGTGATATGTTGCCATTGTCAGCGGTTCTAGTGGCGAGTAGGCTATTTAATGCTCTAACAACTTATTCGTATATAACATATGCAGTTATATCACACACAGTTTTTAGAAGTGATAATACAATGCCTGATAATGGGAATGTGATATTGTACCTGCTTTGGACACCGACTGACATGATGACAGTATATTCTGTCCGTCATAACATGTTTGTGATATGGGTGAATAAGTGTTTTTGGCACGCCAGACACAACTCTACACTCAAAGGCACTTCTGGCTTTCTTGGTGCCCAGGGGCGGCGCCAGGGGGGGGCTAGGGGGTGCTCTAGCTCCCCCTGGATTAGCCATAGCACCCCCATAGCACCCCCAAGAAAATAATGGTTTATTTATTATTGTTATTTAATTTAATTCTGCGTTATTTATTGTGTGATAATAATATTTAACTCACAAAAGAAAATAATAACAGATTTAAATTGTTTTAGACACAGAGCAATCATTCTGTCATAGCCTATGACCCAACTTTCACGTCGCACGCTTGAATGTTGACGTTACTGGACGGTTGAAGGAGAAAGCGAACTAGTGCGTGGTAGTTTCAAGTGAATATCAACAATGCATCGGTTTTTGCTACCTAAATGGCCATGTTTGGAAGAACGATTAAGAAACAAGAGTGACGTAGAAGAAGAAGAAATGCCAGGGGTATCTGGTGTGGATTTTTAAGGAGAGGAACGTTGTGGTCAAGGAGGTCAACCCTCCACCACTACTGAGGGTGCTAACCATGGTGCTAACAGCATCAGTGACATTAGCATGAACGCTCAGGATGGTCCGAGAAGACCAAAACTCCAGAAATATCCACCTTGCATGTTTGGAGTCCAACAAAGGAGTTTTTGTAAAAGCTGGTTGGGACAGTTTGCGTTGTTGGAGTACAATGCAACTAAGGTATTGTTAGCTGTGTAACATTAATGAAAGCTGTCTGATCATGCATTGATTGCCCTGTGTCGCTGAAGACTCGTTTCGGTTGATTAGCAACGAAGATGCCCTTTTTTGCCGAAGATTTTAACTTTTTGCCTTTTTCCTCTTTTTTGGATTCTTTTGGAGACGCCTTTAAAAAAATCAGAGACTCTTTAGCCTAAGACAAGCAGCCTGTCTGTGTGCTAGGTATGCTATACATAAGGTTCTATGTGATTACTGTTGATTGTAAACTGAAATAATATATACCTTTTTAACGCATTTCTGACTCTTTGACTGTTTTAGTTAATTCTATCTGCTATTCCAAGATTAATTTCACTCTATCTGACATGGTAGTGGTCACCTGTCGCCCAACTTTAATCCTCACAACCACAAGTGTTTTAAAGTAAATTAGGTATTTGGGATTGCGGACTCTATAACATGCTGTATGCCTTTTGTCAGTGACCGTCGCAGATGTGCGCGTCTGTCGGAAGAAGCCTAGATAATAATAATACAATCGGTTTGATAGGCGCTTTTCAAGGACCCCAAAGACGCTTCAGAGAGCAAACATGTAAGGTTGTTGTAGTAGAGAACCATGTAACACATAGGCTATCATCCTAATTTCATAGCACCCTCACTAAAATGCCGAGCTCCCCCATAGCACCTGCAGACAAAAATGTCTGGCGCCGCCACTGTTGGTGCCTGAGAGGAACAAACTAATTCTGTCCTCCTCCTCCATTGAAATTGTGTTCCAAGGGTGTGCATGTGTGTGGGGGTGGGGGCTAAGATCTGTTCCTCATCATGTGCAACAGTAGGCACCTCGGGCAATTGCTTATATTTTCTATACCAAGAACAGCAATTTGCTTAAAGTGTAGTTTTCTCTGGCAGATACATATTTGCACCATCTGCTCACTAACGTTTGAGAAGCACATTCTTCTGCAGTGAGTAGAGAGGAGGATAGAGAGAAAGAAAGAAAGAATGAATGAAAGAATGAAGGGAGGGAAGCAGAGGAGGGAAATGTGTGGATCTGGTTTCACATGGGCTGAGACAATGGCGCCATTCAGGCACAATAGGAGTGTGGCGTCCAGCGTGACTGTGGTCTGATAAGACCTCACTGCTCTCCACCTCACTTTTCATTAGTGTGGGTGTGTTTGTCAGTTATAGTGGATGTGTGTGTGTGTGTGTGTGTGTGTGTGTGTGTGTGTTTGTGTGTGTGTCTGCTTGCTTAGGAACTTGTTTTTAAACACTTTTTAATGACGAATTCATTATTTCATATTAATAATATGGCATGCACATAAGTGCTTTCTGACCCTGACATAAGCCTACATCAGGATTAATGAAGGCTGATCATAGCTGACATTAAATGTTGGTGTAAAAAACAAAAAAAACAAGGTGACATGGCATAATGCTGGGTCACTTGAGGTTACGTTATGATCTTGTTTGGGTTGGAATGACATACCATAATCATTTCTGTGTCTTCTTTGACTTACTGATCACTCCAGAGGTCCAAATAAGCCCTGTTTCTGTTAAGAAAAGCTATATAAATGAGAGTTATGTCACCAACCACGAGTGCAGAGACAGTTGATGAGACATTTGATGCACTCCTGGATCATTTTAGCATGACGATTTTGAATGTCACAGATGTTGTTGCACCAGCACAAGTCATCTCTGAGCAAACAGAAAGCACTGTGGAGAAACACCATGATGGTAAAAACCCTGACAAGACAATGCAGGAAAGCTGAATGGAAATGGAGAAACACAAAACTTCAAATCCACTATGACCTCTATAAACAAACCTGCACTCTGTTTGTCATGGTTGACAAGCTTACAAATCCCCCAAAACAGATCTTGTTGAGAACTTGTTTCCAGAGAGAAATGTGATGAGTTTGCATGCATCATTAGACCATCAACACCACACAGTCAAACAATAAAACTATTCTCTCTCTGCGACCACCCAGAAATAACTTGATTATTATGTCACATTTTAATACAACTGACCAAAAAACTACTACTTGCTGAATGAATCCAAACACAAACGCAGCTCATCAATTAAATCACAAATGCACACATTAACGTAACGTGGCGCTGGAGTTATCAAGCAGTATACAGTCATTGTGGTCTGCACTCGTAGTAACACATCTAAAGCAGACTACGGCCCAAATAACACGCAAAATAACACGCCAAATAACACGCCAAAATAACACGCAAATAACACGCCAAAATAACATGCCAAATAACACGCCAATATTACACACCAAATAAGTAATAATGCAATAGACTCACCAGTGATGTTCATTGCTTGAAAAGAAAAGATGCACGATGACCATCTGGACAATCTTGTCAATAACTTTTCTGTCAAAGTCCTCCATTCCATGATTGGATTCATTTTCAATTGTTAGCATAGTAAGTGCATTTCACTTCTCTTGCCCAGGGTATTGCGTGTAAATGTCTTCCCAAAGTTAACTCTTAGATCCATAGGCTCAGGTCAGCTAGTAGAGCCCAGAGTCCAAACTAAGCACTGTTATTCTGCATGCAACTGGAACAAACTGCCATAAATAATAATAAAAAAAAAAACATTTCTCTTTTCATGTGCATATGATTGAGCTATACAACTTGCATTCTATTCTTACTGCACTTTAATTCTGGAAGTGGACCTCCAGTCACTCCTGATGGGGAAGTGACATCTTGGGCTTATTTGTTATTCCGAAACAGTCAGGGCTTCTTCCACTATGTTTTTATTCTCCTTTATGTACTTTGTATTTTCCTTTAATTATAGTATTTATCTTTTAATTACATTATTGTCTTTTAATCACATGTTTCTATTCTACTTTGTACTTTCTTTTAATTACATTTTTAATCTTTTATTGTTTTTGTGTAAGGCACTTTGAATTGCCTCTGTGTATGAAACGGACTATTTAAATAAACTTGCCTGGCATTTTTGGTTGCCCTCTATGAATGTTGATGTATGCTTAACTTGGAGTCATGTGGTTGTATGAGCTGTGTTCTAAAATATTGTTCTTATTGTATATTTTCAGACATATGTAACTAGGTGCATTGGTTTGTATAGTAATATGTGTCTGGAAACAGATGGGTTTGGTGTGTGTGTCTGTGTGTGTGTGTGTGTGTGTTTTAGTGTATGAATGTATGCGTGCAAGTTTCTGTGTTTATGACCTTTGTTCCTAGGTAAATAAGCCTGGGAGAATGAACATGGACATAAATAGTTGGCTACATCACTCAAGGTGAGTGACATGTTTATTCCACTAAGCGTTTGTGAATAAAATGTCCATATTTCCAGGGATAGTTCTAGAATCTCTTGATTCATTTTACCATGGCAACTGACTAGTGTCTAGTGGCACAATGTTCCACTCTTGTAGTAGAGGCTGGCAACGCAGTTGGTCTGTTTTTGTATTCCTTACCTCTTCAGATGTGAGTCTGACTTCACACAGACACGATCAAATTACTTGTAATGAGAACCCCAAGTAGGAAAGATTTGTTGATATCATTAGATGCTATTTGTTGTCATATTTTAGTCCGATTTTATACTTAATGACTTTATTACTTTAATGACTTAATTTTATGTAATACTATACCACAATCTCTTCTGTAGAGGCATACATTGTTGAGAGACCATTGCCATGACAACACCACTGTAAAAGAAGCATGAAGAATGAGCTAGAGAAATAGGCTTTTCGTCCATGAAGAACCCTGTATGGACTAAGATTTGAAATGATTCTTTCTACTGAGCACCACATGCAGTGTGATTTATGATCACACAGGATGTCAGGAGATGTGACTAATCTAATGATCTTAAGTGTGTGCTCTTGACGATGCTAGAGTGTAATAACTTGTGTATAAATGAATGTGTGTGTGTAATATGTGTGTTTTAGTGTGTGTCTGTGGACGAGAAGTAGTGTATATATTTCAGGTTGGGGGTGTGCCAGTACATTGTGTGTTTGAGCAAGGGCGTAGCAAAGCTATGTAGGACATGGAAAGATTCAGGGGCCCAGTGCTGGATAGGGGCCCTGGGACCTACCAAGCAGTATCATTTTGATACTTAGACTACAGAAGTTGAGATTTTTCCAGGGGCCCACAACTTTTGAGCTATACCCTTGTGTGTTGTGTGCGTGCGTTCGTGTGTGCGTTTGTGCGTTTGTGTGTGTGTGTGTGTGTGTGTGTGTGTGTGCGTTTGTGCATTTGTGCGTTTGAGTCTGGGCACTGCTGACCCTGTGGACGTGATAAGGTGACCCTGGATTCATATGTGTGAGTGTGTGGTCTCTCTCAGTGTGGATCAAAGCCCTGTCCCTTTGGAGGAACTCTGGACATTGCTACTGCGGACATGATAAGGCAATGCTGCATGCATCTCTGTATGTATGGTGTGTGTGTGTGAGTGTCTGTGTGTGTGCTTGTGTGTTTGTGTGTGTGTGTGTTTGTGTGTGTGTGTGTGTGTGTGTGTGTGTGTGTGTGTGTGTTCGTGTGCTTCTTCTCACTGCTTCTTCCAGGGCCTCAGATCAGAAGCCACACAGGCGAGGGGGTGGTGGGCGTCTGAAGAAGATTTAGGGGTCACCAGGGGTCGTCTTCTGCCTGACTTGAAACAGTGGATCCACAGACGGGTAGGAAATATCACACATGTTTCAGTCTAGACGCAGAGGGCCGCATACAGATTTACAGAGTTACAGATCGGGCGATGTGTGGTGCAGGCGCATAATTCGATTTAGGGGTCCTTGAACAATGTGTCTGCTTATTTTGGCCCTGAGAATAAGTCCTGGGACAACAGCTCCTGAGGGCTAAATAGAATTCCTGTGTGACCACAGAAAAACGCGTTTAGCGTGAAATAAATCCGGAGTTGCAGAAAGGGAAACACTTTTGTGCGATGTCCCTTTGTGATGCCACTCTTATCACCTTGCTCTGCTACTAAGCCCAGTTGACTTTTCACCTCACACTACATCAGATGAGTGGCAGTAGATTTTGGAGTTTAGATGGCTGGACTGAAAACAGTCGTAATTTTCACTTTTTGCATTTTAAAAGCGTAGTCTGCGAAATTACTCCTAACAAGTCCTCTAGCTATTGGTTCTATGCGTGCTTAGTTCTGGTGTTCGTACACAGTTCTGGCTCTGTAGACGGGAAACAAACATGGTGGCTCGGGTCCAAGCCATACACTATTCCAGCCTATCAACACATTACTTCATGAGCACGGAGGGGACAACTGTAATTTGTTTGACTGTTGAGTTCAAGTATCAACAACCTTTTACCAGAATCACAGCACTTTAACCAATAGTTGAAATAAAACAGTTGTGGCAGTTGCGACTTAAGTTTCGACGAGAACACTTTTCTTCTGAGGGACACCACAATAATATGAAAACTTTGCCGAATAATGCCAGATGGCATTCGTTTTTGTGCACGGTAAAGTAATATCCTTGTCCTGTCCTCGCTCTGAATTCTCTTCCTGTGGAGTTGAGGGTGTTGGAGCGCAGATGTTTGATTCTTGTGAGTCCAGCACGCCGCTTTGATCTGTTGCTACTTGATGCTAATGGCAGAGATGGTGGGAGATCAAGGAAGCCTTTAAGGGTGCCGTCAAAACCCCAAGATGGATCCATAATAAGCCTGGTGGCATTTGTTTGTGTGTCCTTGATCTTCTCATGCTGGTGTAATTTCATGGGAAGCATAAAAGCAACAGGTATTGGCCCCTGCTTGTGTTATCTCTGTTTGCATTGCTTCCACTCTCACTCTCTCTCTCTCTGTTTCTGTCTCCCTCGCTCTTCTCTTGCTCTTTTCTCTCTCTCTCTCTCTCTCTCTCTCTCTCTTTCTGTCTCCCTCACTCGCTCTTCTCTTGCTCTTTTCTCTCTCTCTCTCTCTCTCTCTCTCTTTCTGTCTCCCTCACTCTTTTTTTTCTCTCTCTCCCTCTCACTCTCTCGCTGTCTCCCTCGCTCTTCTCTTGCTCTTTTCTCTCTCTCTCTCTCTCTCTCTCTATTTCTGTCTCCCTCACTCTTCTCTTGCTCTTTTCTCTCTCTCTCTCTCTCTCTCTCTGTCTTGCTCTGTTTCTGTCTTCTCTTTCTTTCAAAGTAATCCTTGAGAGAGGAGAGGACTTAGCAACCGTGGGCAAGTGAGAATTCACAGGTCTAGTTGTCATGGAGAGAACTTGAGGGAAGGATTGGTGGGGGGGATAGTGGGTTTCCAGAGGTCAGACCATGAAAGTCACATAAACCAGGAGGGAGTTGATCCCCCAGACACCGACAGGCAGAACCCAGCACCGCCTGCATGGCATGAACACTTGTACAAGTTTATGTACACATCCACTCGGCAAAATACTGGTTCTTTTGTCACCCTAAATCAACGTTCAGCGTTATGGAGTTTTGGTCTAAGCCAAACGAACTAACTAATGAAACAGCATGCAAAACCTTGCACACACCACCAACTGCCCAGCTGCCACTGATAAAGGCTTGCTAACATGCTAACTGTTATCTTTTGACTTAATTGTTGGCAATGTCTTGCTGTGACGGTTTTGCTTACATTCTTGCAGGCTGTTCTGTCCTGGACCACAGAACTACTGCATAGCCTGAGCGGCGAGTGAGAACAAAAACTGTGTTTATCTGTCCTTCACATGACCATATATAATCAAATCGAATTGATTATACCAAACGTTGTTGCTTATAAAAACAGACCAGAAAAGTGGAAAACTGTTGCACAGTGTTGTTTTGATGGCAGTTCATCCTCAGTCTGCAAACATAGCCTGTCTACAGAGAGCTAAAGGCTTGGGTGTTCACATTTGTGGTCCTGTGCAAAATGTAGGATAAAAACCTACTGCATTTTTTGACAGTGTAGCAATGCAACAGTAAATAAATCGTAAGCCTTTCTGATGAAATACTCACTATCTACCCTTAGATTTAGTCATGGCCATACAGTCCGATTGGTAATACTCACTATCTATCCTTACATTTAGTCACGGCCATATAGTCCAATTAGTGTGAATGGTTAAAACGGTACAATGTGATGTTGAGGACAAAGTCTTCCTCGATTGTCATAGTAACCATGCCTCCTAGCGCACACGCACTCTTATTAGCCTCCGATGCTTAGTTGCCAAGACATTTCTTCCAGCTGAACAATCACATTTTAAACGTAACGACGCTGAAGAAAGTGTAAGGTCATTCGCTGATATTTATATTTGCTGATTGTATTGCAAAGTTGCAGACTTTGTGGAATTTTATTTTGGTGTGAGGGAACACATCTACCTTCGAGTAGAAATTTCTCCTCTTCTTACTCCCCCACACTCCACGGCACGCATAAAAGGCAGACATTTGTTTCTTTTGTTGTGTTGTGTCCATGAAGCCCTGAATGCCAGCCAGAAACAATCCTATTTCTGTGAATTCAGTTTTTTAGAAATGCTGCACACGTAGAGAGACTCGCCTAAGAAAAAATAAATCTTTTTTCCATCAAGGACATGGTGTGCTATTTCTTGCGCTGAAAAAGTATATTACATCATGTCTTAACATTTGCCTAAAAGCCTTTACGTTGGCTGCAGACATCAGGGGTCTTCACATTTGCTGAGTGACTCTGGCAAATTTATTGCCCTTGTGTTCCTTGAAGCTCAGGTTAACCCTGTCACACAAAGTGGCCGTACGCGCAGTAAATTTACCCCAATTAGGCCCGCAAGTGGCCATTAATTACTGTGTGGACTCGGCCGCCGAACGTTTGCCTGGTGTAACGTTTTAAGGGGGTGTTATTTGACCTGCATCAGTCCTGCTGTCTTTGGTCAGAACAGAACACTTCAAGGGCCTGACTGCTTGTTTATGTTTAAACTGGCCTGAGCTATAGCTGCTCACAGCACAGAGGGAGAGAGGGATAGAGAGAAGTGTATTTTTGTGTGTGTGTGTGTGTGTGTGTGTGTGTGTGTGGTGTGTGTGTGTGTGTGTGTGTGGTGTGTGTGTGGTGTGTGTGTGGTGTGTGTGTGTGTGTGTGTGTGTGTGTGTGTGGTGTGTGTGTAAGAGAGAGAAATGGTTCTGTGTGTGTGTGAGAGAGACAGGCGGGGGGGGGGGGGGTTGGAGAGAGAGAAGTGTGTTCGTGTTTGAGTGTCAGAGAGAAAGAAAGAAGTATGTTTCATGAGTGAGAGAAAAAGAGAGAGAGAGAACGCTAGAGAAGTATGTTTGTGTTTGAGAGAGAAGGAGATATGGAGAGAAAGAGATGGAGGGTATTCCCCCCTCTGCCCATTCATCCATCCTCAGCCACTCGTGTTTGTTCTTGCGCTAATGGGGGCTCTGGCTCCCGTCTGTTCTTCCCAGCGCTGAAGCGGCCCCCCCTGAGCCACAGCACCACACAGAGCACTACACAGCAGCCTTATCAGCACTCTCCCCGCGTCCTGAGAACCAGGCCTTATCTCTCCTCCAGAGCTGCGCCGTCTCCAGAGCCTGACCCCCTCTGGCCTCCACACGTCCACCAACCTCGCTCTGTAACCCCCCCTTCCTCCTCTTCCTCCTCCTCCTCCTCCTCCTCGTTCCTCCTCACGCTTTGCGTCCCCCAGTGCAACCCTTGGCTTTCATCTTCTCCTCTGGCCCTCCCAGGCCTGCATTCCCACTTTGAATGTCCCATGCCTGGTCTGAAAGTTCAAAGACGCTGACCGGGGGACGACGAGGGGTTGGGAACGGGTCGGGTGGAGACTGGAGGGTTTGGGTGGTGCTAAAGGGGCTAGTTGCCAGCCTTTCAACTGCTACCCCCATCCCCCACCACCCAACACCAACCATTGCCAGTAATGCAAAAGCTCCATCCTCCTACAGTGCTTGGGAGCCGGGCCCTCCCCCCCACAGGACCACTGGCACGGGGCCAGACTCTGTGCCTGGTCCACTGAAGTCATGAAATGGTTCCTTAGTTCCCACCGAGGGATTTGCCGTGGCGGATGTGGTGAAGGTCAGCTTCGTCTAATGGCAACAGCTCCCCAACCCGCCACTCCACCACCCAGACGGCCCCTGTCCTCCCCCAAAGAAAACGCTGTCTACCATTCAACTGTAAAGAAATGTGTGCTAAATTGGGGTGCTTGCGCTTTTCATTGTTTTAGAGGGATTTATGGCTAGATCCCTGCTGTACAGTTGCATCTGTGTGTGTGTGTGTGTGTGTGTGTGTGGGTTTTTGGGTGTGAACATGTCGGTGTGTGTGTGTATGTGTATGTGTGAGTGAACATTTCAGTGTGTGTGTGGTCCGCCATGTCCGTCAGAACTCTCAGTTCACAGTTTGGATTTCATAACTGTGAGTGGACTTTGGGATCAGGGTTTAGGGGGAATATTGAAGTGGCCAGTGTGGATGAAGCAATGACTTGTGGGAAAGGAGGTGGTTGACATTTGTACGGCTTATCTAAGTTCCCGAGGAGCTTAGTCAGACCCTCATTTTATCATGGAGACCCAGTTACAAACTTCCAAATCACCACAGACTCTTTTTCTCTATAGGCGGAGTACGCTTGTATGAGCGGCAGATTACAGGATGTGTTTGCACATAGTTCAAGATCTTTGCTTTACTCCCAACCATTCTCACAGTCTGTGTTTGTGTAGGCTTGTGTGTGTGTGTGTGGTGCATGTGTGTGATTTAGTATTGGGGTGTGAGTTGATATCGATTTCGTTGTCTCCCTTGGAGATAAAATTCGGGCTTTGGAAAAACAGCCAAGTTCATGTCAGCTTGCATACTCCAAAGTAAACCTAGAGGTTAGCTGAACTGACTCATCATCATTTGTTTGGAACCTTTATTTCTTAGGAACTTTAGCCTGACTCATGCAATGGAGGGAAACTAAGAAAGCAACAACTAACCATCTGCTTCATTATGCAGATTGTGGGTCTCTGGGATCACGTTTTCCACTTTGGAGATCGGCCCCTCAACACACTCACACACACACACACAAACACACACACACACACACACACACACACACACACACACACACACACACACACACACACACACACCCCTGTACCTCCTTCATTTTTCAGAGGGAGCGAAACCTCAGGTATGTGGGGCAGCTGAGGCGGGATCCAGGAATGGGCCTATTGTTCTTCCCAGCAGAACGGATCAGACTTGAGCAGAGCGTGGAGAAATCATCTGTGGAAGGGGCCCGAGGAACGTTCTCCCATGACGCTTCCCCAACACATGGTCTCTCCATCAGCACTTTGAGTGGATGTGGAAGGGTGGGGGTGCGAGGAGAGACTGGAGGCAGGAGAACGCATTCCTCTTTCGCTATTCTTCCTCCTCCTCCTCCTCCTCCTCCTCCTCCTCCTCTTCCTAGACCTTCTCTCTTGCTTGCTCACCTCATAGCTGAAGATAAAGAGTGATGCACTGTGGAGGACCGTATACAGTGCTGATTTTAAAGCCAGATGTTCGTTTTTGGGAGTGTCTCTCTCTCTCTCTCTCTCACTCTCTCTATGTGTGTGTGTGTATGTGTATATGTCAGAGAGAAGGGGGAAAAAGAGAAAAGTTAGGAGAGTTAGAAAAGTTTAGACATCTTATGTATACATCTGAGTGTTCATCTGTGTTGTGTTTGTGGTACAAATACCTCCTTTTTCATGATTAGGGTCTTGAGAGACTCAAGGGCTTTATTTTACAGGGCCTGGGATCTCGTAAAGGAACTACAGTGTTCTGCAACTCTGGAATAACTGCAAATCATCTACCTGAGCGCAGGGAGTCAACATCACTGTGCTTAGAGGGGGGGTCAAGAGTTGTTGATATTTGAGCTCGACAGCCAATCATATTAAACCCTCCTTTCTGTGCTCCTGAAGCAACATGTTAATTGGCTGGAAGTGTTTAAGTCTCAGTTTCGATCCGCTTTGCTTGTTTCCCATCTACAGAGCCGGGACAATGGATTGGATGAGAATCGCGGACTACGCCTTTAAGCTCCCTCTTAGGCTGAGGCACATTCATTTTACCAATCTTTATTTGTCTTACTGTTGCAGTGTATAGGTAGCCGTGGACTGTATGTTTTTCTCTGTCTGTTTGCAGAGCATGTAGGGAAGGAGAGGAAATGAGTAGAACAGCTGCCAATGTCTTTTTAATGCTCCCCGTGTAATAATACATCTCTTCACTTTGCTGAGTGTGTTAACTCAGTCTGTACCATGGACAGTGGAGTCAAGGGGTCGACCACTGAAGACTCCACTGTATGTTCCAGTAATGGCAACAGCACACAGCTCGTAACCGTTTGCTTTCGCTGATTACATTAGAGCCTCATTCATTCGTATTGATTGAAGGGGGGAGCGCACGAGCACCCGTGCCAAATGAACTCGGCCAACCGATCAGCGGTCTGGTTTTCGTTGGCCCAACATCAAAGCGTCCACATGTAGATTTTGCCTCAGAGAAAGAGAGAGTTTTTTCCCCTCTCTCTCTCTCTCTCTCTCTCTCTCTCTTTTTCTTCTTCTTCGTCTGCTAATGGGTTCGTGGGCTACCTCTCACGGGTCCTGCTTGGCTGTTCACCATATTCATTAAGTAGTGGTGGAGACAGCTACGGTGGTGTAGGTCTGGGTCCCCGGTGTACGATTTAAAACAAATTTGCATCACGCTCCAGTGGTTGTGTGTCTGTGGTGTACAGCCCCCGCTGGCCAAATCTGCTCCAGGCAATCTAGCCAGTCTTTTCAAATGAAGCTGCGGCCTCAAGTTATGACGCCATTAGGGCGTGATTGTGATTGCGACCAGGGCGCAGTTAGCCAGTGGCCTGCTCCTGTAACCTATATGTGTATGTTTGTGTAGTGCACTAACAAGGTATCAAGTAGATCAATCAGAATTAGGCCAATTAGTCAAGAGTTTTTCTTCCTATCAGTTGACATAAGTGGCACTTGGAAGTCTCCCAAACGCTTCAAGATGCTCTGATTCTAAATCTTTTATCAACACAGTGAGAGCCATTTGATCCTGATGTTGATAAAAATGGTTATTAGTCATCGTTTGCATTGTAATGTAAGTGTCTCTCGCCTAAGCATATGATACATGTCTGCCTGGGAAAGTCCCTGTCATAGGGCGTTTTAGAAAATAATGGACATCCGATAGAGGCAATCAAAATGTCCTTCAAAACATACCCTTTTTTTGAGGTACTTTCTTAACACTTACTGCAACTTACGCAACTAATTTATTCAATCTCTCTCTCTCTGTCTCTCTCTCTCCCTCTCTTGTTTCTCATATTCCCTCTTTTTTTGTTTCCCTCTCTCACTGCTGTTCCTCTCCTCCTCCTCCTCCTCCTCCTCCTCCCCTCTCTCTTTCTGCCTCAGCTTCTGTGCAATTACTGCTCTGCCACTTCATCTTCTGTATTTATGGCTTTGCCCTGTGTGCTCTGAGCAGGGTGGAGAATGGAGGAGCGGGGAGGAGGAGGAGGAGGAGAAGGAGGAGAAGGAGCGGGAAAAGGGAGTTGTGGGAGACGCACAAAAGCTCTGATTCCTCCCGAGGAAGCGATAAGTCTCTCCACCGCCGCCACTGCTGGTACCGTGTAAGAACCCGCGGCCGGTGCCTAAGCCTGCCTAAGCTGGCCGTGCAGCGATGTTATTCAGAAGCGAAGCTCTCCTCTCTCCTCGCTCCCCCCTTCCTCTCCCTTGTTTCCGTATCTCGGTGCATGAACGAGTCAAAAAAGCTGCCCTTTTTTTTTCTGGTCGCGCTCCAACTCGCGCTCCAACTCCAACTCGGAGAGGGTGCAGTGTGTCAGAGAGGGGAGAGTGGTGTGTGTGTGTGTGTGTGTGTCTACGTGTGTGTGTGTGTGTGTGTGTGTGTGTGTGTGTGTGTGTGTGCTTGCGTGTTCATGTACAGGTGAGAAAGAGCAGAGAGGGCATGGTGTGCTCAGTCAGGTGTGTGTATGTTGCCAGTAAGAGATGCTACCTCAAAACCTTAACTGCCTTAAAACCAAATGATCACCTCTTTCATTCACTCTTACTTTATAGTCACCTTCTTTTACGTTTAATGGTGTAAAAAATGGATGCTTTACCTTAGATGCCAGCGTTATCCAAGATCATTTAAATAATTTATATAAGCCCAACACATTTTTGTCTGGTCATGTCTGGTGGTCTCGAGCGGCAGTTTTCAAGTGTGAAATTGGCAGTGATAATACAGGATTGGCGTGGTGATGAGAACCCAATAGTCCTGGCAGGTTATCTGAATCCCAGCACTCTCTGAATGTTAATGGGGGATGGAAGAATGACGGTGGAAGTCAGTAAGCTGTGTGTGTAATGTGTGTGTGTGTGTGTGTGTATGTGTGTGTGTGTGTGTGTGTGTGTGTGTGTGTCTGTGTGTGTGTGTGTGTGTGTGTGTGTGTGCATTGACAAATCAGGTCACTGAGCCCTGCCTGTGGCTGTAAAAGTCACATTTCAGTTGGGGTCACGGTAAGGGCTCCGTGTAGCTGTCCCAGACACATAGTGCTCTGTGTTGGAAAGGCTGCTGGGAAGTGCAGGTAATGCTGTGTGTGTGTGTGTGTGTGTGTGTGTGTGTGTGTGTGTGTGTGTGAGAGAGAGAGAGAGAGAGAGAGAGAGAGAGAGAGAGAGAGAGAGAGAGAGAGAGAGAGAGAGAGAGAGAGAGAGAGAGAGAGAGAGAGAGAGAGAGAGAGAGAGAGAGAGAGAGATTGTATGTGTGTATTTGGGGGGATTCTGATGGAGTATAATGATGGTGTGGAGAATGCAGACAGGGTGCTGTCTAACTGCTAAACAGCCACATCTGCCCCGGATGCGGAGCGGCTCTGGGCCCACATCCTCTCCTGTCGTGGGGAAGTGAATAATGGTTGCAGTGGAAGAAATGCAGAAAGCAGGAAAAGAATGAGAAATATTTATCTTTCGGTGTCCTTCAGGGAGCACCGGGCAGAAATGCAGGAGGAACACAACGATAAATATTACCGATCCAGTAAATAAACAGATTTAACAAACAAACATCAACACAAGGAAGGGGTATACACAGGGGCTCATAGACAAGAGATGGGAAATGTAGTTTAATTTAAAACATGTGGGAGTAGGATATTCTCTGTGTTCATGAATATTAAGTCTTCACTGTGCAAGGATAAAGTGCTTGTTAAGACATTCTTTCCCAAATGTATAAAATGTATGTTGACATGTTTGTTGTATGTTGACATTGATGTTCATTCAGTGAAACTTGGCAAATGGCGCAGTGGTACGATCAGCGCAGGATTAACAATTTCTTTAGCAAGTTGAGAATACTTTAATTACTTTTTATCCATACTATAGTGTTCTTATATCAGGTTTATTTATGTTTTGCGCACTTCCTAAAAATGCAGGTTTGTGAGATACAAGGTCTGGAACAGACAGCAGTGACACTCTGTGACGGGCTGTTTTGAGGCTGTTTTGCTGATGCTGTGGCGGCAGAGACATCACACCTCTGTCATGACTTTAGCAAGACAGAAATAAATGTTGGGGTGCAGGGGGGAAGATGTGGGCTGTGGGGTGTGGGGTGTGGGGTGTGGGGTGGGGCAGACTGGTCAGCCCTAAATTATGGAAGAATTATGGGTAGTTTTCTCTGCTTGATTAGACATAATTGAGATAAGTGTTCATGCAATCAGCACACGAGAATATTTATCTGTGCTTGTTACTGGTGATTTTACTCAAACTGTCTTCAAATATGGATAACTGCCATGGGAAAGTGATGCAAAGTTGGGGCCAAATTTGAATTTAATTTAATTTAATAAGGGATGTACCATACAGGCGTAGTTGTGATGGAAAAATATCTTACAGGCAAACTGTACTGAACTGAAACAGAGAGTAAACTGAAACACTGAGTTTAAATACACCACTCAACTCAACAACTACGAACAGTTGTGTGTGAACCAAATAAACCAGTCAACCATAGAATTCATATCCATAATTAGGAGGCTGCTGATTAAGGGCAAACTTAAATAAATACAGAAGTGAGTCCATGTTTATTATACAGGTGAGGGGGATCGTGCAGAGGCTGCGATTGAGGGAGTGAGAACTGGAGATGCAGAGAGGGAACACAATGTAGAATAGAGGATGCATCTAAAACTGAGGAAAGATCTCTCTTATTTGTGTGGTCCTAAATTTCTGTGTTCCATGCATGCTTCTAAACACAAGTGTGTTTGCCTGTTTCAAGTGTGTATGCCTGTGTGTTTGTGTGTGTGTGTGTGTGTGTGTGTGTGTGTGTGTGTGATGGCGGTGGAAAATGTTTTATTGCAGTCATTGACATCGCAGACTCTAAACAAGCACAGCAGCACAGTTTCAATACTCTCTGATCTATGGCTCTTGCCTAATTTTCCCCCTGTGTTGCCCCTTTGCCCTGCGTCCCCCCCGATGATACAGATGTCCCCGATGGCGATGTGAGATCAGACATTCAGAGTGGGCGGAGGGGGCGGGGACAAAGAGCCCACTCTCCCTCCCTCCCTCCCTCCTCTGGACAGCTGGCTCTCCTCTCCACAGCATGTAAATATAACTCTGCTTGTTCTTCTTCTCTTGGCTGGAGAAGACATGCACCCCCCCCCCCCTTCATCTCTGTCTCTCCACACCGGTCCTTGAGGAGAATCTTCAGCCCAGAAAAGTTGCCTTTCCAAAAGAAAGAGAGGAGGGGTTAAAAGGGGGGGGGGGCTCTGTGGTTTGTCCCCGTGGAGGAAACCTGAATGGTTGCCCTTGGAAACTGTAAAGGGGTTCTGTTGCTTAAAACCGCTTCTTCAAACTGACATCCCCAAGGGGTTCCACACAGACCTTTTCCCAAAAGGTCGTACGTGGAATATTAGAAGTTGAAAACTTCTACGACTCTGAAAAAGAAATGAAATGCAGGAGGATTCCAAGCTCCTACTGAAAGCCATTTTCTGTCCTAACTTCTCCGTACTAGAGTAGGTTAGAACCTGCGGCCAAGGAGAGTGTTATTGGAGGTTTTTGGGGGTATTGGGTTCTTTGAGGTCCAGGGTGGGCTCAGCTCCAGGCCTGTTGTTTTCCTTCGCCCCTCGCCCCCCACCCCCATCCCGGTCACGCTGCCAAATGTCCGCGACCCTGAAGCGAGGCGCGCGTATAAACCTCTGGTGCTGACATCCCAGTCACCCCTCCGCCAATCAGCTTTGCCCCGGGGCCTGCCTGCTAATCAGACGCAGATTTGTGGGGGTCGCTTTCCTTTTCTTTCCTCCTTTTACTCTCCTCTGTCCTCTGCTCTCTCCTCCTCTTTCTCTGGAATAGAGTTGGGCATTGACCATGCAACAGTATTCAGTGTTTTTGCTTCTTTTACCGTGCCTTTGTTATTATTATTATTATTATTATTTATCCTGTGTGTGTGTTCCAGTAATCACGAAATTGCCAGTGTGTTTTTCTCTTGCCTTATCACTTCTTTGTCCTAACTCCTGCCGATGTTATGTTATTTGATGCAATGGGAAACTACATGCCTGATGTTTAACATCTAGACCAATTCATAGACTGCCTGTGGCAAAGAGAAGCTGTCGAAGCCGTTGCTGTCAGACACGGTGTAAACATTTCTTCTCAGCCCGGTGTTGTTTTCACCTGGGAGCTGTGCCCCTGCTCTTTTGCGTTCAGATAAAGTGTCAGTCTCTCTTTCACACACACGCATGCACACAATCTTCCTCTCTTTCTCTCTCTCTCTCTCTCGCTCACACACTTTGTTTAGCCTAACTTAGCATACAGCCATGTCTCAGCAACACAATGCTCATGGAGCACACAGCACTAACGAACAGAACACTGTAACCAGTTATAGGGCTGCAGGATAAACACAATGAGATTAAAGATGATCCACAGGTGTCCGTCCGGAGGGTCAGCATGGAGGACGCAAGGTGTTAGCTGAAAACAATTAGCTGAACCTCCGGAGCTTTTGGCAGGAAGAACAAACATAGCACCTGGCAGTGCCTTAATTCATCTTCAGAGCCTGCTGGTGCCAGTTAATTTAATGTAAATTGTATCGGAGGGGAAGAAATGTGGTACCTGTAATATGCAGAGGCTTTTGGCGCTAGTGCAGTTAATGTAAATGTGTCACATTCTTGAGTGTATGTGTGTGTGTGTATGTTTGTGGACGGGGTGTGTGTGTGTGTGTGTGTGTGTGTGTGTGTGTGTGTGGGGGGGGGGGGTTGAGGTGGTTTTGTCACTAGACCATTTGGTTACAGGATGATATATGAAAACCACCAATCTTCTTCACTACACATGTTAACACAGCTCTTGAGCTTTGAATATATGCCATCCTGTCATATATATTATATGTCAGCAGGACATCACAGATTTCAGTGCTGCCGATGTACACACAGCCATGCATTATTTAAAAAACAAGTACACGAAGAGCCACAGCAAATAAAGTTTAACGAAGGTCAAAGTGATCCCACGACTGATTAGTAGGCAATGTTCAATTCTTCATGTGCGAGAGATGTGTAATGTTGAGCCTTGAGGTTAGCGCTCGGTCCTCTGGCTGGGACACGTGGGCAGCTGTGCGGCGCTATCTCCAGTAATCAACCGCTTGAACTATTCAGAAGACAAGCAAGAGAGAGAGACACTTACCCACACAATGCATCTGCAAATCCTCTGGATGCACTTGTTCCCCAAGTTGTCACGGGCGAACGCTTACTAGATGTGCATATTCCCATTTTTGTCACCCCCCATTTCTTTATTTATTTATTGGTGGAGCGGTGATTGAGCAATTTGCCTCTCCATGGTATTGGCTGCTTGGCGCTCTCTCGGCCACCACTGGCACAGGGCTGTAAAATTCACAGTTTTATCGACAGCGCACAATGGGGGATTCAGGCAGCCCATTTTTTGGGGTCCAAGTGTCTTAATTTGTGTGCAATTTGGTTTTGTGTACCACTGTTGATAGGTGTGCATGTGTGCTTGCTGTGTTGTGTGTGTGTGTGTGTGTGTGTGTGTGTGTGTGTGTGTGTGTGTGTGTGTGTGTGTGTGTCCGTGTGTGTGCATGTGTGTGTGTGCATGTGTGTGTGTGCATGAGTAGACCATACACACACAGCTTTTTACCCATACCACCAGATGTGAGGTGTTTGTTGTTATTTACCATTTAGGGATTAATTACAGTTTGTTACACCATGAGAAGTCTAACCCTTTCATGCACAACAGGTGGTGCATTTGTTTTAACACATTAGTATTAGTTTTAATACAATTGTAATTATTACAGTCATACAATGGGTTGGTGTATTTAGCAAGAGCATTTCCATCATTTCAGTAGTGATATATGACTCACTCCTGGGTTTGATGAGGGATGGCTTCATGTCAGGTGCTTTTTCTTTTTCTGTGGTTTCTGTTATTTTCTGTATTGTGTATCCTTTGTATTGTATGGACATATTTATACCTTTATGCGTCTGGGTGTTTACACGTGCATTCTTGAGCTTTGGGTGGATTATGTGCGTGTGCGTGTGCGTGTGCGTGTGAGTGTGAGTGTGTATGTGTGTGTGTAGGGGGATGAATTTTTTTTTTTTTTCCTTGGACATAAATCTGTATCCATGGAGACAAGGAGTTGATGAGGAGCAGGCTGCATCCTGTGTAGCAAGACTCCAGGAGGAGGGGATGACAGGATGAGAGGAGAGAAGCAGAGGAGTGGAGGATATGTGATTTACAGGCAGCAAGTCGCCGGATGGCGTCCAGGAAAAACACACATCAGCAGGCGTTCCCTCCAGGGGAAGGTGAGGCAAGGGCCAGCAGGCCGACAGCGCGGGGCTCACGTCCAGGGCGCAGAGCTCCTCACTCGGGTTCACCTGAGTCGAAGAGGCGCCCTGGAGCTCTGCTCTCCAAACCACAGGCCTCAGCCGTGTCACTAAGGTCGGCTTAAAGGTGCAGTCCGTGATTAAGATCCAATACACTTTTTGTTACACAGTCCTGGCTCTGTGAATAGGAAACAAACAAAGTGTCTCGGGCTGAGCCATAAACTATTCCAGTCAATCAACATGGCTGGAGCCATCCTGAGCCACCCTTTCCCATTTACAGGACCGGGAGTGTGTACGAACACCTGAGGTGTTTTTGAGCACACACACGGGATTGGATAGCTAGAGGAACTTGAGGAGAATTTCACCGAATTTGATGCGAAAAGTGTAATAGATTATAATAAAAGACCACACTTTTAAAGGTGCAGCATGGTCATTTTTTGGTAAAAAAAAGGAAACTTTTCAGAAGTTTAGTAATTATTCACTTGTTTATTAATTTGCTTATTAATATTTTACAGTAAACAACAACAACAGCTGGTATTGTTGAGTTTTAACATTAGAGATACGAACATCTCGTCCCCATATATTTGCAGTATTATTTTAGGGTCAGTGGAGCTGTTATTTTTGGCAACACTTTATTTGAAGGGTGAATGAATAGCACATTCATAAAGCCTTACATAAATGCTTCATAATACATCCAGGAATGCATGAATCAACATTCATGTAATTTGTTACATTACTGTTGAATACTGTTGGGTTATTTCTTTTAATTAAAGTCCCCTTTTCAATGTTTTAAAGTCAACTACAAATATTGGCTCCGTCAAAATTACTCAGCCTGGCACTTTCTCTGTAATGCAAACTTTATTATCCGTGTAATCAGCTGTTTCTATACCGACACGTCCCATTTCCCCCACTGAAGGGGGCATCCAACACTGGGCTCCTCTTCTTCTGTAGCAGCTACGACACAGCACAACTTGTGTGAACAATAAACACAAGCCAAACCAACATTAATTCTGCTCGTTTCCTCCCTGATTTCAATTACCTAAAGTGAGACGTCTCATCCTGAAGACAAAAGCCAGAAGTAAAAAAAAAAACTAAGCCTCAGACAGGCTTTTGAAAGAGAACAGAAGGTCAAACATAAGAGAAAAAGATATACATTTTTGGTCAGCTGCTGTGTAAAGTGGTGGCACTGCTTATGTTAAGAAAATGACCTTTGCAGTGAATTGACAATAAATTGATTTTTGTATCAGTTAATCGTTTTCTCTGTCAAATGATGGCACAGCTTAATCGTGAGTGAAAATGCCTTTTGAACATTATTTTTTAAAACCAATGTTTTGGCTTATCTTACTTTGAAATGTTGTGTTCAAGAAGATGTTCATGTGTTATTGTACCTTATGTACTTAGTGTGCCTATTAAAGCCATTTAAAGCTGGTGGTGTTCACTGAGAAACGTCTTCTACCTTCCATTATCCTACAGGGACACTCACTGTGGAGTCTAAAGTCACTCTACTATATGGTGTGGTCCAACCTTTGTGAATAATTTATGAATGCTGCTTAGCATGTCACTTTACTGTACGGGCACTCGGGCAGTGAAGGATTTATAAATATATTATGAGCATTTCGTTTGAAATAGTTGACTGAAATGCACTGCCCCTTGAGTCTATGACTACCCTTCAAATAAAGTGTCACCAAAATGTCATACTCCACCTTTAAAGTTAAAGTTGCAGTGGAGGTGGAGGGTAAGATTAGTCACAAACTCTTTGTGTCTGGTTTGAGATAATCGACACCCAGATAACGACACCCACACAAATACACACACTCATACATCATTTACTGGAAGAGGTCAAACACCAACACACACACACCCATGCACTGCACTGCACTGCACTGCACTGCACTGCATTATTCACTGGTGGAGGTCAAAGACCATCACACACACACACACACACACTCACACACACACACACACACAAATAAGCACACATTCACACACTTTTTCTCTTCAGAAATGCTGGAATAGTGTCCCCAGCACGTTCCACTGATGCGCGCGCACACACACAGACACACACACACACACACACTGTCGACAGCCAGAGGTGCTGCTCCACATTGTCCTCTGGCAGGCATTCTTGCATTCTCCTCTCCCCCCTTCCCTCCCTATCTCTGTCTCTTTCTTTCTCTCTCTCTCTCTCTCTCTCTCTCTCTCTCTCTCTCTCTCTCTCTGGTATTCACTGTGTCTCTCTTACACATTTTCTCAATCACTCTCTCTGGTCCCGTCACCTTATTTTTTTCTTTTCTTTATTCTTTTCATTTAGTCTTACACTCTTTCTCTCACACACACACCCTATCTGTCTCTCACTCTCACGGCCCTTAGTGTCACTTTCTCCCCCTCCTTCTCCCCCCCCCCCTCTCTGACAGATGTACGTTATCGCTCCCTCTCGCCCCTCGTGCTCTCATCCCCACCCCTCTTTCTTTAGCTCTCTCTCTCTCTCTCTCTCTCTCTCTCTCTCTCTCCCTCTCGCCCCTTGTGCTCTCATCCCCACCCCTCTTTCTTTAGCTGTTTCACAGAGCTCACAGGGGAGAGAGCTGCCACCAGCGTCAAAGGCGGGCTTATTAGCCTAATGACTTAATTAGATTGTAAAGAGGCCGTGCTGCTCCAGTCTTGCCTCGCATCATCTCATCGGTGGCACGGGGGGCTTGGGGGTGTAATTAGCCGATCTTGTGATACATGCCTGCGTGTGTGTGTGTTTCTATGAGCCTGTGTGTTTAGACCCAGGGGAAGATCACACACACACACACACACACACACACACACACACACACACACACACACACACACACACACACACACACACACACACACACACACACACACACACACACACACACACACACACTCAGACACTCAGACACACACACACCCAAGTGCCATCTGTGGAAGATATAGAATCGCTTTTTCTCTTGCGGTTTACTTGATTCTTGTTGTGTATGTGTGTGTGTGTATGTGTGCACGCATGTGGATGTCTTTGTATGTGTGTGGGCGTGTGTGTGTTTGTGAGAGAGAGAGAGAGAGAGAGAAAGAGAGAGAGAGAGAAAAAGAAGGCGCAAGTTGGACTGAAATGGTTGGGTGGGCACTTTTTTGTTACCCTCGGAGAAAGAAATTTGTTTGAAAGCCATTTAAACTCTAAACACCTCCTCCCCCATAAAACAGCGGTTAGCCAGATTAACCTCCTTTTACAGCCGTCGCCCGCAGGGGAGGCAGCCGCCCAGATCACTCAGGGCACACGTGTGTGTGTGTGTGTGGTGTGTGTGTGTGTGTGTGTGTGTGTGTGTGTGTGTGTGTGGGTATGTTACGGCCTTCGTGTTCTTTCTGTGGATGGGGATAGCGCTTACGAGAGAGATGGAGGGGGGACTCCCAGTACCACTCCGCCCATTCACACCCACCCACACATCGCTACCTGCGTTGGTCACACGTTACGTTTTTTAATGAGACTGTTACATCATCAATGTTTTGAGTTGTCGTTAAGTTTTAATCATGTGCCTGTGCAGTTTGTGTGTGTGTGTGTGTGTGTGTGTGTGTGTGTGTGTGTGTGTGTGTGTGTCTGTGTGCGTGTGCGTGTGCGTGTGTGTGTGTGTTTCTTCACTGGGCTTTTGGCCATTTCCTTTCCAGACCGCTGGTGCACTACCCCCTGTACACTCCCACATCCCCAGACCCCTCTCATTTGGGAAACAGAGACCCCATTTCGCCCGCCTGGCTTTGTTTTCATAGCAAGAGCGCCGCTTGCTCTTCCTGTTTGAGACTCAGTTACTTTTTGCTCCCCTTGGCTGGGACTGGACCCCCACCCCCAGTAGAGCTGACCAACCGCTGGATGGAGTGGAGAGCATACACAGTTACACACAGCAGACGCCCACATGGGTTTCTATGAGAATTGTACATATTTGCACCCAAACCAAAAAAAAAATAGGCCCCCCCCAACAGAAGAACAGAAACTACTGAACATTCTAGTTACATGTTGCTATAGCCGGAGCAATCTTCATCAGCTCTACTGCGTCATGATGACGCAAGACATTTGAAAAGACATATTCTGCAAGCTAATACTGTAATTATATGAATGATGATTATTTGAAGTGTCCCCATTATTAAAGGAACCCTTATGTATATACATTTGGGAGGGTGAGGAGGGGGGGGAGGTTCTATGCATTTATGAACCCAGAGAGTTATTGCAGTGCAAACTCTTGAGTGCAAGCAGAAGTATGGTGAAATAATGAACTTCGACGAGAGAATAGAGAGAGCTCTTGGAGAGATTCCATTGCCTGCGTGCAGTCACTCGTGACCGATATTGACCTTGAAGGATTCAGAGAAATCCTTTTTGCAATCCCATCTTTGACAACTGGATATGTGTTTTTTTCCTTCGCTTATTTTCGATACTGACAAAATAATCAAGATGGACTATTTAGAGTTAGATGCGAGAGGACAAAACAAAATGAGCAATCCGCTTATGAAAACAAAGCACATGGGATGTGTGTGATGCAAAAGGCAAAGAGACAGAGAAAGAGAGAGAAAGAGAGATGTATGAAAACTAAATGAGAGAAAAAAAGAGAAATCACCAGAGGACTTGAAAGCTTTGAGAAAGCGACTCAAGCTTTGAGAGAGAGCTGATGGGTTCTTGGCACACACTCTGGTCTTTGTCTGAAGCCTCTCACTCCCTGCGTGTACGAATAACACGGGGAAAACAAAACAATTTCAAAAGTGTCATAACTGGATTTGCCTTCAGAGCATGGTGGGGGTTGATGGCTGAGAAGGGGAGAAGTGTGTGTGTGGGGGGGTTAATGGCAAGCTCCCAAAAGCTTCCCATAAACGGGCCCTTATGAAAACCATACGGCCTACTCCTGAGAAAGAAGCAAAGAAACCTCTCCCAACCCCCAAGATTCTCTCTCTCTCTCTCTCTCTCTCTCTCTCTCTCTCTCTCTTTCTATTCCTTTTTTTTCTCTCTCCCTTTCCCATACGAACATATGCATGCCCCCCCCCCTTTCAAAAACATACAATCTTTTTTCCCCTCTTGTTCCCTCCTCTTTGCCCTCCCATCCTCTTTCGCCTTCTCTCTCTCTATCTCTCTCTCTCTCTCTCTCTCTCCCTCCCTCCCTCCCTGCCTCACACTCCCATTCTCTCTCTCCGAAGCAGGGGACAAGCTGCAGGCGCTGGGAGCCGGACCAGACCTCTATTAGACAGGATAGAGAGAAGGACCCTCTCAGAGAAAGAAAGAAAGAATTACAGATAGATTAAAAGAAAGAAAAGAAATGTAGGCAGACAAACTTTCAGTCAAAGCTTGGGAAATAAAGTTGTTCAGATGAAGAAAACTTAATGGAAAAGGTTAAAACTCCATTCTTCAGCGCAGAAACTCAACAGAAGTAAGTGGCAAAGTAAGTAGGACAAGAGAAAAAAGTTCTTTTTTTCTTTTTTTAAGAGGAACAAAGACAGATTTAAAGAAAAAAAGGAATAAAAAGACAAGCGGGACAGTGAGAGCGAGAGAGTGTAAGTGAGTGAGAGTAAGAGGAAGATAGGATGGGCTGGACTGCTGTGTGGCTCCACTGCTGCGGAGCCGCTCTGCTCTGCCTGCTGGGGCTGCTTCCGCAGTGCGCCGTGCGGAGCCAGGACGTGCGGGAGGGGGACGCGGTTTGCACGGAGAACGACGGCTGTTTCGTGCTCTACTTCGAGCGCAAGACCTTCCTGTACGCTTGGCGCAGCTGCAAGGAGCGTGGGGGTGACCTGGCCACACTGAAGGACCCCCGGGACGCCGTTGCTGTCGAGCGCCTCTTCGCGGGCGTGGACCTGCGTGGCAAGCAGGGCAAGGTGCGGACGTGGATCGGGCTCCAGAGGCAGCCGCGCCAGTGCTCGTCTACCCGCCCCCTCCGCGGCTTCAGCTGGGTCACCGGCGACCAGGACACGCGCTTCACCGACTGGCTGGGCGAGGATTCGGCCAGTGCCTGCACCGCACCGCGCTGCGTCGTCGTGGGCTACACTGAACCCCCGAACCTGGGTCATGGCGACAACCTCAAGTGGACGGACGGCCCATGCTCGATCACCGTGGACGCATACCTGTGCAAGTACAACTACAAGGGCATGTGTCCGAGCATACCGGGAGAAGGTGGGGGGAACACCTTTTACAGCACTCCTTTTGACCTGTTGACCACAGAGCTGAGCCACCTGCCGTATGGGTCCATGGCTACCGTGCCGTGTCCGGCAGATACAGTTGGGGATCAGACAGTGCTGTGCACAGACATGGGCGATGGGACTGTGAACTGGTCTCGGGAGGCTCCGTACTGCTCAGTTAAACAGACTTGGTGCGATCAGGACAACGGTGGGTGTCACCAGCTGTGCATCGACAAAGATGACACCCACGTGTGCATGTGCATCGACGGCTACGTGCTGGCAGAGGACGGCATGAGCTGCCTGCCGGACGACCCGTGCCTCAACTCGCCGTGCGAGTCCGAGTGCGTGCCGGTGACCGACGGCTTCCGCTGCGACTGCCCCGAGGGCTACGTGCTGGAGCCGGACGAGCACAGCTGCCGCGACTTAGACGAATGCCAGCAGATGCCCTGCGAGCACCAGTGCATCAACTCGCCCGGCTCCTACGAGTGCAGCTGCCTGGACGGCTACCGGCTGGAGGGCGGCGAGTGCGAGGACGTGGACGAGTGCACCGGGGACCCGTGCGAGCACGCCTGCGAGAACACGCCCGGCTCGCACGTGTGCCACTGCCACCTGGGCTTCGGGCCAACACCTGAGGACTCCAGCCGCTGCCAGGACATAGACGAGTGCCAGATCGAGGACACCTGCGATCACATGTGCATCAACTATGAGGGCGGCTTTGAGTGCTACTGCCAAGAGGGCTACGAGCTGCAGGCCGACCACTACTCCTGTAGTCTGATCACCCAGAGCCACGGGGACCCCACCGCCACCCCGGCTTACCCCTGGGCTACCATGCTGCCTGACTCCATGTGGAACCTCCCCTGGGGGCCTCCTCCAAGCGTGGATTACAACCCAGACCCGACGGACTACGGGGGGAACACCAACTGGATGACCGATCGCCCAGATGCAGAGGAGAAGAGTGACCAATGGACCTATCAGGAACCGTTGGTGCCGTCGCCGAGCCCGGAACAATCCAGCTACGATCCTCAGTTGGACCCCACCCCCACCCCAGACATGACAACCCCAACCCCCTCCCCCGCCACCCACGAGTCCACTACACCGGACTATTACGATGACGAGGACGAGGACGACCCCACGGCAACCACTGCCGTTCCCACGACAACTTTCATCGAGGGTGCATGGAACTGGCTCTGGCTCACCTCAACCGACGTGCCTCTCCAAGCAGGGGGGGTTGAATTAGGAACAGACAACTGTGTGATTTCAAGCACGACCACGAACAGTCCAGAGGTCTTCTCCTCCGAGTCCTACTCCTCCTCTCGGACCCCAGAAACAGTCGGCGTCTACGGGGAGGAAATGGACGGAGACTACGAGGGGGAGAAGACGGTGGGAGAGGGAGTGCAGGAGAAGGAGGAGGAGGAGGAAGAGGAGGAGGGGGGCAGCTGGCTGTTGGTGGGGCTCCTGGTTCCCCTCTGCATCTTCCTGCTCATCATGGTGGTCCTGGGCGCCATCTACTGCAATCGCAGCGCCTCCGCAAAACCACAGAACAAGAACACGTCGGACTGCTACCACTGGATCTCAGGCGCCGCAGACAAAGCCGGAGCAGAACATTCCGGAAGCGCCACCAAGTCCCATGTGTAAAACAGTAGGCTGCAGTTACAGAGGAAGGACACACACAAAAAAGATGCATATGACATGTCGTGTGAAGAGGACAGGGGAAGGCAACACGGTCAAAGTGGAGCGAGAGACTGAGCTTTGAACGTGATGTCTATTCTTCTTCTGTTTTGTGAGGCAATGTTTCTTTTTTCTTTCTTGTATCAGGATATTTATTAGGAATATCTATTGGAAGGAGAAGGAGCCCAGGGGAGAACCTGAATGGGACTAAAGCTGTTCTTCTCTATGGTGCTGTGAAAAAACGATAGTCACTGTTCTCCTGATACACACTGACAGAGAGAGAGAGAGAGAGAGAGAGAGAGAGAGAGAGAGAGAGAGAGAGAGAGAGAGAGAGAGAATGTGATTACTGCAAGATTGCACCATAAGTCAAACCTAGCGTGCTTGGCAAAATTGAACGAATTACCCTGGTTTGAGAGCATAAGGTCATATTTATTGTTGGTGTAGGTCATGTTTTTGTATGCAAGTAACATTCAACAGTCTTTGGTAGAATCTTAAGGGAAATGTCACTCTAAAACATAATTCTTCACAGACCAAAGACCAAAGAAAGTTTTGTTTTGTTTTTCCCCCCTAAGTACTTGTCTGCTTGTGGAGAGTGAACCAGACAAATTGCCGTTTTACCTAATCGCTGTGAAACTGTAGGAGAGTGTCTGGCTTGGGACTAGACTTTTGAAGGACAGGCGTCTTCACGAGCAGCCGTGCTTTGACAAGCGCTGAGTGTGACGAGTGAAAGATGGCCACCAGTGGGACCTATCACTCAGCCGGCACTGACGACTGACCCAGCCGAGGCCGAGTGATCCATTGGACTAGACCGGCAGTCATGCGTGTTGTTTTGACTCCTCAAGTACTTTTATGTCCATGGTGACTTTTCTTTTACCTTCAAGACACAACAGAACAAAACAAAAAACTACAGTGTTTCTCAGAATAAACTCTTTTTTTTGTACATTTTGTCATAAGATTGATGCTTGGTTGTAGCATATCAAACATCTTTTGTTGTCATGGTCTGGTATTTTCCTCTGCTGACAGTAAAGGGTCAGGTGTGCTCCTGTAGTTCAGGGCGAATAAACAGAGACACACAAGAGCCAGTGGACCAATCGCATTACTGTGGTCATGACCTCACCAATAAACAGTTCTTAGGTCACATTGTTCTCCTTCCTCTGTTCCTTTCTCTTTTTCTTCTTCTTCCATCCTTCTTATGTTCCCAGGACTTCTGCTCCTGCTGAGTGAGCTCATCGCTGGCAGACCCTCCTCAGGGGTCGCGTCAGCCACCCCCCCCCCCCCCCCGCCAAAAAAAAAGAGAAACGCTTTTGGCGTATTTGCAAATGCCGTATCATTGCTATTCAGGTTTTGAAGGCCGATGCTAAAGGAGGTTTTTCAACTTGCTAATTCCAATACACTTTTACCTGGAGGAAGAATAATTAACCTTGATTTAATTTAAACATGACTACCTTTTATAGTTAATTAAAGTATTTAGGGGATTAAAGTCTATTGATTTGGGTTTGCAATTACAGTCAGTTTGATTGGCAGTTATTTTTGGCAACTTTGCAACAACATGCTATAGCTTGGTGAGGCTTAAAAGACACACCTGACTGCAGTTGCTGAATGTGATGCGTTGATATCAATCTACTCATTTGAATACAAATGTCCCTTAACAACACAGCCTTTATTGAAGATTGTTATCAGATAATAAGATCCGAATGACCTACATATGAACTCTCACACAGGAATAGACAATGCAGAGAGACACATCCCGAGACTCTCAGTGACGTGATGGCCGTGCAGGTTTCTGAGAGTCACATGAGAGCGGATGGGACACTAAGGCAGGGCAGCAGTAGCACGGTGGGCAGGGAGATTGCTGGAGACTGCAGGCAAGGTGTTCAAGATGACTGATGCGAACTTGTCCTCATGTCTTTATGCTATGGGTGATTATTTCTCTTTCTCTCTCTCTCTCTTTCTCTCTTTCTGTTTTGAGATCTGTGGTAAGTTCTTTATCAGCAGGGGAATTAGAACTGGGTGGAACAGAACATAGAATAGAACATAGAATAAAACATGGAATAGAACATGGAATAGATATAATAGAATCAAACAGAGCCTTATGTGTTTGTATGTCTACATTTGTACATCTACATTTTCTGCAAGACACAAGGCGAGGAGAAGATTTTACTTCTCTCTCTGCAGGGTCAGTCACACCTAAGAGGAGAAGCAGGAGAAAAAACAGCTATCGCCATTTAAAGTGGTCCTCCATGCCTGGGGTCTATGTGGGACTGTTGAATTGTGCATTAAAGTGACGAGAAGACCCCTGTCTGGTTGTCCATCCACTGAAAAAATACTCCTTGTCATCCAGTCCTACAAGAAATTGTTGTTTTTTTCTGTCCAATGCTGTCAGTAGCACATTCAGGAAATGTATAACAAACTCAGACATCATTCTCTCATGGAATTTGATAACAATGTCATTTCTAAGACACCTTTGTGTTAAAATATATGACCACATACCTCAGCCATCTTGAATATTAGCTGATGGGAAATGGCTTGTCACAAGTTGGCAGTTTAACTGGCAGCCAGAAGCATGCCATTTAGCAAGGTATTTATGGTAATGGCCGTGTGATGATTGGTCAGAGTTGACAATGTAAACATTTCTCTCACCAAACTATGTGCCTCACAGTAATGGTTGTTAGTACATTCTCAAAATGAGGCAGGTTTTCATTTAGGTTAAACGGAATAATTGAAAAAGATGGTATAATGCCCTTATGCAAACTTTAACCTCACGGATAAAATAATTCACTCTTCAAAGCGCTGCCTTTCAAAGCAGCAACTTTAAAAATCAAATGCTGAATAAGAAAAGCCATTCTGAGGTCGGCACCATCCTAAGCCATCTGAGGTCGGCACCGTACATACTCGGAAATGAGACGTTTTATATCAGTGCTGGACTTTTTTTAGCAAGCTTTACTTCATTCCTCTTTCCCCTCCTTCAAAACTTCTAAAATCTATTTACTTTTTTATCTCGTGCTACATTTTGGTCTATCTGACATGTCCACAAATTTGAAGGTTTTTTTTTACCAAATAACACCAAATAATATGATTTGGTGCAAAAAAATTACATTATTTATAAAGATAATATAAAATAAAGAAATATGAAAATAAGTTTCATATAATGGTGGTTTTTTGACTGTGGGTTTTCAATCGTGTTTTTCTCAAAAGTGCACTTGGACCTTGTTATTTCTCACTCGGCAATTTGAAGACTGCAGAATGACACGTCAACTTGAAAGCCGATACCACAGGAAAAAAATACAGAGGGATTGAAGTACTCTTTTTGAGAAACATTTTGGGGTTTAAAACAATTATTGAAAGGAATGACGGGTGATATGTTGATAGTATAAAGATACGACAGGATAAAAAAACAAACATTTGACCACTTTGTGAGGCTGATGTTTATTTCATAGTACGCATTCTTGAAATCGATTTGCTAGGGTAAGCCCATTCAGGTTTTGAAATTTGTGTGGAAGAATTGGTACTGTCCTCTTTCCACCTTTGTGTGGCTGCACACACAATGTCTACCCTTCTTGGATGCTTTGTTTTTGTATTTATTGCCTTCTCTAAGCAGCTGCATGGCTTGTCAGAATGTTCCTCTCTTTTGAATAATAGGTCACAGCTCGAGAGAGAGAGAGAGAGAGAGAGAGAGAGAGAGAGAGAGAGACAGAGAGAGAGAGAGAGTGAGAGAGAGAAAGAGAGGGCGGAACGAGAACAGAAGTTTTCCTCATTAGAAATTCCGCCGTCTCAAATTTAAGATCCGAAATGCATTGACCAGAACCTAATGAGTCATTTTGCCAACAATTAGTGTGTGTGTTTGTGTGTGTATATGAGTGTGTGAGTATCTAAGTATGTTTGTGGATGTGATTGTGTTTGTATCTGTGTGTGAGTGATTGTACTCATAACTGTCTGTGTGAGTATGTGTCTGTGTTTGTGTGTGTGTGCATGCGTATACTCATTTATGTCTGAGAGAACTCTGTGGAGTGGAGTGCGCAGACACACACACACACCCACACCCACACACCCACACACACACACACACACACACACAAAGACACACAGTTTGCATACACCTCTACCTCTGCGCAAAGATACACGTCCACACCACCATTACCCATTACAACATCTTCCACCTCCAGATCCAACTCGGCCATCTGTCTCAAGAGCATCTGAGGCCGACTCCGACTCCGACTCCGACTCCAGCCCTTTAAAGAGCACTGGAAAACACTTATCAGGATGCCAGGCCTGACCCTGGAGATTTAAACAAACTTCAACCCCCAGAGAGAGCGAGAGAGAGAGCGAGAGATGGCCGTCTGGTTAGTCCCCTGCTCCTCTCGTCTCTCCTCCCCAGGAGTGGCATCTGATAGGAGGTCATTAGATTACAGGGTGGGGGTGGGGGTGGCGGGGGCTCTTGACTTTACCCTGCTTCTCCATTTCCTGTGTCCTGAAGCAGGGTTTAGGCCAGGATGAGCCTTCCTGCGTGCTGGAGTGGGCTTCCTCAGTCTCACGTAGATGGTTTATTTTTTCCTTCTTTTAAACACTCCCACCTCTCTCTGAATGTATCCCGCTCGACATTCTCCTCATCTGAAGTACCATCTCTGCTGTACCTTCTGCTGTCGGCTTCCAATAATTACATACGCAGGCGATCAAGTGCAAGCTAGATTTCCAAACCATCTGAAATAGACTGGATTTTTTAGCCATTGATGAAAATTACAGTGTAAACACCCTCTTTTGTGTGTGTGTGTTTGGGAAAATCATATTCATTTTATATTATGAGTGGTGCACAGCCTTCATACTTTACATTGTTGAGTATAAATAAAGTTAACACCACTAGTTAAAGATAAAGGACGCAATTCTGGTGAAAGGTTGATGATATTTGAGCTCAACGGCCAATAAAATAACATAGGCTGGAATAGTGTATGGCTCAGTCCGAGCCACTTTTTTTGTTTCCCATTTACAGAGCCAGGATTTTAATGTGAATCTAGTTATTATGCAACTCTGGTGCATGTCATTTATTCTGTGCCTATTCTTTTCCAAGCTTTGGAAGCAAACATTTATTTATGTATAATGCAATGCAAAATGATTTTCACTTTCCAAATCATCTCTAATAAACCAAGACACAAAAATTATCTGCAAATTGCAGTGTATTCATCCATTTTTATATCTGTTTAAGAAAATCATATTCAATTTTATATCTGTTTAAGAAAATCATATTCAATTTTAATCCTGAATGATGCATACCCTTCATGCTGTGCATTACTACAGTACAAATAAATGAAACACGTTTAATTAAATGTGATGGAGTTAGTTACGCAACAGAGATGCACAAATTTGACTATGTGCCTCTTCTTTGTCAAGCTTTGGATGCAAACGTTTGTTTGTTTATTTACATATCACTCAGGGCTCCATGTACACACAACAACCCTGAGACGGACAGCTGAGGGAATCAAACCTTTTCATCAGTGTTGGCTCTGTGTTGTGTTTTTGCCGTCTGAGTCACTGCCCCCCCCCCACACACACACACCCCCATCGCTAGGGGTGGTCAGGTGTCCCGCTTTGCGTTGTACTGCACAGCATTTTCACCCTTTGTCCCGCATCCCGCATCCTGAGAGAATGTCCCGCATTTTCATTGGTCATTTTGGTTTTTAATTCTCAGAAATCAGAGCACATGGATGTGTTGTTTTACCTGCCCAGCACATGGATGTGTTGTTTTACCTGCCCAGCACATGGATGTGTTGTTTTACCTGCCCAGCACATGGATGTGTTGTTTTACCTGCCCAGCACATGGATGTGTTGTTTTACCTGCCCAGCACATGGATGTGTTGTTTTACCTGCCCAGCACATGGATGTGTTGTTTTACCTGCCCAGCACATGGATGTGTTGTTTTACCTGCCCAGCACACGAGATGCTGAGGCCATGGCGGCGTAGTTCCTACTCTATTTACTAGCACTGAGAAGAGGGCAGTGAAGGCGCTCGTCAAGAGGCTGTCAATCAAACTGTGCAGACGTGGGGCCGGTGAACCCCTCTGCTACGTCACAAAGACCAAACTTGCACAAACTTTGCACTTAAGGTAAAAGCTACCAGGCGACATCATCGCCACATGATTTGAATAAGGACAGTCACCTTTGATGGGCCTGTAATGGCCAAGGCATGTTGGATGTCTATCAATAAAGACATGTTAGGTTTCAAAATGAGTCTGCCTTTGGGATGACAAACAGCACTGTGCTCATATCTTCCATATAGCAATAGCCTATATATTTCATGGCCTAAACGGTGTGCTGTGGTATCGACTAGAGGACAAAGTGTTGGTGTTTACAAGCCGGAAGGTAAAATACAAATGTTTCTTATTCAGTTAGATAGACATTATATCAACGTTTCCCTGTCAGAGTTATCAGCCCTGTCAGAGTATTTGGCCATTACACCTGGACTCTGTGAATCCACTGGTGTCACAACTATGGCCTGAGGGGAGAGGTGGAGGTAGAGGAGGAGGAGGAGGAGGAGGAGGAGGAGGAGGAGGAAGAGGGTGTGACCACCTGGCCCATGACTCGGTCCCCGCTGTCATCATCCTTTCTGGGAACAGCGGAACATCGGAACGCTTCAGGGCCGCGGCGTGGTCCCTGTGAGGTGAGTGGCCATGTGCGGGGTTTGGGAACAGTGTCAATGCCGACCAGCTGGGTAAGTACACGACAGTGTGGGAGAGCAAGGGGTCTGATTACGGGGTGGGGATGAGGAGCGGAGCGGAGTGGAGTGGAGGTCTAGGGGAGGCTAGACTTCCTACATTCACTTTTTCCTGTCAGCTTAATTAGAACCGCATGGGTGGAGGAGTCTGCTCGGCCATAGAGAAATCACTCACACACACACACACACGCACACACATAGAGAAATCACTCTCCCTGCACTCAATGCATTTTCTTCTTCAGTGTGGGCTACGTGTCAAACCATTCCTATACATTTAAGTGCATATGTGTTTAATTCTGTATAATGTACTGGGTGGACTGTGGTATGAAAATGTACCTTCCTTTGGGAAGTAATTTTCTCTGTGTGTGTGTGTGAGAGAGAGAGAGAGAGAGAGAGACAGAGAGAGAGAGAGGGAAAGATAGAAAGAGACAGGCAGAGAGGGATGGAGAGAGAGAGAGAGAAAGTATGCGGTATGTGTTTGTTTCTAGGAGAGGGAAAGAGAGACAGATCCATTCCCATACATTACCATGTGAGTGAGAACTGATGTGAGGACCACTTGTTTTTCTTAGCGCTGCCCCGTGACTGTCAGTCAATTCAGGCTTCATGTGTCATCATATGTCACACACACACACACACCTACACACGCACACACACACACACACACACACACACACACACACACACACTCCACCAGGACTCTCCGCACTCTGACTGACACATTGTGAATGTTTGCTTGTGCCATCCATCATCTCTTTCTCTCTCTCTCTCTCTCTCTCTCTCCTAGAAAAGCGAGACGCTCAGTGAGACGCTCCGCGAGACGCTGTGAGATGCTGGAGCTCGGCCCCGCCACCCAGCTGCCGCACGGCCTCGGCGTAATGCTATATGTGCAAATTCCGGCGCATAATGCAAGCAATGTGATCCAGCCGCGTATAGGACAACAAAAGCACTGTAAGGCTCTAATGTATGCCAGACACGCCATGCATACCTCAGAGACATCCTCAAGCGTCCTCCAGAGTTGTCGCCCTGCAAAGGCAAATGCATGTAGTCTTGTCATGTTTTTTTTCCCCCTGCTCTCTGTGAGCCTCCTGGAATCCCGGAGTTGATTTGTGTTGAAGTTGACTTTGATCTTGCGTCAGCTCTTGTGTGTGTCTGCTTTTAATGGATGGAAATGGGGTGTGCTGTTTTATCTCATCATTGGTGTAGCTACACCTCCTTCAAACATCCTTATGCTCGCACGAACACACACACACACACACACACACACACACACACACACACACACACACATACACACCTACCACTTACATACACAGTATGGGGGGCATGGGTCTTGCTGTATCATAGAAAGGTCTGTATTTCATTTTCGAACTGATGTAGTGACTTTCCTCCTATAAACAGACATATGCTCACACACACACACACGCACGCACGCACGCACGCACGCACGCACGCACACACGCACACACACACACACACACACACACACACACACACAAACCCTTTGAGGTTGGAGGACTGCCATTTAACTACATCTCCTTCCTCATCTTGGAAGTAATACCCGGTGTTTGTAGATAGACAGCGAGATGATAGCAATTTTCACCCCGACACGTCAATGGTCCGTGTCTAAGACATCATGTATGATGTCGAGCTCATCTGTTTGCACAACCTTCCACGGCAGATGTGCCGGCACAGTGGTTTTTCCCATGCTGGACTCCCAGGCTTTGATCCGCCTAGACCCAGACACAGACACACACACACACACACACACACACACAACCGCCCTCCGTCTGTCTGTGGAAGTCCGCTAGCCAAGCCAAGCGCGGTCCACCTGGAATAGAAGTGGTAAGCCCTGTCTCCTGGCGAGGTCTCCCCCGCCTATAGCCTGTGTCTGTGATGAAAATGCACTTTCATGTCCTGGGAACCACAGCTGACACAGAGATGATGAATGAAGGTTTGAAGAGATGAAATAATGAAAGAGCCAAACACAGAGGGGTGAAAATGGAAATATGTGTGCTTCTCTTTCTCTCCCTCTGCTTTCTCTCTCTCTTTTTTTCTCTCCTTCTATCTTGCTCTCTCTCTGTCTCTCCTCAATGTGCCTTCATCTTCTCAAAGGCCCTGAATGATTTCCCATTTCTTTTTGTCAGTGTTTTTTTTTTTTTTTTTTAAGGTTTGAGTAATTATGTGTCTCTGTAATGTCAGTTTAGTAATAGCTTTTTCTTTTAAAACAAAAATTACGATTTGAGATATCGTAGCTGCTTGCTTTGATTTCCCTCCACAGGATAGGGATTGGTGGAGGCAGCGAAGAGTAGGGATTGGTGGAGGCAGCGAAGAGCAGGGATTGGTGGAGGCAGCGAAGAGTAGGGATTGGTGGAGGCAGCGAAGAGTAGCAACACAAGATAGGGATTGGTGGAGGCAGCGAAGAGTAGCAACACAAGATAGGGATTGGTGGAGGTAGCGAAGAGTAGGGATTGGTGGAAGCAGCGAAGAGCAGGGATTGGTGGAGGCAGCAAAGAGTAGGGATTGGTGGAGGCAGCGAAGAGCAGGGATTGGTGGGGCAGCGAACAGTAGGGATTGGTGGAGGCAGCGAAGAGTAGGGATTGGTGGAGGCAGCGAAGAGTAGCAACACAAGATAGGGATTGGTGGAGGCAGCGAAGAGTAGCAACACAAGATAGGGATTGGTGGAGGCAGCGAAGAGTAGGGATTGGTGGAGGCAGCGAAGAGTAGGGATTGGTGGAGGCAGCGAAGAGTAGCAACACAAGATAGGGATTGGTGGAGGCAGCGAAGAGTAGCAACACATAACATGTAAAGCCTGTGGAGACACACTGACTTAACCTTTGAACTGAAGTTTCTTCACAAGCTGATGTGTCTGTCCATCGATCCTCAACTCTTAAGACTGTGGTTTAGTGGGAGTATATAGGGCATGATCTTGAGGACCGGCCAATGCAGAGAATGGGGAGTCTAGACTCGATATTCTCCTGAAGTATTTGACATCTCCATCTGCATTTCACAGTTGGCTCAGTCCGTAGTTTCAAGTAAGACAGAAGATCAGCTGGACTCTATGCATGATGGAACAAAAGCAAGACATTGACTGTCTGAAACGCCAAGGCCCATTTGGCCTCAGCACCTCAGTGTTTTTTTGGCACGGAATTGTTTGTGTGTGTGGAAGCATTTTTCTCTCTTTATGTGTGCATACGTGTGTGTGTGTGTGTGTGTGTGCATGTATACTGGTGTGTTTCTGTGAACATATCTCTGAGTTTCTCACACAGACCTCACTATCGAGTTGAATGTCAGCTCACACTTGGTTAAAAGTCAGCAAAGTGAGCTGGGGGAGTTTGCCCCAGTTGGAAACTCAGTTGTTTTTCTGGACCGTGTCTCTGGTCCTCCATGACTCACCCATCTCCATGTGAAAAAGCCCTGTCTTTATATCACATTCAGAAATAACACTGTTGAATAAGACATAGACCAGACGCCGCATCAATAATTCAAGATACGTGTGTCTATGCAGTAGACCTGTAATGAGAAACCCAGTGTTCTTAAACACACATTCTGCAATAACACGTCAGTAATAACTCTTGCGCCATTCTCAGTTGTAATAAAAACACCATGCCTTTAAATGTCATGTGCATAGAACTCTGTTAAACACCATCCGCATATGCTGAACTGGATTAAATGTCATTGAAGTTTAAAGAAAAAGTAATACTGCGCAGCCATAGGCATGTAGATTTACAATAAACGCGGCTTAAGGTTTTCTGGAGGAACTGCTGTTCATTTATTAAAGCACTACTTATGGATTCTTCAACACAGTGGAACAAACTCATCTTCCTCTCCCTCTCCCTCTCCCTCTCCCTCTCCCTCTCTCTCCCACGTCTGCGAGTGGTTGACATGCGGCGCACGTCTCCCCTGGCTCTGGGATCGAGTAAACACAGGATGACTCGGCCGATCCCTGCCCTGGCAAGGCGGCGGAGATGAGAGAAGGCACGTCTCCAGCCACTTCTGGCCCGAGGCCCCGGCCAAATAGCCGGTCTCGGATCACTGACGATAGGGTGGGAGAGTGCCGGCCGAAGCCTGGGGGTGGGTCGGGGGGGAGGTAGTGAAGGCACAAAGGGAGGCGGGGGGGGGGGGGGGGAAGTTGGGGGGTGGGCAAAGAGATATTAGAACCAGATGTCCGCAGTGCGCAGCACTGACCAGGAGGCTCCGCTCTTCGGCCATCCATCTACTGTTTTGGCTCCCCGGGCTGGGAGGAGGAGGTGGAGGTGGAGGAGGAAGAGATGGTGGAGGAGGAGATTGAGGAGGAGGAGGAGGCAGATTAACCCCTCTTGGGGTGCAGCCGGAGCACAGACGACAGGAGCCAGCTTGTCTGTTCGTCCTCCTTTCTTTCTTTTGTTTTTTTCTCCTTTCTTCTCCTACACTGTTGCTCTTCTCGTCCCCACATTAAAGAAGAAGAAAAGAAAATCAATGCGTGCTGCTCCGTGATGCATATTTAACATTTGTGTTATTGTTAAGTTGGTTGTCACAAAGCGGGCCGTGATCGGTGCCTCCTCCTTAACCTCTGCCCGCAAGCCAAAAGAGTGCAATGAATTCCATTACAGAGCCTTTGTCTTCTCATATGGTCGATGTCCTTTCTGAACAGCCCTGCGCTTTGCCAAAGAACAAATGTCACAATGTGCTGTGCCTGTGTGTGCACCCATGCACGAGCCGTCCCTGATAACACATAAACGATCACACTCACGTGCCACTGAGCCTTAATTACTTGCTGGAAGAAATTAAGTGATATTGAGAAAGACAGTGAAAAGGAGACTATGTGTTCTGTTTTTTTTTTTTTTTGTCTTCTCGTTCCACCTCTTTCCTGTCTAGACATTCTCACTACAGTAGTTGTATTTTGTGCCGTCTTCAAGAGCATCTTATCCAGCTCCAGCAGTTTTGATTTCAGGGGGAATCGGATAAACATGTGTGCTTTCCGTTCAACCTCCTGATCCTTTCACTTGGACAGTCAGGCTCTCAACATGAAAAACATTTCCACCCACAACAAGACAGCGGACATAAAATTATACAGTCTGCAAAGGGGAAATTTCCCTGGCTTCTCAAAGCAAATTAAATCAGCAGTAAAACACTAAAAGTCAACAGTACATGTGCTGACCTTGACACATGTGATTATCCTTTTTGCAGTGACTGCTAAGGAGTTGTAATTCATGCTTTGTTGCTTCTTTTTTCCATAGGAGCCCTGCCATGGTCCTTTGGTCCTTTGCCATTACTGTCAAAGTATACTCATTTCTAAAGATGTTACACATGTGTAGTGTGTGTGTGTGCGTGTGTGCGTGTGTGTGTGTGTGTGTGTGTGTGTAGGGGGGTGATGGACTTTATCACAGCATAGGTCACGAGTCATTTATCTCAATTCAGCCCCCTTAGAAAGTCATGCCTGTTACACTCAACACATCACTCTTGCCAAATGAGCATACATTCCTTACAGGGGCCACAGAGGTGGTGGTATGGGGCAGGAGTGCCTGTGTGCGTGTGCGTGTGCGTGCGCGTGTGTGTGTGTGTGCGTGCGGGTGTGTGTATGTGTGGGTGTGTGTGTACACATGTGTATACGGGTGTGTGTAGGGGGTATGGTTGTTATCAGTGAGGGCCCCCTCCATCTATCAACCCTGGCAAAGTTAAGGGGAAGATGGTGCTACTTTCACAATCCCTCATTGTGTCATTTAGGAGAATCAGGAGAGGTTTGGAGGGGAGCTGGTTATTTTGGTGATTTTGGTGATTTTCCAGTTCAATGGTAACTGTTTTCATGTACTCACTTATTTAGTTGAGTGTTCACTGATTAGACTCTCAACCCCTGCTCAAACATCTGGGGTAGGATTGTGTTGGTATTCTCTAATATGACAGTAGTTTTGTGGCAGAAGCACACCATAAAATGATGTTAATATAATACTAGTTATGTGCCACTCCAAGGGTTTTCAGTCATTTGTAGGATTATGAGAAACTCTTCCAATCTTCCGATTACCGATCTTTGAGAGAAAAGCCATAGGAAATATGACATATGAACAACTAATATCCGCTGATAGAGAACAAAGCAATTACATTGTGTTACAGACATCCGAAAATGTGTGAATAAGATCCAGAATTGCCTTTACACACACACACACACACACACACAGGGTTGGCCCAGTGGCACGTCATGGTGCTTTGTCAATACACGTTGCCTGCTGCTTTCATCAACCAACAGCATTCATGTGCGCGGCAGGTTCATTTTTAATTATTGATGCTGACTGAACATGCAGGACGAGGTCTGCGCTCGGCACTGCTTGTCTGCTTGTCAACCCTGTGATCAATAGAGAGCCTGTTCATGCTACTACCCATGGCTTTGGCTTGTGACCTTTCAGTGGGTGTGTATTTATTGGAACATGTCAAGTGTGGGCCAGTGGGTATGCAGTGGATTTAAAAACAAAGAAAAACTAAAAAACCCTTTTATTCTCTTCATCTTTCGCTTCTCTGCAACAGGCAGGATATTAGACTAAACAAGCGCCTCTGGAGCGGGTCGCGCTCGAGCCAAGGCGTTACTTAGAAAGTCGCTGTTCTGTTTGGGTCTCCATTTGTTGGCATTGTAATCAGCGGATTTATTGCTAATGCACTGTAATATACACACAACAATGGGGGAAGTACTCTACGCCATTTGGATTTAGTTAGCGGAATGTTTTCTACGCTTTTTTGGCAGAGCGAATGCTCCTCCAGTCATAAAACTCAAAAAAAAATTGTAATCAAAAGAAGACAGTGAGTATAACCTCTTGTCATCTCTCCGGGTCTCTCAGTCATGTTCCTGCCTTTCAAGGCCATGGTCCTGGCTGGATTTGCGGTATTGAAACTGAAAAGCGAAAGGAATGAGTCAGGTCAGGCCTTTATGGGGCTTGGACGGTCTCTCCCCCCCGTGTGCTTTCACTACGGGCAGTTCTCTGCTTAAGCCTGTGAGGCAGGGGTCCACGGTTTGTGTTGCTAATTCCCGCTAAATTACTCCCTGGAAAACATCAGCCGAAAACACAAGGGCTCATTATTAAAGCTGTAGGTGGAACCAGATGTGGGCGCGCAAGAAAAAAGTAAGACTTGAAACAGCATTCCTCCAAACTGCCTTTTTCTCCTCAGGCACTGACACGGCCAGCCGACGGTGCACATGGACTCCAAGCTGGGACTGGGGTTTCGGACTGTGGGGGCTTTGGGAGATCTAGATAGAGAGAGAGTTGCCTGGCCTGGAATTTTGCGGTTTGTTTTGCCATCAGTTCCCGCAATAAAAGCTCGGCGACAGTCCCTGACCTGCAGGCTTGTTTGGCCCACAAAAGCTGCCTTTTCAAGTGGGTTGCAAATCAGGCATAGCTCTAATGATAGCATGTTTCCCCTCTGGTCTAGTGTCAAGGGGTGTTAATGATGTGTTTTGACCCACATAACCTCACAGCGCGATGGGAAAATCCCCGCGAAACGCCTACTTGACCTGCGTTCTAATAATAATCATTTCCAACCTTCATTTTATAGCCGTGCTCGATTGGTATGATGCTTGGCTCCTTCCAGAAAAAGCCTGTCATTGGTCAGCTGTGTGTCTGATTGGTTGTTTACAGACCTGAAGGTTAATGGAAGTGGACACACACACACACACACACACACACACACACACACACACACACACACACACACACACACACTTACATGCACTAACTCTCTGCCTTTTCTGTTGAGGGGTGTTTTATTTGTATCATGTGTGGTACATGTACAGTATGTCTGGCTTGTGCATTACATTATGTTAAACATTAAAATGTGATGCTCAATGATTCTTAAAAGAATACATTTCATTGAACAGTCAAAAACATTCATAAAGACTCCTTTAGTGATCATGACAGGTGTCTTGTCATAGTTATGACGACATCAATAATTGTGGCACGGTGGCTCAGTTGCTTGCACTGCTTGCACTGCTGCCTCACAGCAAGAAGGTCATGGGTTTGATTCCCACATGGGGCGCTGTTGGCTCTGGGGGGCAGGTCCTCCCCAGAGTGCACAGTGCTCAGGTGGGCTATCTCCCGGGCCTTTCTGTGTGGAGTTTGCATGTTCTCCCCGTGTTCACAAGGGGTTTCCTCCACTAAGAACCCCAACAGTAAAAACATGCAAAATAACAGAACTCATGTCCATCCCTGACCAAAGATGGACAGTTCACTTCACTTGGTCCCCGGGTGCTGCAAAGCTGCCCACTGCTCCTGGGGGGTCCTTGAGGAAGGACGGTCCAGGATGGGAAAAAGCAGAAAATAAATTCACCGCGACCTCAGGCCTACCTGCGTGTGTGTGTGTGTGTCCTGTGTCGCCTCCATATATGCACGTGTGTGTTCCAGTGTGTCGTGTGTGCCATTAAAAACCTGACAAAGGTCTTAATTATTATTATTATGTCATTCTTATGCCCACCCCACCAAAGCTTTAATCCCACCGCTGACACTAAGTCTGCCTGTCTGTCTGCACCAGGCAGCTTCAGTGTAACTCCTAACTAGTGGTCTTTCTTCATAAGGACAGTGCTTTAAGGGTGCTCCATGGCTTTGTAAACTGGACAGTGCAGCTGGCTTGCTCACATATTTCTGAGCTGTTATCATAAGGCTGTGATTGTGTGATGTACGGATGGCTTGTTTTGTTGTTTTTTTTGCTGATGTTTTTTTTGTTTTTGTGAAGCACTCATGACGTAGGTATATACTGTATATAACTGAGGATAGGACCTTTGGTGACATTCCGCTTAGAGCTAAAAAATGTCCCAATTGAATGCAGTCTGTCCCCTCAGATCCCCCTGCCTGCTGATTGCTGTGCACTTTGAGCTTCTGGCTATTTATTTTTAGTTAGGGATAAACACAGAGATTGAGTGTCATGAATGATGGAGGTAAATTATTAGTTTACAATAAATAATAGGAGCGTGTGAGCCACAGAATAAAAGAGCAAAATGTTCCAGACGTGATCAAAACACACACACACACACACACACACACACACAAACACACACACACACACACACACACATACAGGCACAAAAGCCTACCGTCCACTCTCAGCTCGGCAAGCTCCCTCATTTAGAACGTTGATTTAAATGACAAAGAGGAAGAGCTGAGGATGGCAGATATATTCAGACATCCAGCGGCACTGAAGTCTGCAATTCATACCCCCTCTAATGACTCTGTGATCTGCAAAGAGCAGCAAAAGTAGGCGTAAATGTCTGCAGCTTTGAAGGAGCACTGAATATAGTAATTTTCTGTTCCCAGCCTGTCTGTGTGACAGCGTCTCTTTTGTGTGGGAGCACAAAGACAGGTCTTTGGAGACCATCCTGTCCTCAGTCCTGACACACCGCAGGCCTGAGCGAGACACACCTCAGGCCTGAATTTAGGTTGTAGTCTAATGTAATGTTGCAGTGTGCATTTTCCTTTGAAACTCTCAAAGCTGATTTTGTATTCTGCCTTAATGTCTATTAATGGCTAATGGATTTTAAAATGAAGGGGATGGAGAAATGTTTGTGTGTGTGTGATTGTGTGTGTGTGTGTGTGTGTTTTTTTTCCCCCCAAGGCCTTTCATTACTTTAGCAAGTATGAAGCGCTGAAAATAGGAAATAGCAGAGAAGGCTATTTCATTTTAATTTAGACAGATCTCTAGTTACATTACGTTCACCATGACTGAGTGCTCAATTTAGTGTGAATGTGCACGTGCGCGCGCACACACACACACACACACATACACACACAAAAACGTGTGTGGATATGTCTATGTGGGTGTTTGTGTGTGAGTGCATGTTAATGCATCTGTGTATTTCTACTGAACAAATATAAAAACAACATGGAACAATCTCAAAGGCTCTACTGAGCCCAGTCCATATAGGAAATCAGTCAATGCATTGCAGCATACTATGGATACTGCATGACAGAAGTACTACAGATGTTAATATGATTACATACATATGAAATTGTGCCCATAATTGAGAGACATGTTTGCTCAGTGTAGTGCTGTATGTAAGGTTCACTCGCAACCTCTTCTAGTGAAACCTTTGTATTAAATAAATAACGAGTCAAATTCCATTGTTCTGACAGTATTGACTTTAGGCCTGAGCAAACCTTTTGACAATCAGGTGAGATGAATATACATTTTTCCCACAAAAATGGTTGGAAGACTTCTGTTTAACCTTAAACCTATTTAACCTATTCTATTTAACCTTAAACCCCAGCGCATCCAGCGCAACACAACAAGGTTAGCAACAACGTGTTCATGTGTGAAAATGAGCCAACTCTAAATGCCAAAACTTGTGTCGACTCCACACCAAAATCCCCTGCATCCTAGTGTGAAGTTGTCAGGGAAATTACCCTAAACAGTTAGTTAGCAGATTAAAGACACCACCCAGCATGGAAGTGAACTGGACTTGTTTACGCCGCGTCCGGCGGAGAGCAGACACCTTGACCAGGTTCTCTCTGACGTGCTATGCGGAAACAAGTCTCTTTATTGAAAATCCAATGTTTACACAGGATGGCAGACAGGATTCTGGGATGCACTTAGGGTTTCTGCATTTAAGCTGAATTCTACTTCTGCTTAGCAACGAGTCATTTTACAACCCGCTCTCTCCTTCTGCCAGAAAAACATCACGTGAGGCATCTGGTTCGACATTCTTTGCTCACTCAGTGTTTTTCCAAAATCAACCTACACACAACATTTGAACAAGCCTTTTAGCTAAAACATTCATGATAAAATATACTAATACTTTCTTTAACAGAAGTTTATGGGGCTTCTTCATTTTTTACGGTTCACCATTTCCGCCAGAATGCCAACGCCGCACTAAAGCTAAAGCCTCCTCAATCGGGGTATTTATGTTCACGCACCATAATTTGACTTAAGGTTCCTCTTATATTTAATTTTGATGCAGTATATATTTAACGCAGTTCATTACTCGCTCTCTTTCTCTCTCTGTTGTTTCAGATGACTGAGGCTAATTAGCATAAGCCTGCAGATGCCCCTAATGTGACTGTTTTGCAGAGTCCGCTCTCTGTTAATGTGCGCTGATTTGGAACAGCTGGTTGAGACTGGGCCTTCGGTCCACATCTCCTCTAACTCAATAAGCCAGAGCTCCAGGTCCAGAGTTTCAGCTGCGATGTGCAAAGTCTTTGAGTGACGCTTCAGTGAGTTGGCAGAATACACAGTGAGTCAGAAAATAAGCGGTTATATTGCATCAAAATGATATGTAGATGTAGTCATCGTTATTTTAAACCCTTAAGCTTCTCTTTCGGCAAGACCTGGCCTATATCTGAATTGGCCTACTATCTTCTATGATGTAGGGCTTACTTCCTACAGGATAATATAACTGCACTGTGGAAGTTGCAAAGTACAAAGTTGCATTTGAAATTCTACCCATGGAAAGGGCTTTCTGAGTCACTAGGGATGGGTTTCTATCCTACAGTTTAATGTAATTTTGACCAATCGAATTGGAAATACTGACTAGAATCGCTTGAAATTCGCATTAAATCTTTAAAGTCGAATACAACAACAAATTCGCTAGAGGGGGATGGATTAACTTCCAGTTTGCACAGGGTATAATGCAACTGGCGTTGATGTTGCGTTGACGTTGACGAAAGGTTTATTCGCATCAGATTGCATTTGTTGACGTTTTATTATGTGTTTCTGTTAAAGTTGCCCACAGCTGTGCACAACTCTTCCCTTGATTAGTGGTGTTATCCATTTTTAAGTCGCATGACACAGTGGATGGAAATGTGCATAGACTTTAATTTCTTTTAGCTGAATTTTCAGAAATGCACTTAACATATGCGAATCGATTGGATGGATACCCAGCTTAGGTTTTTAGCCTGTATGAATAAAAAAAACATGCAAATAGACAAAACACAAGCTAATTAAGACAACATCTAAATTCATGCAAAAACACATGCGTGGTATTTAGGAAACAACCAAATATGGCAAACATGCTACAACGGCCCAAAACAAATACATTAACACTGCACCTAAAGAAAGGATGCAAAGTCAAAAACACACAAATGCCGAAAACAAATGTAACAGAAAAACTCTGCACATCCAGTCCACACGAGTGAAGTTCTCCAGAAGTTGATTTTCAACACGAGAGAGAGGGGACTAACCCTTTAAGGCCCTGACAACAAACTGTACGACCTTAAACTCAATCTGCTGTTGTGCCACTGAAGAGAGGTCAAGACAGGGGAAAGCAAGTGGGAGAGCAGCTGAGAAACGTCAACTTTTTTCAAGGACATGGGAGTATAGAAATAGGTTTAAAATAGTTTGGAAATGTTGGGTCATATTTGGGATTCTATCGGAGAGGAATACCAACTGCATGTTTGAGAAGGGATGGAACAGTACCTGAGGAGATTATTTTTAATATAAGGGGAATCAACAGGAAACTACAAAGGAGCTGAGAGGGTATTTAGTGAGCAGGTTGTAGTCTTGTTTTCATATGAGAGACAGAGCCAATTAAGTCAGAGAGAGAAGTGGGTTTGATGTTATTTAGCACAGAGTAAACCGGTGTGAAAGAGATGTCTAGTGCAGGCAGGGTGAGATGAGTGAACAAATAGTCAGGGCTGCCTCTCCCGATAACGGTGTCTCTCAATGTTTTACGAAAACCTGAAAGGTCTTACTGAAGTTGTTTACTTTTTTACTTTTCTTTTTCTTCCCCTTAGAGAAACGTTCCTCGGTATAGGCCTACCTTAAGAGGATGAATCCATATTTCTTTCATCGATTTTTATCATTTATGTAGGTTTCAGCAAGCGGGGAGTGTAGGTGATCATTATTAGAAAGAACATCCAGACGAAATACTAACCCAGGTCAAAATACAAAGCCCAAATAAAGATGGCTGGCTCGATGCCTACTCATAGATTTGTGTTCGCAAGTCCAGAACACTAAACACAAAATGTTTACATTTGTTTTATTTGAAAACTGTGTTGAGGTACAGCTAAGAGTGGTCCAGACCAACCTTATGAAAGTGTTTCTTACAGAAGGTATACTTAGCTAAGGACATTTTGGGGAACACCTCAAGGTAAAGCTTTAGGTATAACTTATGAATGACGTATTGTTAAGAAGACTTTGGGAAACGCTGCCCAGAACTTTGCTGACAAAAACGGACAGAAATTCTTCACAGGTTATAGGGAAGACACTGTGAGAACCCTGGGGTTACAACAGTTGGTAATAATATCAGAGTTAAAGGACTAGTTAACCCACAAATGTTGTGTGTGCACTGGATGTGCAGCGTTTTGCTGTTGCATTTGTTTTTGGGGTTTGTGTGTTTTTACTTTCCATCGTTTCTGTATTTCTAGTGTGTTTTGTTGTTAATGTATTTGTTTTGGGCTGTTGTAGCACGTTTGCCCAATTTAGTTGGGTTGTGGGTATTTGCAGCGCGTATGTGTATTTGGTGGTGGTGTGATTATTTGCAGCACATTTCCTAAATACTGCACATTCAATTCAATTCAATTCAATTCAATTCAATTTTATTTATATAGCGCCATAACAATACAATTGTCTCAAGGCCCACATGTGTTTTCAAAATGATGTAGATGTTTTCTTAATTAGCTTGTGTTTTGTCTATTTGCATGTGTTTTCTTAATCAGCTTGTGTTTTGTCTATTTGCATGTGTTTTCTTAATTCGTAGCACGTGTGCCCTTGTCCGACACCGTAATATACTACTGTTATGAACCACACTAAAGAAAAGCCTTAAGCAGGCAAATTCAGACATTACTTGTGAAATGACTTACCAATGCCTAGCTGCAAAGCTTCCTCCAAGGAGAACAGAGCCTTGGTTTAATCACTGCTACCAGATTCATAATTTAGTGAACTTAATGAGCAATTATTCAACGATTTTGCCTTGGGCAGCGGGTGTGCATACATATGAGTCTGAATATGGTCTTTGGCAAAGTCTTGTGTTAATGTTAATACTTGCTGGTAATATTTTTGGTTGACACTGATTATTCAAGCTTGATTGACTGAGTTAGACTAAAGTAATACAAATTTGTGTTGTAATTTCAGTAACAACTAACGTTGTTCTCCCAGCTTAAGAGAGCAGTTGGGTTCTCAAACATGGTGGGAGGAAATTTGTAGTGCACATCTATTTTTGAACAAACTGCAACGTCAATGCAGTTGCATCAGTTGTTTTCAGTATTCTTTGCACATCAGTGTTTGAGTATTCTTTGGATAGAAAAAAAACCTGTGATGTATCCTTCCATGTAAATTATGGTTACTGCACTCCAAACAGATTGACCAATTCCTGTGTATCAGTGATGGGAATGTTTGCTCTGTTGATTGAACGCACCGAGCGTGACTGTTGTGTGTGTGAAACGCATGATTCATACCGAGGATCTGTTTCTGGGCATTCCCAGCACGTTCTGCCTTTGCTGCCAAATGAAGACGGATCACTCGCCGGTGTTTGTGAGCCGTATGTGATGTGTGCTGAAGTCCTCAGCATATGAGAGAAACTTGACACATTTATTATTTATTCTTTTTTGGGGAGCCCAGAACTGACTGGGAGCCAACTGTGGGAAGTGTTAATTCTTCACCTCGGAATCAAAACATTTTCTCATGGAGAGCGGCCTCCCGTCACGTCTCTGGCTATTTCGTGTAGAACGTGCAAACAGTTTTGTGGCGGGGTTTGGCACATGTACCTGATTATAATTCACTAGCGAGAAGCAATTTGTAGACTAACTGTTGTGTTGTTCTGCTGAATTTACCACGTCCTGCCAAACACATGGCAAGACCCCATAAAACTCAAAGTACTCCAGTCACCTCTAAGAGCTGCGGAGGAAAACCTTCGAGTTTCTCAGTGAAATATACATTTCATTACGGCTTACATTAACACAATCCACTCGCCCACATAAACTCGCCTGTGCATCTCTTCTCGGGGGGAAGCGCACGCTATTTATTTTCAGAGTGTCTCAAAATAAAGACGGTTTCATTCAATCAGCAGCTAAGCTAATCACTGCGCTAAATGGAAACAGCTGACCCCTTTTGGTGCATTTTGGCCTCACTGGCTTCCTGTTTGAAGTCTGTGTCTGTCACTTTGACTGCTTTCCACTGCTAAGGGGATGTGGAAGAGGAGAAGGATTGATTAGATGGATGTAGAGAGGATATGACATACACTTGAGAATGACTGAGAGTGTAAATTGTTTGCTGAAAATGAATTTCAGTTGGGGTGTTGTGGTCAGAAGAGGGGAGGTTTTTCATGTGGGTTTTGTCCTGTGAAGCTGAAATCACAAATGAGACAGTCAGTGTTAAGTCAGATCCTCATCCATCAAAGGAAAATACCTCAAGACCAAGGTATACCCCAGGAAGGGATCTGGGAAGTGGTAATAGAATGTTCTCCTTCAAGCTTACCTCAAGGTGAGGTCAATGTTCTGTTAGCTACATTCCATAGTTGACAAGTCACACCTACAGAGCGTGGAAATCAGAATGTTCAGTTACTCTGTACTTGACCTATGTTCAAAGACATATTTTCCAAAATACACAACCTGAAGGATACATCAGGATGCCAGATGATTTGTATACACTGATGGACAGTTACTGACTTTGATCACAAAGCAAGACCACCTTGAAATATCGAAAGCTTTTATACTTCTTAACCGGCCCCCCTTTCAGTACACAGCACACATAATTTCAAAATCCATTCTGTCATTTCTCCAATGATCTTCACAGGCCGCGAGCAATTTTCCACAGAACGTAATAATATACTCCACACATTATTGCCCATAATTATACAATTATGGTATGAAACACAAACTATTTGTTACCAATGGAGAATACAAATAAGTCTACAGATAGGATTAGAGTCTGGACGTAAGTAACGTCCATATTTACCTATTGTTATTTTACTTCAAATACATTTTTAGAATCACCCACACCCTAAAGAGTGTTTGTGGTAGTAATTAGCATAAATCACATTCAATTAAACATCCATCAGCAGAAAAACAAAATGATCTTCTGAGTGTGGAAAAATCTTTTCCAAATTAGCTAAATTGTTTAATAATAAGTTGGTTTGCACAAGTGATGACTTAAAAGTGAACACACACACACACACACACACACACAGACATGGTACACTGCAAACAGTTTCACTGCACATTACATTTCACTTTACATGAACACAAGAAACATATTTTCTGACTATATTTACCACGGCCATGTGGAAAATCATTTTTTTTAATTTTTTTTTAGGCGTAATCTCTGAACGAAAGCAACCAAAAGCAAGACGGCTTACATTCTAAATAAGCTTTGTGTGTGTGTGTGTGTGTGTGTGTGTGTGATGTGTGTGTATGTGTGTGTGTGTGTGTGTTTGTCTGTGTGTCCGTGCATGTGTGTGTGTGTGTGTTTGGATGAGCTTATGCCTGAGCACACACACTTCTTTGGCTGACAATCATTGAGAGTCATTGTGCAAACATAAGCAACACAGTAGACCAATGCAATTTTGTCTCACCCTGGCATGAAAACAAAACAGATTCACAGAGAGAACAAATGCATAAAGCTACAAACACAGAGACACGAAACGGTCCTAAATGCAACACATTGCACTGCAGGATCATGATCTACAAAAAAAAAAAAAAAAACAGCATTTAAAATAGTGACACGCAGACAACAAACCCATCTAAAAACCAGTGTGACTGTGCGACGTCAAAGCTACAGACCATACATCGCTGGACCACCTCCGATGAGAAGATCACGTATGATGCACGGCCTGTGCCCATGCTGGTCTTGAGTTGAGCTCCACTGACAGATACACTGAGCCTTTGTGCTTTTTATGACTTCGCATCTCTTCACTGCTGCTTCCTTAAAAGCTCGCTCTCTCTCTGTCTCTCTCTCTCTCTCTCTGTCTCTCTCTCTCTCCCTCTCTTTCTCTCTCTCTTTCATTTTTCTCCTGCCAGGATGTTTCCAGCACATTTTTTCAGTCAAAATCTCAGACAATTCCCCAAGTGACTGTGAAGGGGAGACTTTAAACCTAGTCTTTGTAGGGATTAGTGGTCCAGTTTTACAACGTGACTCTGCCCTTCTGCTTGCCTATCATTTCCCTCTCTGTCTGTTGAAACTTTTTATATGGTGATCCAAAGACAACGTTCAGAATAGGAAGTAGGTGAACACCACTGCCAATTTAATCTACATCACGGACTCCCCTTTTACACCAACAGGGAATGGTTCCATTCTGGTTCGCGCACCAAAGTTTGGCTTTATTTTGACCAAAACTAAATCAGTTCAGAACTTTGTTCCCAGCTTGAAGCAAAAGATAGCTGTTTTTTTCCAGTGCAAACCATGATGACATTAATGGATGTGTCATTGTACAGTTTGGGGAAGAAGCAGAACGCAACAAAAGCTTTCAGGTAATCAATGCCATTCGCCATCTTGCTAGTACTATTTGATTCCGTTGTCCATTCTGCAACACTCTCTGTTGATGACACATCCTTGATTACAATGGTTCCCTTCAAAACAGGTGGAAACGCAAGCTGGTTCGCTAGATAGCACTAAGGGCCAAATAATCCAGAACGGAACTGGTTCAAGAACTAGTTCCCTGTTGGTCGAAAAGCAATATGTGTGATGACATTTTTCTCTTGTCATATTTCTGTGTTCTAGCAGCCTTTGTTTTTACAATAATCATTATCATTATCATGACAATTATCACACTTAAGGTTTAAATCAGTGACTGTAGAACATCCTGTACTTACAGTCAAATTTACAGTGTAGAGGTTAAGGTTACGGTTGTTCTACATTATCATACATTACTCAGTTCAATTCAATTAATTCGTTTTTTTTACTTTGCTAGATAATGCAGGAGGCAGCATTCACTGTAATGTTGAGCCACTGTCCTGATGTCCTTGTCTGGAAACCTGGCTGGTACTGCAGGTCTGCTCCAGTCACAGAGTGGTGGTGCGTGACGTGCAGGTCCCATTGCGAAACACCATCTCTGAAGCCAGGCACTCTTTGGGGAAGTCCCGGGGCCCCAGTGTGGCCTGGCGCTTGAGGGCCACAGCGCAGTAGTCCACCTGCTCGGCGTCCAGCCCGTTCTCCAGCCAGCGGAAGCAGACGATGCGCTGGAAGGAGCGGCGGAAGTTGTCGGACACCAAGCTGTAGAGGATGGGGTTGGCGCCGCTGTTGGCGTAGCTGAGGATGACGAAGAGCTGCGTGACAATGGGGTCGGGCGGCCGGCTGAAGACGCTGACCAGCTGCACGATGTAGAAGGGCAGCCAGCAGATGACGAACACGGCCACCACTAGCAGCACCATGCACGTGATCTTCTTCTCCGAGCGGCGGCGCTGCAGCCAGCCTGCCTTCAGGCCGACGGCGCGCATCCGCACCACGATCAGGCAGTAGCACATGCAGATGGCGGCCACGGGCAGCAGGAAGCCCAGCAGGAAGGTGTAGACGACAAACACCTCCGACCATGACGCTTCGGGCCACAGGAAGTTGCAGTCCACGCCGCCGTCCTCCGCCGGCACGGTGTCGGCGAAGACTATGATGGGCATGATGACGAGCAGCGACAGCCCCCACACGCACACGTTCACCACTTTGGCCACGGTGGGCCGGCGGTAGCGCGCCGCCTTGATGGGGTGCACTACGGCGATGTAGCGGTCCACGCTCAGCACCGTCAGGCAGAAGACGCTGGTGAACATGTTGATGCCGTCCACGCTGAGCACCAGGCGGCACATGAGTGAGCCGAACGGCCAGTGGTGCACGGCGGCCGACGTGGCCAGGAAGGGCACACTGAGCATGAAGAGCTCGTCGGCGATGGCCAGGTTCAGGATGTAGATGTTGGTCGCCGTCTTCATCTTGGCGTACTTGAGGATCACGTAGATCACCATGCCGTTGCCCGTCACGCCCACGCAGCACACCAGCGCATAGATGGACGGGATGATGATCTTGCTGGCGTCGGGCTCCGGCTCGTAGTCCTCGTAGTCGCCAGTGGCGTTGAACGGGAGGCCCGTTGGATAGGCGTCGTACCTGCTGTTGTTAAACCCCAGAACGTCCATCGCTTCTGTGGGTTGGTCTTTAACGGGATAAATGCAAACAAAAATATGTATTCACTTGACCCGAACCATAAATGGAGTAATCAATCTCATAGGCGTCTTTATTTACTGCGGGGAAATTGAGAGCTGTATGGCTCAGAGGGTCCATGTCAGCCCTTTTGCTTTCAAAACAGAGACTCCTAGGAAGGGTTGAAATTCACTGAAAGAGTTTATTTTCTCCCTCCTCTACGAGCCCCAGATGGGTCACAGAGAGGGCTATGCAACTGTATTAACAGGAGTCCTTGGGATTCTTCGTTTCTCAGATCAGTGCAGAGTCTCATTGACTCCTCAGCGGGTAATCAACGACAGACGGCCGGCTCTAAACCAGGATCATCTGTTGAATAGTCCTTGCGGTACTCCATTTCCATGCAATAATAACCTTGAGATTTTTTCGAACTGCAGGTGTGTCTCCAAAGTCTTTGTGTTTTGAAAAAAGGGCTTGGCTTTCAAAAGGGGTCAGGAGAATACACGTTCTTGGCGGCTAAAAAGGATTCCTTTCACCCTCCAACAAAGGGATTTGTTCTATGTCTGCAGGAATTAAGGCTTTATGTTAGCCTCGTCTGCGCTCTAACCTCGTAATTTCCCCCCCGTAATGGCTCCGCAGTGGAAAAAGATGATGGACGCAGTACTCGCTGTTTGGATGCGGTGGTAAAATGTGCTCCGTGAGAGACTTCACGTTGGTTCAGGTTGTGGGTTTTCAGTGCTGCGCCCCAGTTTTCACATGTGCGAGACCTGTGGAGATGAGAAAAAAAGAAGAGAAAAGCCATGCACAGGAATTAGAAATGAGAGATGTGCATCTGCATGACTCAGATAATTAGCACAGAGCTCTGGACTGTGTTTAACAAAAGCATTGGTGAGCAGCGACCATGGTAACCGTGAAGAGAGAGTGTACGGAATGATTTAAGTATGGTAGTTGTTCAACAACGCTTTCGGGAAAACATACCCCAGATTGAGTTTTTCTGTGAAAAGGTGTCATTTACATAATAATTTGCATGATTAAATGCCCATTCCCTCCTGTCATGTGGCAAAGATGGGATGAATTGGAAATAAAATAATGAAATGAAACCCTGTGATAGATTTAAGATTTAAATTAAGATATGGAGTTCAGAGTCATGAGCTCTGAAACCAGTTGTAAATGGAAGAGATGACGTATTGTGATGCCCTGAGTTAAATCCGCAGAACTAAGGCAGTCATTTCTTCTGAAGCGTTGGTCTCGTTCCTCTTATGACTCAGAGAGCACAGGGTCAAGAGGTCAGACAGCCACGTCTTCGATGACGTGTCTAAATGACGAATAGCGCAAGGGCCTTCTCACAACCACACACACACACACACACACACACACACACACACACACACACACACACACACACCACACACACACACACACACACGCACACACACACACAAACATACTGAAGCAATTAGGGGCATGCCAGTCTGTCACACAGACATCATTTCCAGCCATGATTTCCGTGCCCTCCCCACTCATTCCCCACCCCATCTCCCCTCTCCATCTCCATCTCCATCTCGTCTTGTTTCTCACCATCCAATTAGTCAAGGTTTGGAATGCAGAGTGGCACCTTTTAAACCACCGCAAAGGAAAGGAAAAGGGAAAAAAAACAACCCCCCAAAAAAAAAAAAATTCACAGAGCCAGACCCGTGATGAAAAAAAGGGTGAAAATGAGCGCTTACCCCTCTTGCATGCTGCCCTGCAACACTCTGTTTCCCTCCCGCCCCCCGCTAATGTCGGTATCATTAAATTTGTGCTCCCACCAAACCTGCCCCCCCCCCCCCCCAAAAAAAACCCAGGGTGCCAGTCAGCTCATACAGGGGCTCACTGCGTCCATGGCTAGCATGCGAAACACGCCATTAGCAATGACAAGGATTCGCCTCCGAAAGGATGGAAGGGTAATCATGTCTGATTTCTGTGCTGGCACACACTGCTGGCATACTGCATATGGCTATTCCGCCAATAAGCATAAACGATTATTTTGACAGTGAGACAGAGAGAGAGAAAGAAAGACAGAGTGAGTGTTCAAACTGATACCTCAGAGAGAAAACAAGGCCCAAGGATGTTGGACAGACATCTTGACCTGTGGAATGAGCAACAACAAAGAATCGCGGAGCCAATGGAGCCAATGGAGCCAATCGATTTTTTATCTCTTTTTGAGGTTCGTGTCCGAGAGGAGCATAAATAGACAAACTTGCGAGAGACAGAAATACAAACATGCCGATGACAGCTGTGGCAGGACCTCATCTACGGATCCCCCTTGTGGTCAAAGACGAGTGGAGAAAATAAAAGGGCAAAAGGGGGGTGAATCTGATGGTGGAGACGCCGCTTTCCGCCGATAAGACGGACTGTGAGCGCTGTGTGCTTTTCATATTGCTGATTATTATCGTCGCTGCTGTGCACAGGTTATTGGTTCTGTTTTGAGGAGAGGACATGTGTCCATATCAGATTGTTTCTTAACTGCGAAGCTAACCCGAGAGAGGGCATAACCCACGCATGAAGTTTCATATCCAAACTTCCGCCGCTTTTTGTCAAGCTCGCCCATGTATCTCGTCTAGTCATCAGTGGCCATTTACAAACCCTCGCCAGCCAGTCTGTGCAGAGATGAACCCATTAGACTCTAACTGATGTATCCATCATGAAGGGATACTTAGAGGGAAAAAAGAAGCACGAAACCCCAGATTGATCTCAGCCACGCAAAGCTTCTTCTCAAAGAAACTGAAAAACGATTCCCCCCTCTATCGCAGGTTCATATATATATGTGACACTCAAGTCTTTTAGTCTTTTAGGTCTCTTTATGCTTGTCAATCTACAAGTGCAGTCAGGCTCCAGGATCTCTTACCTGCATCACACACACACACACACACACACACACACACATACACACACACACACACACACACACACACACACAGGCTTTATACTGCTGTGAGATGTTCAGATAAGGATGTGAATATTGAAAGATTTTACTCAAGTCAGCCATTTCAATAGATCTCAGTACATGTTTAGATTGACTTATAGCTGCACTTTAAAAGAGTGACAGAGTGATGTAAATGGATGAATGTATATATTTTGAATACATTAAACTGTGACATACTTTACAATGTAGCCTGTATAGGTTTGCATGTGCTAAAAAGTACGGATTCAGGTACAGTGAATTGGAAACTTTGTTCAACATACTTGCTTGCAACTGAGAGCTAGATGGCACCTTGTGATGTATAGATAAAGATGTGAAGAGAAAGCTTCAGTCAAGAAGGAGAAGCGAGGAGGGGAATATGATGTGCAAAGGTATACATACCTTGAGGAAAAGTGAAAGATTCAAAATCAAACAAGAGCATATCCCTGGAGAGGGCCCATAATGTGAGTGATATAGTGTATGTGAGAGAAAAATATAAGACGAATAAAAACTCTCGGGAGATGAATCGACTACATGCTTGAGATTTTTCAGGAGAGAGAGAGAGAGATAGAGTTGCCAGAGAGACAGGGAATGGAAAATGGAGAGACAGACAGATGGAAACAAAGTGGTTGACTAAGTTGGAGGGAGAGAGAGATGGAGAGAAAGGGAGGAGAGAGAGAGAGAGGAGGAACGGAGACGGGCAAGGGTAGAAGCGAGTCTCAGCTGCACAATCTCGCACATAAAAGCTAAAGTGAATTACGGTGGTGGGTGATGCCAGGGCCCGTCTGAGCAGCCCGTCAGACTAGGGAACAGAGAGAGAAAAAGAGAGAGAGAGGGAGAGAGAGAGAGGGAGAGAGGAAGGGAGAGAGGGAGAGATCCAGTGCAAAGTGCTGGCCTCCATTCTCCCAGCTGGTGTATGGATGCTAATAGCATTCTGACCCCCAACAATCAGATTGTCTAACCAAAATGGAAAACACAGTCGAGCTCATACATTGAGATTCTGTGACTGCCATTTTATTCACTGGGTAGCTGTCTCGTATTCATTTTGTGGAAATGATATTCTGAGGACCAGAAGAGAGAATATCTATAGGACTACATTGTACTATATCTGTGTATATATATATATATAAGAATAGATTGTGAATAAACATATTTTCTTTATTTTGTGTTTTTATTTGTGAAATCCATTCACAGTTCAGTGAAATTGAGAGAGAGCGATGGCTTGAAAGCCAGTCTTTACAACACTGGGATATGATACTGGGAAAACAGCAAACTTGTTGACTCAACTTGTTACGAAATGACAAAGAATGTATTAAATGAATAACAGTGAGCCAGACTAACTCCCGTGGTTTTGTGAGTTGGGGGGGGGTGTTAGCGCAGGGAGCCTCCTGGTGGTCTGTTATGGAAACTCAGCAGCCACCCCCCCTCCCCCCCGATTTGTCTCAGGAGCTTGTGTTGTTCAGCAAAGGTGACCAGTATAATGCCTGTTTAATAGCCTGATTAAATGTCACAGTCAGTGGTTGATATATTTCTGTTGTGGTCATGTGCTTCTGAAGTCATTTAAATTAAATACCAAACCTGAGTTCAAACATTTGGAAATTTTAATGGCATGGTGCCATTGTATGCAAATCTTTACAAATTGTGCATTTGGGTTAAGAAGAGAGGGATGAGAAAGTAATAGGTAGAGAAACAGAGGGAGAGAGAAAAGGGGAGAGCAAGAGAGACTGAGAGAGAGAGGGACAGTCAGAGAGAGAGAGAGAGAGAGAGACAGAGAGAGAGAGAGAGAGAGAGAGAGAGAGAGAAATGGAGTGTAATCGACCAGGACAGACTTTCAATGAGGCTGAAGGTTTGTGTAATGAGCATCCTAAAGCTGTTCAATCAGTGATTTTTCTTTTGGGGTGGGGGATGGGGTGGGATAAATGCGCAATGCATTTTCCATTGCACTCCTTAATGGTTGGAGCTTCTTATCAGGATGACGGTTGCCTGCAGTTGCCTCTCAGACAGTTGCCACGGACACTCAAGAGTTGTGAGTGTTTGTTTGTGTGTGTGTGTAAGAGAGCGTAGGTTTTCAATTAGAGGACTGTGTGTATGCATGTGTGTGTAGGTTTCTGACCTGGAGAAGGAGGTGCATTATGTGTTGGAGGTTAGCCATTTGTATGTGTGTGTGTGTGTGTCTTTGTGTCTCTGTGTGTGTGTGTGTGGGGGGGGGGGGGGAGAGACAGAGAGAGAACATGTGTGATATTCGGACCCATTACGCTCTTAGCACCCCATCATTCTCCTCATCACTGTCAGAGATTAGCCCACATTTTCTTTCTGCCTCTCCCTCTCTCTCTACCACTCCGTCTCTCTTTCCATAACTAGCCCTTCTCTCTATCTCTCTGTAAAACTCTCTTTCTTACTCTTTCCCCATCTCCCTCTCTCTCTCTCTCTCTCTCTCTCTCTCTCCATGTCCCCCTCTCTTACTATTTCTTCCTTCTCCTCTCTTTTCTCTCTGCTACAGTAATTTGGTACTAAAATCACTGCGGCGTCTTTATAGGGGGATGAAAATCACTCAGGCTTCACAGCACACTAAGGCGAGCAGCAGCAGCAGCAGCAGTGGTGGCCCCGTAAAAAAAACTCTGCAGACTGATGCGCCACGGGGCCCCGAGACATGCACCGCATCAGGCATGTAAACCTGCAGGACACGAGAGACCACATCCCTGCATGCCAGCCACACACATCACGGTGAGGCCATTCACCCCACCTTCTCCCGCAACTGCCTGTCTCTCGAATCAATGTGCCTTCATAAACAACAGACAGAGTGGCAATGACAGCCTCCTGAACAAAGAAAATAATAGTCAAAAATGAGCCGCGTAAACGTTTGCCAGGCTGTGTCATACCGACGTGATTCAGGTTCCATGTTTGAAAATAACGGGATATATTACTTCGGAACCATTCTGGTTTCAGCTCTCGATAAATTATTAAAGCAGTGTGTGCACGTACAAGAGAGGGGATCACACTGTAATAATACTATTCACCGCACACAGAGGGTCAATTGCAATTTTCATATAGAATGTATAGCAGGTGAGGGGGGTTTGGGGTGGGGGTGGGGGCGTCGAAGGGAAGGCTTTATGAAATCCTAGCACATGAGAAGGTGACTTGAACCTTTTCATGTTTTCTGAGTGGAAAAAGAAACCTTGAAGAGCGCAACTCTGAGTGTCCTTCTGTTTGATCAAAGGCTAGGCAGTGGTACAAATGTCTCATTCTTTACGTTCAAGATTTGCGCTGTGTGAGTAGACATGTTGTGGCAGAGCAAAAGGACACCGGTATTTTTTTTTGTCTGTCATGCTGTGTCTAACTTGATGTCATTCTCTAGTATTGTCTCTCTCATTCTCTTGATGTCTCTTGGTCTCTCTCATTCTCTTGTTGTACTGTCTCTTGGTCTCGCTCATTGTCTTGATGTCTCTTGTCAGTCTCCGCACCTGCTCTCCTTCTGTTGTTGTCTGCTAAGCCCTCTTTAATTTACACCTGATATCAACATGCTCTTTCTGTGGTTGTATCTCAATCAGATAGAAGATGTAAATGCACATGGAAAACATGCTAATCATATCGGGATTGGACTCTGGTTAGATCACCCAATCCATATCTTGTTATGGTCTAGAGCCCATTCAAGCACATCCAACAAAGGTGTGAATGCAAGTGTGTTTCTTTATCCACACCTATTGCTATTCAGCTCTCTGCCAACCTTTGTACTGAAGTTATTTCTGCGGCTGCATTATACGGCCTTCTCATCTATGGGTATCAGAAATACCATGACTACTGTATCTAAGGTGATATCTTCATCTTCAGTATTTAATTTAAGGACAGAGGAAACGGAAGCCATGATCAAACTTCCTGGAATAAAGGCAAGAAAGTTGTAGATGGCATGTATCATTCTTTAAAGGAAAGCAATATCAAAGGGTTATCTGGTCACACTGGAGATATATCTTTTCATGTATGTTATGATATACTGTATATGTTTTTTTATATTTTGATAACAAGTGCAGAGAAGGCCATCATTTCCTCTTTATCTTCTTGCCATCTTCTCTATCCTTTCCCATCCCATCCCTTTTCTGTTCTTCCTCTTCCTCTTTTCTCCCTTTCTCTCACCATCACTTTCCTCTCTCCACTCCACTCTCTTTTTTTTTCTCCTCTCTCATTGACATGCTCCTCCCGTGGTCTTCTGTCTCCAGTCGTCCTTGTCCACAACCATCCAGGTGAACCAACTCGTCCTGAAGTGTGGGCGCCCTCGGGCTCCTTCTCCCTGCCGACCCATCCTCCGGGGGTGGGGGGAATGACCTGTACCAACCCCGGCACAACGTTTCCATGCCGATGATGGTACCTGTGATTTAACAGCCGCCAACCAATGTGATTGCTCCTGGTGGACGGTGTGAGAGAGGGGGGGTGCGTGTGCAGGAATTTAGTAGTGGATTCATTAACATTCCCCATTCATTCCATAGGCAAGACACTTATGTTTAAAGCTTAAAGACATTTAATAAATAATTCATCAAGACAAAAAGGCTTCCCTCCTAATCCTGTCAGTGCGGAGGAGTTGAGGAGGCTAAGACACTCACTCACTCACTCACTCACTCACTCACTCACTCACACACACTCACTCTCATAGACACAGATGTATATTTTTCCGTTTTGTGGAGAGTCAGAAATTACTTAAGGTCTTGTGACATTTAAAAAGAGCCAAAGAAACCGCCATGTTTTTATCAGTCTTAATAGTTCTGTCTGTCTGTCTGTCATTTCTGACTGGTTCGAGGGGATAAGCTGAAGTGAATTTGCTGCTCTGGTGCTTTCTCCTTGGTACTTTCTCTCCATCAGCCCACGAATGACGAGCCATATCTCATTTGGGAAAAGGTCAATTGATTGTTTTTTATTGAGCCGACCATGAGCTGATGTTGTAATATGAGTCATTGACCTGTCTGGACATGCTTGGTATGGACACGGTTGGAATATGTTTTTTGCCGATAATTGTCAACATTTAGGGCAGGTTCTCTTCAGAATCTCTAAGAGGGAATACCAGGAAAAAACCTGAAAGCTTCTGTAATGCTTCTTTCTCATGTATTTTTTAGTTTTTGTGTGTGTCTTCACTCAATCTCATGCCAGCACGCTCTCTGTCCTTGTTCTCTCCTCACAGATATGGCAGGAAGTCAGCACCAATTCTTTCATGCGGTGCTGTGTACTTGAAAAAGCTCTGTTGCCCTTTGATTGCCTGAACACGTCACATGGGAATCCACCACAACAAAAGAAGGAAAAAAACCACAAAAAACACAAAACCATGTGGTGAAATTCCATTTCAGATGTTGTCGCTCTCTCTTGGAGAGATAAACAGCCGAAATCTCTCACAGATTACCCCCTTACCCATCATGTCATGAGAGAGTGATGGCAACAAGACATTCAGCAACCCTTGCGTCTGCCCTCTGCAGAAGATCATTACACACTGCTTAATCTGCCCACTCTGTGAGAGGCATTTCAATTCAATCTGGAGGAGCTCACGGGTGACATCTCACACGTACTGGGAGAGAGGCAGGATACGGTCAATCAAATGCAAACATCGACCATTCCTTTGGTATGTAATTAATTAGTGAGGTATTTGGATTGGTACATATGTAACTGTAACCCTTATAATTGGGTATGATTAACATGAATTGACATGAACTTTTATGAGGAGTGTGAGGTATTAATTAACGAGCTACATTGTAATAATGTGTTACTTGTAATAATGTTGCGGTAAAATGAGATGAGGAATGTTTGCATAGATGAGTTGTAAGGCCACTCCTGCCTCATGTTGGTTGAAACTGCAGGGCAGAGGAGTTTAGGCCATATTATCATTAGCATTATTTCAATTATATCATTTTTCACAAACTGACAAACGAACACAACAAAATGTCATTGTAAACAAAGACATACCAAAATTAAAATATATAAATGATTTAAAAACATTTTAAAAGGGTTCAAATGATGCAAAGGGCCAGAGCACACAGACAACAGAACATAAATAAACCAGTGAGGAGAAAATAAGTAAGAACGGCAAAGACCTCGAACCCATACAAATGAGAACCAACAAACAAACACACACACGCACACGCACACGCACACGCGCACGCGCACGCACACGCACACACACACACACACACACGCACACGCAGACACGCACACAGACACGCACAGACACGCACAGACACACACACACACACACACACACACACAAACAGACACACACCCACACACTCTCCCCCTCTACTGCATCCTTGAAAGAATGTTAGGCATTCCACGGTGGCCATTGAGAAGAATAGAGGCTGAGGCTGATGAGGTCATACCTCCATCTTCTGGTGTCTGTCACATACCGTGGGCCAGCGAGGGCTGTGCGAGGGTTGGGCCAAGAGGCGGTTGCCAAGAGCTTGGCAGCACTGCCTACTGTTGGCACAGTGGGTTTATGGAGGGAGACCGCATGGTGGTTGAAATACCTCAAGGTGTTTGTTTGTGTGGGTTTGCTTGCAGGACTTTGCTTATTTGTGTCTGCGTGTGTCTTTGTGTGTGTGTGTGTGTGTGTGTGTGTGTTTGTGAGAGAGTGTGTGTGAGAGAGAGAAAGACAGAGAAGTAGACCCAGAAAATTGCACATTTGGGACTACGTGTGTGAGCAGACATTTACTACATTAGTGTGTGAGAGAGATGTGTTTGTGCACGGCAGATTCATTTATGCATATTTAAGCATAGATTTGTGTTGACATCAGCATACAAGTCCTTGGGCTACGGTATGAACAGACATCACAAATGAAGTCACGTCTTGATATGAATCACGACCATGTTTGCTTGCACATATTCCATTACAAAGAACTGAAGCATTGCATAAGTATCATCTGTGAAATGAGTCATAAGAAACGTGTTTAAAAGAACACGTGTATCAAAAAGCTATGAGGATGTACACATTATATGAGCAAGTCTTATAATCATGAAACAACTGATGAATTGAAAAAAAAAAAACACGTCTTCCTCTGTGTTGTTGTCTAACCCTTGTTAACTTTATCTGGCCTAAAATGATATTGCAGTGCCTTTCTCTGCAGGAAAATAAACTCTTAGCAGAAGAAGATGGGAACCAACAGAAGCATGAGCTCCAACAAGCCAGCCGGTCCACCTGCTGATTAAAATACAATTAAAGCACCAGCCCATCTGTGAAACTGCTGCAGGCATCAATCCTCCGCAATAGACGAGGTTGCCTGAGTGTCTCTCTGAGACACTCTTCACCACAAATTGAACTGATCAATTCAATCCAATTCAATTCCTTTCAATTCAATTCAATGTGATTCAGTTCCAGCAACAATTCACTGGCTCTCACTGGGCTCCTAACATGTCAGTGCATGTCAGTGTGCGTCATGTCAGAAATCTCTGCTTCTCATCTCATCGTAGCCTCAACTGGTGGTCACCCTCTCTCTCTCTCTCTCTCTCTCTCTCTCTCTCTCTCTCTCTCTCTCTCTCTGCTTACAGTGCTGTCATCAAGACCTTAATTAGTTCATTAATTCTGAATTAGTAGTTAATTAACTGGCTCCTAACTGCGGACTTCTTAATCTCTCTGAGTAAAGAAGTTACAGTCTGCATGTCAAATGAGCATCGCGACGCCTGCAAGTTAGACTTTCCTGCAGTAGCACACGGCGACACTCTATCGTTCATCATTCACACAGAGCTGACACCTCACCATGAGTGTTTGTTTATAATTCCCACCTTGTCACGCAAGTTTTGCTCTCAAGACCGATTGAGTTCACGAATCACAAATTGTGAAGTGCAGCTTATGGCTACGATACACTGACCATCAACACTTGACACCTCACCACGCTCAGGGTGTTTGCTGATAGCGTAACACTGTCCAGGGACTGACTTTTGTTTAGCTGATGTGGCACTGTGACACAGAGGAGAATACAGTGAAAAGACGGTGGAGGAGTAGAAGGATGCAAAACCACAGATGCAAGTGATGGCACAGGTGCTTGCCTTCTGGTCCTACACCACAAATCCACACCAATGGCGAGTGTTTTTTTTTTTTGTTAACACTCCGATGACTGTAGGTGTTTTGTTTTTGACAGGTTGTTTGTTTTCATATGTTTTACATGGCCGAGGCGTACTGTGGAATCGGAGTTTTGTCAGTAATGAACAGAAGGGATAAATCACACAGAATTCCCTGGACTGGGAAAACACAACGTACAAAGCCCTTGACATCCTCGGGGTACATAAATATAATGCAAATGTTATGCACTGGTAGTGTGGTGTTGATCCTGTGTTTGTGGTGCATGTGTGTGTGTGTGTGTGTGTGTGTGTGTGTGTGTTTGCATGTGTGTGATGCTAACTGTCACAACAGCATATGTTCATGCTGGTATGGAATAACATTGCGGTTATTGGTTAGAGAGTCTCCTGCCTGACATTCAACCGGGGACAACATGAATGGCAGCCACCAATGCAGTTGCACGAGCGACGGAAAAAGTAAAAAGAACCATTCTTTTCTGTTATCATTTGACATTAAAAAAACGATTTAATATGTATAACTTCACATAGCCATGTTTTCAACACACTGAATACACCATTGACTGAATGAAAATTGAATTTTAATGATTTCATCAGTCATGCTACTGTACAGTGAAATTCAGTCATTAGAACATGATTTGGAACGGGTCATTTTTAACGGACTGAAAATATGACAAGATGACAAACATGACTGAGATAGGAGCAAAAAAAACTACAGCCACGCTGGCAAAAATGGAAAAAAGAATTTAAAAGACCCTTACCGTATGTAATGTCAGTAGTTCATGCCATGGACATCTGAAGGACAGGTCCAGCCATATTAAAGAAGTGATGAGAAGGAAAAGGTTTGAGGAGGAGGAGTGGAGCGATAGCATCCCTCTATGTTTTCTCTCTCTCTTTTCTCTCCTTGCGATCCTCCCATCCTCACTGTACGCGGACTCCTCTGCTGTGTTGCGCGCACTCTCCCTCTGTTTCCCTCTCCCTCCTTTACCCTCTCTCACTCTCTCTCTCTGTATTTGTGTGACTTACTGCTCTCTCTCTCTCTCTCTCTCTTTCTCTCTCAGAAGCACTGCTGGTGTGCACTGCGTCTCTCTCACTTTTGCTCAACCACCCATGGATACAGCTCTCCTACTTTATCTCTCTCACTCAAAGACCCTCTCCTCCCTCTTTCTTTCTCTCTCTTCCTCTCTGTCTCCTTCTCTCTCTCCCTTCATTCCTCTCTGTCTTGTTCTCTAGATCTCTATCTTCCTCTCTGTTACCTTCGATCTCTCTCTCTTTATCTATCTCTTCCTCTCTCTCTCTCTCTCTCTCTCTCTTCCTCTCTGTCTCCCTCTCACACATTCAAGTTCAAATGGATTTATTGGCATGACTGCATACAATACAACATTGCCATATTGGCACACAAACTATACATTGAACATTGTGGTTTATCTCTCTCTTTCTCTCTCCTTTTCTTTCCCTGTCTCCTTCTCTTTCTCTCTCTCTCCCTCCTTCTGTGCCTTAGCCAGTATTTTCTCTTCTTAATTAATTGTGATCTTTGATGACTCTGCATCTGAGCATTGCCCCCCTCCGAGGAATGATAGATTACTCCCCACTCTGTGGGATGCAGTGCATCACCAATGCTCTCCCTCTCTCTTTCCTCCCATTCTCTCTCTCTCTCTTTCTCTCTCCCTTACTCTCTTTGTCTGTATTTCCCTCCCTCTCTCTCTATCTCCCTCTGAGAGCACCTCACCCAGAAGGTTTGATCTTTCCCCTCTTCTTCTCTGTCTCCCTCTCCTTTTCCTCTGGATGCGGAATACACTGCCTCTCCCCATCACTCTTTTGCTTTGTCTTTAACCCTCTGTCTGTCTCTCTCTCTCTTTTGATTTGTTTTTACCCCTCTGTCTGTCTCTCTCTCTCTCTCTCTCTCTCTTTTGCTTTGTCTTTAACCCTCTGTCTGTCTCTCTCTCTCTCTCTCTCTCTCTCTCTCTCTCTCTCTCTTTTGCTTTGTCTTTAACCCTCTGTCTGTCTCTCTCTCTCTTTTGATTTGTTTTTACCCCTCTGTCTGTCTCTCTCTCTCTCTTTTGATTTGTTTTTAACCCTCTGTCTGTCTCTCTCTCTCTCTTTTGCTTTGTCTTTAACCCTCTGTCTGTCTCTCTCTCTCTCTTCTCTCTTGCTTTGTCTTTAACCCCTCTGTCTGTCTCTCTCTCTCTCTTTTGCTTTGTCTTTAACCCTCTGTCTGTCTCTCTCTCTCTTTTGATTTGTTTTTAACCCCTCTGTCTGTCTCTCTCTCTCTCTTTGCTTTGTCTTTAACCCCTCTGTCTGTCTCTCTCTCTCTCTCTTTTGCTTTGTCTTTAACCCCTCTGTCTGTCTCTCTCTTTTGCTTTGTTTTTAACCCCTCTGTCTGTCTCTCTCTTTTGCTTTGTTTTTAACCCTCTGTCTGTCTCTCTCTTTTGCTTTGTTTTTAACCCTCTGTCTGTCTCTCTCTTTTGCTTTGTTTTTAACCCTCTGTCTGTCTCTCTCTCTCTTTTGCTTTGTTTTTAACCCCTCTGTCTCTCTCTCTCTCTTTTGCTTTGTCTTTAACCCCTCTGTCTCCTCACCCAGACAGTACCTGAAGTCTGCTGGACTGGGTTTAGCATGTGGTGCCTACCCTTCCGTCCTATAGCTTGCTTCCCAGGCCACCAAAGAAATGTACTCAGTGAATAAATTGTAGCTCATTACAGGGTGAAGCTCCGTGGTGACAGAATATTTATGATGCACAATGAAAATGAAATGAAAATGAAATGAAAAAAAACCTCCTTCTGTTCAGCTCCTTTCATATATGCTGTGAGTGATTAATTTCACATGCAAGCCATGCATCATTCATTCACAATTTGATTGCATCAGAGAAAAAGTCTCTGTTTACTCCGCCAATATTTGCTGCTTTTGCATTTAATCTATTTTAAGAAGTCTCTAAAAAGTCTTCAAAAAGTGTGATGTGGAAGGCTATATAGTTTATTATTTACATCAGGTTATAAATCCCTGTGCGCCCTGTCAATATTGGCTGCTGTTGCATTTAATGTCTTCAGTGTGTCTTCAAAAAGTGATATGTGCTGGTTGAAGTAGTAGAAGTTGGTATGTAGTGTGTGTATCTCAAACCGCATACTAAGGAGCTCAAGGGGACTTTGAAATCAGTGGGAATCATCTACGCCATGTGAACTTTGAACACCTCGCTCTGACGACTCATGTCTATGTTCCCTCCAAGTACTACCGGATGAGCAGGAAGCTAAAATCCCCGCTGATCTCATTTATTTTTCATGACCGTGTCTTTTTGATGCGGGACACAGTGGGCAAAACCCCTAGACCCTGCACATTGATTCTGAGCCACACTGTGTGTGTATGTTCGTGTGTGTGTGTGTGTGTGTGTGTGTGTGTGTGTGTGTGTGTGTGTGTGTGTGTTGTGTGTGTGTGTGTGTGTATGTGTGCATTTCTACATCGGGGAGGTGTGTGTGTTTGTGTGTATATGTGTGTGTGTGTGTGTGTGTGTGTGTACAGGTAGGTGTGTGTGTATAGGTGTGTGAGAGTGGCGGTGTCTTTACACTCTATGTGTCCAACTTTGAAGTGCTGTGATATCCTCCTCACAGCAGGGTGAAGAAGTGGAGCTTTTTCTAATGACAAGGATCCAGCAGAGAAATGACCAGTATCACCCCTCTCCCACTGTCTCGGATTGACAGAAACTGAAGGTTCCAGGACTTTGATTCAGTCAAAAGCTCATCAAAGGTTGCGCATGCATGTGGGGGTGTCTGTGAAAGATAGAGAGATCGAAGCGATGTAAGAGGGATGAAGAGGCACTTTGAGTGAGAGAGTGAAAGTCAGAAAACAATCATCTTTACCAGTGGATGAAGAAGCATGGGTCTGTGTGTGAGAGAGAGAGAGAGAGAGAGAGAGGGGGGACAGAGTGAGAGAGGGAGACGAGGGGGGGGGGGGGGGCGGAGATCAGTCATTTCCCATCACACTTACAGTGCTCATCTCATGAAGGGTGAATTTTGGAAGCATCATTATCAATTCTGAAGGGGACTGTAACTCCTTTAAAGATACTTAAACTTCACCATCTCTTCCCACTTTTTTAGTTATAAAATCACCCCACAGTAGCATCTAATGCTGCTAGGATTTTGTCCGTCAACCCCCTTGAACACGGCTCCCTGTGCTTCAGTGGCTGCGGGCTGCCACTGTGACTAATACCCTTTAATCTGCAGCCATGAAATGTTCCGGAAGCCTGTAGAATGAGAACCACAGAACCCTGACAACAGCTGACTCTGGACAGGCCTGGCTCAGCTGATCTGTGACAGATATGGACCAGATGGGAGCCAGAAGTTTTCTCACGTGCATCTTCCTCCTAATTAGAATATCTCGACAGCTACCTCTATCTGTGCCGTGATTATCCACAATTATCCAGCGACAAATACCAGTATCGTCATGGTCAGGAAACGTGATTTGTAAGTAACAAGCCACGGATTCGATGCTCAATGGTGTTTTGTCTCAGGACAAAGCAATAAATATGGGCACTCCTCCGCCTCAACCCAGTAATGTGTTTAGTCTGCACTGATACAGTTGTGCCCTAGGGGGATGGTGATGAGATAGAGAGGCAGACAGGCAGGTAGGTGGGCGGGCGGGCGGGCGGGCAGGCAGGCAGGTAGGTGAGACAGGCAGGCAATCGGGCAGGCAGGCAGGCAGGTTGGTAAGACAAGCACGGAGGTGAAACTAGGTAAACTGGCAGTGAGACAAACTGAAAATGCAACAGAGGCAGACGACATTGTCAAAGCAGTCACCCGAGGCTTCTGGAAGTGAAAGCCGTAAGCACACAAGGAGGTGAATCCAGCACAAGCACTGGGAGTTAGTGAGAGGAGCGCTGTCAGATGCAGAACAGTGGGGTATGATATGTTTCCTCACCAGGGTTGTATCTTTTCTGTTCGTTTTATTATTTTATTTCCCATGCTTCTATCAGGAGCAGGGGGTGTGGTGTGGGTGCTGCGTGGGTCTGTTCCCACGCAGACAGACTGGGGGTGTTACCCCTCCCTCTCTCTGGCAGGCACAGCGTTTTGTTTTTGTGAGAGAGAGCAATAAACTCATTCCCAGGCTATTTGTGGCATCATCACACAACACGACGCAGAGAAGAAGGGAGAGCAAACACTCCTGTTACACTGGGAGGATCAAGCCATGTTTAAACCAATGGGAAAATGTGATTATAAAGCCATGCTTAAACCAATGGGAAAATGTGATTATAAAGCCATGCTTAAACCAATGGGGAAATGGGACTTGAATATTCACTAACCAGCTGTGGTGACCCTACAGCTCCAGACCAGTGCATATGAAGGTCTACCTACTGTGGAGCTTGCAGAGATGCTTTTAGATCGTGTAGGCTTCAGTGTGAACAGCTGTGTGTCAGTGTCCTTGTAGCAGTCATTTTTCCTACAAGAAAATGTGACGCTATACACACAAACACAAACATAAATAGTGAGAAATTATCTTTCTTTTCTCAAAATAACTACATTTTCTCAAGTTTAATATTATTGTAATTTTACAATATTAATTTTCATTTCACAATTTATTTATGTGTTTTACTGACACTGAGCAGTCTCTTATTTGTCTCTGCTAGTGTAATTTGCATCATCCTAATCAATGTTTGGCAAACAGCGTTGCACTGATTTGTCCTACATCACATTTGAAGCTAAATTGTCTCAAAATGAATTTGAGAAATTCGTTTGTCAATTCTCAAAGACCCTATTTAGTTCAAAAACCTGGCAACAGACCAATTAGTTGCACTATTTGCACAAAACATAAGTTGGCTATGACTCAGATATGACGTCCACGCAAATAAGCTACCACTGTCTTTTGTTTTTTAATCATAACTCACTCTCTCTGCGTGTGATGGTGTGTTTTCATCCTGGTGGGTCTAAACCCACACTGCTCGAGGATACAGCCTGACAGATTTTTTCTTTGAATTCACATTTTGACAAGTGGGCTGTTTGACATGTTTTAAGACACACAAAATATGAATTCCAATTTGTGCGCATCATTTAACCACTATCCACTTCAGTGAAGCTTTATGGTTGTGATACATATGTAATGGGTAGCCTTAGTAAACTTAAGAGTGTGCAGTAATCACGAGTGTTGTGGATGTAAACAGTTGTAGTGGCATAATATAAGAGTGCTGTGATTGTGTGTACAAATGTAACCAATGAGCTGTAGTGTTACCGTAGTTCACAGGTGTTTGAAGTGACGTGTAGTAGGACTGCCCCATTGCCTTGTTTTCTTTCTCTCTCGGTCTGCTGTCCACTGATTGCTGTCCTCTCCCTCCGTTTTAGCTCCACCAATCCGTGAACCTCAGACGTGATTGAACGCAGTACTTAATGCAGACGGGAACTTATCCACAGGGGAAAAGCGTTTTGTGAAGGGAGCACCGGAATCCACGAGCGGCCTGGTTGCAATTGAGTGGCTACATCTTTGATGTTGCTACTAGTGGACTGCCCACTGTCCCTTATTGGTATTTTTGTATCTGTTTTTACTGTTTGTAACATTAAATTGCAATTTATTAGACCATTGTGTGTGTGTTTTAACCAGCCACAAGCTTTAACGAACCTGTGTGAACTTAATGCATATTTAATAACTGCCCTTCTGGGCTGGCGTAGTCGGCTACTTCACTATTCCCTAGTGATAAATCTTAGTATAGGCCTTTCGGCCCTTACACATATATACCCTGTGAGACTTAAAACCAGCTTTCATGATTTATGTTCAGTAATTTAATATTGGACCAGACCTCCTGAGTTGTTGTTTTTTTTGCACAGCATGCGAATCAGCTCACTTTAAGAGTTTACTTTTATGGAGATAGGCATCTGAAATGAGCACTTCCATGTTCAAAGGTTTGCTCAGGTCTGTGGAGGCGGTGTACAAACAGCAGCGGTACATGGTGTTGACTGATAACATCCCTCCTTTAACACTTCAAATATTATCTCTAAATTATACCACTCTATTCTAGCGCAAACACTGTGCACTTGAAAAAAGGTAATTATAGGCACAGACCTGTCACTATACAACATTTTTCCCTCAGTAAGTAAATACATACATAAATGAATAAAGGGATGAACCAACAGAAGAACAAACAAACGAATGAATGAATGAATGAATGAATGAATGAATGAATGAATGCATGGATGGATGAATAAATGAATGAATGACTGACTGAATAAATTAATGACTGAATGAATGAATGAATGAATGGTTCTGAAATCTTGAAAACTGAAAATGGAGTCAGAAACTGTGCCTACCACTAACAACCAACACCACACTAAATGTGGCATGAGAGACACAGAAAGCACACAACCAATCACCCTGTTCCTCTCACTCTATCTCCCCAGCTTTAGACACGAAGCCCTCACGCAGATCCCCTCTTTGGCATCCCACTGCTTGGACCGATGCTGTGTGGACCACTGCTGCATGGACCGGCACTGCATGTTCTCTTGATCATCATGTCTTATACTCTCTGTGTCTCTCTTGTTGAAGGCCACTCGCTGGTCGTGTTTTGTAGAGCGCATTCAGGCACACAAGAGCTATTAAGCTATACTTGGGTATACTAGTTGGTACTAGTTGGTAAGACTAGCTATACTAGTACCGTACATGCCTCAGTACCAAGGGTACTTTCAAGCACTAAATCTGTAGAGCGTGAGATACAGTAAATCCTACAGCTCACCTGGTAGCACATGAACACCAAGGTCAGGGGTTTTATACCCAGGGACACACTCTTGAAATACACAGAATCTCTATCAAAAAGCCTTGGCTAAAGGAACAAATATAAATGTAAGAAGGACACCAGAAACAGGGCAAACCTTATTGTATTTAACTCGAAATAGTACTTCTGTAGGGTTTTCATTTACTGACGCTGGGTTGGTCTGGATACACACAGCTCTGTCAGCCTTTAATGAAAGCGGCGGCATATGAGAGATCTCAGTGAAGGGACGTTTTATGCTGATGCATATCGAGCGTATCTTCATTGTCTTTTGTCTTCTTTTTACGTCTGTCCATGAATGTTGCCTTTTAAAGAACACATTGCTGCGGACTACTTGAGTCTGGTTTCCCCAGCAACAAGATGGCCATTTGGAGTGTAGTCTTGTGTGCATGCGTGTGCGCGTGTTTATCTTTGTGTGTGTGTGTGTGTGTGTGTGTGTGTGTGTGTGTGTGTGTGTGTGTGTGTGTGTGTGTGTGTTGTATGTCTGAGTCTATGTATGCAAGTTAATGTGTGTGTGCGTGTGTGTGTGTGTGTATGCGCAGGTGTTTGTATATCTCTGTGTGTATTAATGTGTATGACTGTATTCAAGGCTTGTTCCCCTCTCCTATCCTCTTTTCAAATATATATATATATTTCTCCTGCTATCCTATTTCCATCTGTTCTGGGCGGTCATATCTATCGCTCCAGTGCATTCATCAGCACCCTTTGTGTTGGGTCACATCATCCCACAGAGGCTACCAGCTGATCAAGGATTCTTTAAATGCGATCAACCCAGTGGAACAATTGGCATCACAGATGATATCACAGATCGCTTCCCTGGAGGTAAAATCTATCAGAATGGACTTCATAGACTGTGGGGTTGTGATGAGAGAATGGGGGAATGAGCAGGTTTTTTTAACCTCTTCTTTTCTTTTTCCACTTTTTTTCTCTCGAAAAGGGGATGAAAATGGATTCCGTCGTGACAACCAACCAACACACGCACACAAAGCCACACAGCGGATCCCCCTGCAGTAGTTCCCACTGAGGACACCATTTTCCTTTTACTCGCCCACAGACCCCCGTGGGCATGCCGCGATCCTTCCTGAGGCAGAGGCCTCTTGAGCACAAAGTGGTCTGTCTGTCCTTCCTGGTGTTTCTCCGAGACGACCACCGTATCCTTCACTGAGGTCTGTGGTAGAAGACGTGTGGCAAACTATTCGAGGGAGGCTTTAAACCAAATAAATAATTGGTCTTTTATGACTCCATTTTTTCATCTAGTTTGTCTTTGAAAAGCAGCTGTTACATTCAGACATGTTACCCAGTGCACTTTTCCCCCTTTTTGGCTTTAAATGACTTTAAACTATTTTCAAGGTATTCAAGAATTCCCTTTAACTAAGTAAGTAAGTAAAGTTTATTTATAAAGCACATTTAAAGATACATAGAATGTTACACTTAAATCACATGCCAACAGGTCAGATTCAGGGCCCCTTAATCAGTATTCATGTTGCACATTGTCTATGAAAGGAAAATGTCAAGACACCTGCTGGTAAAATGATCTGTCTTCGATGGCTCATGCTGTCGCTTGTCTTGGTTAGGAGGAGACATGGGTGGCCCTCTATGAGGGTCAACAGCATATGGGCATTTTTATTTCTGAAGGACTTAAGAATGGACAAGAATGGAGGCGGCTTAAAAAGCGCCCTGAAACACACACTTATTGACCGCTAGCAAAAGAGAGCCCACTCTGGCTCTGCACCTGTGAAACACAGACTGCTCATGTTCCCCTGGTGCCCACCCCTCTTTGTCTTTTTCATTTATTTTCTTACTTTACAATTTCTCTCTCTCTCTCTCTCTCCCTCACACACACACACATTATTCTGCACCTTATAAAAGCCTAAATGGGTCTATGTAAACCTACATCCTTCAGTTGGATGCTTTGATCCTGTAACATTCTTGCAGCAGTTGTTTTTTTCAAAAGATGTGATGACCTGTGGGCTAAATCTTTCATAACTCTTTTTTCTTCCCTTCTGTGCCTCCTTGCTCTTTTTTTTGAGATGTGTGAAGGCTGAACCACTGGCACAACATGTGCTTTGTGTTATTCATGGACCCATATGTGCCCAATCCTTCCACATCACAAAGAGACTATGTGCTGCTTTATATACTGGTCAAATCCATCACATCACAAAGAGGGTATTGTTGCGGCTTTTACACACTGGTCAAAGATATGCAGAGGAAAGAGGAGGCAGAAGTAATTCTTCGTCAGCTGTACAAGCGAGACGCTATAGAGACACAGCAGCTCAGCCCTAGTCTTAGAAGGAGCATTCTGGAATGATCTGGAATGATCTGGTTTTGTATGCATATTTATGTATTGGTAGTTTATAGGTAAACGCTTTGAAGTATAACTTGCCATTGTGACAACCTATGCGTTAAAATGTAAATGAGGTCAGCTCCTAGAACATGGTTCTTTCAGAAGCTAGGAGTTCACAAACAGAAATCGAGATGTAAAATCACTAGACCCTTATATAAATGTATATATATATATATACTGTATATACTGTATATAAGATGAACAGATGAACTGTGTAACAGACAGCTCCATATAATTGGCAATAAATAAATACATTTATATATACAGTATATACATATATATATATATATAATATATTATTTATTTATTCTTTGCCAATTATATGGAGCTGTCAGTTACACACTTCATCACTACGGTAACTCAAAAGGGACACACAGATGTTGTACATCAAGCTAATGTTGTCCCTCATCCTTTTTGAAATGCATGTGGCACATCTCAATAATTAACTGATCATAAATACACCATGACCAGGCCGCTGCTTTTGATGTCAACATGCTTTTGCCATCTCTGGTGAAAATAAAAAATGCAATTATGCACCTTTGATGTAGTTAGTTCCTGCATGCTCAAGGTTCAGTGTTCATCCCTCGAAAGGCACCACTTTGGACACACTCATGTTTGTGTGCCACACACACACACACACACACACACACACACACACACACACACACACACACACACACACACACACACATACACATACACATACACATACACATACACACACACAGACATACACAGACATACACACACACACACACACACACACACAGAGAGAGAGAGAGACACACACAGACACACACAGAGAGAGAGACACACAGACACACACACACACACACACACACACACACACAGAGACAGAGAGAGAGACACACAGACACACACACACACACACACACACAGAGAGAGAGAGACACACACAGACACACACATATGACACAGCCTCTCATTCCTTTGTCACGTGTTCCTTACTGTGTCTTGGCTGTCACTGTCTGGATTGCATCATGGCAGGCAATTTCACCAGAGCCCTTTAAATAGATGGGTGCAATCTTCATTAGCATAAATAAGCTTTCTCAGGGTGACAGGAAGGAACGCGATGGGATGTAATTGCTTGCATAAAGGCGAGAGTGAGCACGTTTATGTTGTGTGGAGAGATTGTGCCATTCTAATGCACAGGTACACAAGGGACCCCATGCAATATGCCACAGCTCAAGGGTTGATGTGCCGTGTTGTTGCCAGTGAAAGGATGTGTCTGATTTAGTCTTTAAGTCTTTAGTCTTTAAAGCAGCACATTTTTAACATGATGATGACATACAGTATTTGACACATTACACAACACATTTGTATATTATATTTCAGTCCTCAGTTTGTCCATGTGCTTTTTATTTCCCTGAGTGAGGGAGTGGGTGGAGTGGGCCACCATGTTGGGTCTGTAGTGTTGTTTTCACCACTATTATGCCCAGACCCCTGTTTGCTCTCACCTGCCTCATGGCATCAGTTAAACAATCTAGTTGCCACAGCAACAGAAGCTATTGGAGACCACAGGGTGTGAAGCGGCAACATCCATTGTTTTTATTTTTTTCCAGTCTCCAACACTATGGCTTTTCCTCAGTCTCACTCTGTTGCTTTGATAATCATAATCCTATCAGAGATGTTTAGAAATGTGTTTAGGGGTCTGTGACCCATATTTGTTGTTGTACAGGAATGTCCTACTCTCTAAGGACATTATTTCTTCCCTTCTCTTATCTCTCCTCTACGGATTAGTTAGGGTCAGGACCATTTTTCATTCAAACACTGGCATCACAAAATCATTGTATTGTATTCTTTACGTCTCTCGCTTTTGTGATCCGTTCTTGCCACGTTACTGAAAAGCACCACAACATTTGAGAAATATCTCTGTAACCATGGGCCTCATTTATAAAATGTTGCGTAGAAACCATCCTACATTTGATCTCAGACGTTTTCTGAAATGGTCGTAAGTGTTATTCACAGAAAACGAACGTACGCCCAGAAAAACACGTGTACGCCATTCCTGCGTTTATAAATCACAAATTATCGTGGAATGGTGCGCAACTGAATCTCCGCCCTCAAGACGCCCCTACTTAATCTAATTAGCATATTCTCAATGCACAAACTGAGCGCATCCTCAATGCACAAACTCTGTGACAATGGCAAGCAAGAAAGAAACATGTAAAAAGAAGAATTATAGTTAGGCTGAAATTGACGTTCTGCTGATGGAAGAGCAGATGCGGGCCAAAACGTGTATGTGGCATTGTAGAAGACACGTCTCCGAAGCACCAATTCAATTCAATTCAATTCAACTTTATTTCGCCATGTATACAGATACTAGGAATTTTTGGGGGTTTTCTCCATGCAGGCTATAGTATCACAAATAGAACAACAAGACAACACAGAACAACAATACAAGGACAGATAGTACCAGACAGTATGAGCAAAATAATAAATAAGAATGGAGGTAGTGCAACAATAATAATGTTAAATAAAGTTAAATAAAGTGCGATAAAGTTCGTGTGTGAGAGCTATTTAGGAGGGCTATAGCTTGGGGGAAAAAACTGTTGAGGTGACGTGATGTTTTGGTCATGATGGCCCTGTATCGCTGTCCAGAGGGGAGACGGTTAAAGAGACTGTTAGCAGGATGTGAGGGGTCTGCCGTGATCTTCATTACTTTCCTGAGGGATCTGGAGCTGTGAAGGTCCTTGATGGAGGGAAGGGGGCAGCCGATGATGCGCTCTGCTGCCCGTACGACTCTTTGGAGCCTGGCCTTAGAGCGGGCAGAGGCAGAGTCATACCAGACCGAGTGAGAGGATGTAAGCACACTCTCAATGATAGCCCTGTAAAACTGCACCATGATGGGGGGGCTGACCTGTAGTCCTCTCAGCTGCCGGAGGAAGAACAGGCGCTGCTGACCTTTCTTCACTAATTGAGTGATGTTATTGTCCCATTTTAGTGTGTTGGTGATGGTTGTGCCTAGGAACTTGAAATGCTCTACTACAGTGACAGATGAGTTGTTGATGACAAGTGGAAGATGTGTCGGAACCTTTTTTCGGAAGTCCACAATCACCTCCACTGTCTTGTTGACGTTAAGCTCTAGGTTGCTGACTGCACACCAGGACTCTAGATGGCCAGTGGTCCAGTGGCCGCACCTGCGGCAGCAGCACCTGCTGCACCAGCATGTGGGCCTCGTCGGCCGTCACCAGCTTCCTCTTCTCTTTCACAAAGGGACTTGAATGAGTCTGTTAGTGAGGTTGTTGCCGAACTCTGTCCGCTATTGAGGGTTCTTTGAACAAACGTGTCTAAATAAAACATTCTGAAGAAAATGTGAACATGTGTGCATTTATTGTTATACTGTTGGTATAGTTGGTGAATCAGCTCCCATCTTCTCAGCGCAGTGATGTGCGTGTTCCAGCCAGCTGGGATGGGAGGGTGGTCATCTTGGTCCATGCGCATTTCGTCTTCTCCCAGCTCTATGCCATGGCCTAGACAGATGTTGTGTAGCACACAACAGGCTAGGATGATCTGGCAAACCTTTTCGGGGTCATATAGCATATCTCCTACTGAAAACTAAGTCACTATCAGGCTTTTTATAGGCTATAAATTGAGCGAAATGTTTTACACGTGTGGAATTAAAATGAATACCTATTAGACGTGAATTTCATTCATGTATGAATTATTCAAATTGTTTAATTGATTTTATTGAGCGAAAACATTCATTTGGCCTTTCACCATTAGCCCTAATGGTGACGGTGGTGGTGACGATGATGAAACTGCGTGTCGGCGCTGGGAGAGTTCCGAATTCCTGCAGTACTCCAGTATTGCCACAAGGAAATGTACTTACACGAACTAGAACCAGACGTAGAGATACGTCCTTTTCTACGTCTAAGACGGTTTTTATAAATCTGTACTTAGACACTCTATGATCAAATCTGTGCGTAAGTACGTTTTATAAATGAGGCCCCTTGTCTATACAATGTGTTCAGCAATTCAAGTGCCTGTTGCCTGTACTCTGTACTGTGATACTCTCATGGTCACTGTTGAGAGAAACACCACTGTGTTTACCCTTTCTGGTTAAGCCTTGGCTAGACTGAATGGTGAAGAATAAAGTAAAGCATGTTCAAGTGAGAGGTCAATCAAAAAACATAATAATATATTTCACGTAATATTTCTTTTAGATAAATTACATAAAATCAACCCAGTTCTGATTGACTGTGTGTGGTACTTGTTTGCAGATCAGATGAACTCATTATTGTGGAAGACTGTGAATGTGAATGTCACCCAGCACTCTCAGTGCTATGACAACAGAGTACTCGTTTGATCACCTTATCATTCAACAGCTTGAAGGTGTGGAGTCTTCTTCATGATACTGTGGTAAAAACATATCTTCTTTCCGATGCTATCATAATGTGTCATTCATAATGAAGAAGATGAATCATATTGTTAAACCTAAAATGTCATGTCTGGAAAATGACTACTTTGAGTTTTTTTATGTTTCGTGTACGACATATTAACCTCATAAATGATGTTTTTTTCCCAGCTAACTGCTAAAACGTTCGTCGAGAGGTTGATCCAAATGTAGGTCAAAAAGAATTAAATGGCAGGCTGACGCACAGTAAATCTATCACAACAAAAGTGACGGCGCCATCGCACAATAGCAGTTGTAATGAGCACCGTCCCCGAGAACCCTTACTATTCATTTAACTCAGACCGTGCCGGACGTCACACGGAAGCTTGCATAACAATGAGCAGAACTTGAAGTTTAACAGATTCCCACGTAATGGGCAAAGATAGTCACCTCAAGCGTCAGCGCGTCAGTGTAGATAGTATTTCATACGGGGCTAATGAGTTTTCAGACTGTACTTTTGTGTTTGTGGGGTGTAACTCACACTCACACACACACACACACACACACAGACAGACACACACTAGTTTCCCATTTCTAGTGTCATTTTTTTCTCTTCCTTTTAAGAAAAAAATCTTGTTGCTGCTTTTATTTTGGACTTGCCAAACCCCATTTATTTCATTCACAGCCCCCTCCCTGCCATGATGTGTCAAAAGCAAGTGCCAAACCCCCCTCAGAGCTTTCCCAGGGAGACAAGACAAGAGAAGACAAACAACTTCACCACCTAAACACAAACCAAACAAACAGAAATATGTTAGAGGACAAAAACATGTCACTTTGTCCCTCAAAACAACCTCAACTCCACTAAGGCCAAACGGTACTGTTGGAGAAAGTCCAACAGAGATGGGACAGGTCTGCTCTCTACACCTTAACCTACGAGTCCAGATCAACAGAACAGCAATCAAACATCATAATCCATGAGCCTCCTCCTGTGGTACTGTGGCATAATGCATGTGCTCACTTGTGTGCCTAAAGTGAAAGAATGGTCAACCACAATGGTCCTACAGCTTAGTGTCTCACACACACACACACACACACACACACACACACACACACACACACACACACACACACACACACACACACACACACACACACACACACACACACACACACACACACACACACACACAATACTGAGAAACAGTCAGCACAGCAAGGCCTGGTCAAGACTTCTGAGAGGTTCTCCCCCAGTGGTTTGGCACCTGTCTCAGAACGGGTAGAGCCAAGTCAGGTCAGCCCAGCAAGCCCACAGCGGTAACCAGGCCTGTCACCTGAACATGATACCTGGATCAGGCAGAGCCCATCTGCCACATGCTAGATCCTCTGGCTGCCAAATAGCCTTTAATTAGAAACACCAGCATTAGCATGTGAATGCGATCTGGCACTCACACACACGCCTGCAGACACAAATACACAAACAGGCAGATGCAGATACATGTGTGCAGACACCTGTATACATGTGCACACACAGACACACACACAAGCAGATACAAAAACATGCGCATACCCAATTGCACAAAAAAAACATACTCACATACACAAAATACACATACCCACCCGTACATCTAGAATGACATTGCATTGAAAAAAGGGTTAAGGAGTCTTAGTCAGTGAAAGGTTTGCATTTGTTTGAAAAACGACACAGGAGCTTTTCATAATGAACAGGCATCTTGCGGTGGCAGTATTAAACACTTGGGGGGGGGGGCAGCGACAAAGGAGAGGCTTCAAAGTGCAAAGCTGAGCCTTTTATTAATGCCCACAGAGAATCAGCCAACCAGGCAGAGGGAGAGAGGCCGAATTGCTTCCATTCCCACAGAACACCAATACGGCAAAAATAGCAACAAATAAACAGCTTTCCATGTGAGTGGGAAAAGTGTATAATTAACCACATTGACGACATTGATACAGCAAAGTTGGGCCGTTAGGGTGCTTTCAGATCGGAAAGCGGTCCCTGCTCACTGTCCCGCACCCTCCCGCCTCATCTGAAAGACAACAAACTGTCCACGGTCATCTAAGCAAGATGTTGCCGTGGTGAGGTAACCATGGGAAAAGTTCAGTAATCATGGATAGCCAGCTTTACTGTAATTTAATCCTTCTATAGTTTATGATGGAAATTTAAAAGTTAGAATATATGATGAAAGAAAGCTCATAATGTGTCCATTTTCTTACATTGCTTTTTTATTGAAAGTTTGGTTCATACATAACCTCATGTCTAAAAGTGAGAGCATGTTATGTCTAGGTATCAGTATTTCTCTCAAAATTGTTTAATGTCTATGTGAAGCCATTTAACATCATCTACAAGTGGTTGTGATCACTTTGAACCCACCCTTTTATTGGTGAGCTGATTTTGAGAAATTAAACTTAGTTTTTAGGCTATGCAGCAAACAGTGTTACCTGCAGCACCACTGAAACCATGTCATGTGATACAGCCCACTCAACACAAGAGGGCGCTAATGGTAGACTATATCAATAACAATAATCACCAATTCATACCAAACGAATGGCCAACAAATTCTCTCAAGTGACATGAAAGGTGTTTTTTGTTAAATAGGTTACACTTCATGTCTTGCATTTTTCTTTACTTACAGCAGATTTTCTAAAATATAATGCAGAGCAAACTAGTTATGTGATATAGTAAAGGTAGGCTTCCACAAACGGATACCACAAGTCTGTAATGGTATATTCAGCTCGGTGTTAAAAAGTGAAGTACATACATTTATATAGCCGTTACATTGATGCGAAGTAAAACAATCAGAATTACTCCAAAAAAAAAAATACTTGGATAGGTTTGTATCAAACATTAACACAAGACTTCAAGTTTTGATATTTCTATTTTGATTGTATATGGTCCTGTGAACGAGAGATTCCCACTACCCATCCTGGATATGCACTTGGTCCCTGCTGCTCTTGAACTAAGACCCCGTGAAATGCATGAAAAGCTTTCACAGCACAACATTGTAAACTGTATTGCCAAGAGACACCAGTTAACATAATGGCAAGGTTCCCTCAGCCGCAACTAGGCTGTTAGTGTTTGAATGCCTTTCAGGGGGTTAGCCCATAGATATATATAAAGGCTAGATGTCTCGTCCAACGGAGTCGAACGTCCGCACATGGCGGCCATCTTGCCCCAGGCAGCTCGCTCACCCATACCAGTGTGTTGGTAGTGGTATGTACTTTTTAAATAACCATAACTTGCTCAATTTTCAACGGATTTACAAATGGTTTGGTTTCTTACAAACGTTATTAACGTGGTTATAATTCGGGATGCTTTTGGGATATTTTTAAGAAAATAACATAATAATTCATAAGTATGCAGTGTCATAACTACATCTCTGACGTTTATAACAAACCAACCCGTTTAAAAATCGGTTGAAAATTGAACAAGTTATGGTTATTTAAAAAGTACATACCACTACCAACACAATGTTATGGGTGAGCGAGCTGCCTGGGGCAAGATGGCCGCCATGTGCGGACGTTCGACTCCGTTGGCTGGCAACGCGGACGAGACATCTAGCCTTTATATATATCTATGGGTTAGCAGACTAAGGCTAGTACTCCCTTAGTAGAGACGGACATCGGTTTACCAATTACCACGCAAATTCACTTGAGATGTACATGTCAAACAGTAGAGATTATTGAAATGCCACAAGCAGTTCACCATTATAGTGCATCATTCCCAGTTCAACCATTTTACAAATTCAGACACAACTAGATGCTTTTAAATTGTAGAGTCGTTAAAGGCCTTGTTGCATGAAGCATATAGTAAAACCACTACAGGAAAAACGTTAGGAAAGAGGCTTCAGTCATCTCCACCACCAAAACAGGATAAGGCCTCAATTTGAAAAAGGCAAGACAACATTTGATTTAAAAAAAAAAAAAAATAATAATAATAATAATAATAATAATAATAATAATAATTATCTGTCCTTTATTGCAGTCAACATGTAGAGGCAAAAAGTCCAGACAGTGACTCAGGTCATTGTGACCAGAGGAGCAGTCGAATCAGACTTCAGTCGTATGGGATACTACAGGGAGAAGAAACAAAAACCTTTTTAATTGCACATTTATTGGCTGAAATCCTACGGTATGTCACTGCTCCAGGCAGACAAACATTTGTGACTACAGGTATAGATTTGTTAGAGACGTGCCAGGCTGCATTTTTAAACATTAACGAGTAACCATGCCAAACCACAACACTCAAAGTTCCTAGACCCTTGCACTGCATCAGATTCCTTGTTAATACATTTTTAAGAGCAAACAGTTTGAACCATCCAAGTGGTTCCTTGTATAATCATAACTCATCATAACTACCAGTAGTTCCAGTTTGGACAGCCACAGCACCCTCACTTGCATCATCTTGCGATTACAAACAAATAGAAAGCAACACTGTCAAAAGGGGGGCGCGAACATTCAAAGTGTTATATCAAAACAGACATGCACTGATGTCCTTACCGGTAGCTGCAGTGTGGTCAGATGTAGTTGGGGGATGTGATGTTGGGGTGGTAGCCAAACCATCTTCACTTGGATCATCTTGCGATTACACAAATAGAGGGGGACACCGTCAGTAGGGGCGCAAACATTCAAAGTGTTATATCAAAACAGACATGCACTGATGTCCTTACCGGTAGCTGCAGTGTGGTCAGATGTAGTTGGGGGATGTGATGTTGGGGTGGTAGCCAAAGCATCTTCACTTGGATCATCTTGCGATTACACACAAATAGAGGGGGACTCTGTCAAAAGGGGGGCGCAAACATTCAAAGTGTTATATCAAAACAGACATGCACTGATGTCCTTACCGGTAGCTGCAGTGTGGTCAGATGTAGTTGGGGGATGTGGTGTTGGGGTGGTAGCCAAAGCATCTTCACTTGGATCATCTTGCGATTACACACAAATAGAGGGGGACACTGTCAAAAGGGGGTGCAAACATTCAAAGTGTTCCATCAAAACAGACATGCACTGATGACCTTACCGGTAGCTGCAGGGTGGTCAGATGTAGTTGGGGGATTTGGTGTTGGGGTGGTAGCCACAGCATCTTCACTTGGATCATCTTGCGATCACACACAAATAGAGGGGGACACCGTCAGTAGGGGCGCAAACATTCAAAGTGTTGTATCAAAACAGACATGCACTGATGTCCTTACCGGTAGCTGCAGTGTGGTCAGATGTAGTTGGGGGATGTGGTGTTGGGGTGGTAGCCAAAGCATCTTCACTGGGATCATCTTGCAATTACACACAAATAGAGGGGGACACTGTCAAAAGGGGGGCGCAAACATACAAAGTGTTATATCAAAACAGACATGCACTGATGTCCTTACCAGTAGCTGCAGTGTGGCCTGATGTAGTTTGTTTATGGGGATTTGGTGCTAGGGTGGTAGCATCTTCACTTGCACCACCTTAGGATAAACATACAAGAGTCAACATTTAACCAACACAATCAAGACTCAACAGAACCCATACATTTCGCAAAAGAAAACCTCACCACCAGCTTCAGTATGGGCAGATGTGGTCTGGCTGTGGGGATTGGGTGTTGTGGTGACAACCACATCACTTTGGCGGTCAACTGCATATGCCTTAAAGTTCACATCTCTCTTCGCAAAACAGAATGCTGTTCAAATGAAGACAAAACGAGTGACTATTTCAGACAGAATTTCAAGATAAAAAGCAACTAACAGAAACGACGGGAAAACTTACAATTACAGACACAAGCAATGAGGAAACACACAACCACCTTTGCAAATGAAGCCATGTTTAACAATCAATAAACAACAACTGAAAGGGATAACTCCACGGAAACATTAACGCCATTAACGTAGTCTTATAAAGGCACGACGCCCTCGTTCTCGTTTCAATAATAATCAGGGTCACGTGAGTTACAGGTGTGCGTCGTTTAGCGAGGCAGCCTGTTGTCTCTGCTCAACAGCGAAGCATAGCCTAATGAGGGAATGGTTTAGCTTATTATCTTTTAAAGCAGCTGTTTATCACCATCAATTCGGCTTCATTTTCAGTGAAAGACTGTTTGGCATCTGTCGGAAATGACCGCTTAAGAGGTTTCTTATCGTTGTTGCCTGAAATGTGTATTGGATAAGTCATTATTTATTGTAGGTTATCTGAAACGAAGAGACTGTGATTTGAACTTTAATGCTAAAAGCATTCACTAAGCCTACTCTGACTATGCCATGATTTATTGGTCTATTTTAGTCACTATACTAAACATCTTTGCTGGCATGTGTTGCCATGTGTTGCCTGTCTCTCATCTTGCGGAGGTTCGCTTTTACTATTCCGTAAAATGCTTTTTCATGTAGGAATGAAGACACGCGGAACTTTGCTGTGACTTTCCTAAATTTGAATGGCATTTCTTTATCGATTACGGATTCTTTTTAGTCTGACATTGTTACGGATTTCATTTGTGAAAGAGACTATTTACTCAGTGACCAGATTTTCAGATTTGAAAAATAACTGAATTGTTGCCCCCATGAACATGTCAGGTGACGCTCAGAAAGCTGCCCGAGTTATTTAGGCAGCGCAATGTCTAAAAGCAATGACATTGTGAGATTTTGATGCAATTTCTGTGATAGTAATGTATTGTTAATATTGCTGAGTAAGATTATGGTGGTTATATACCTGCATATCAATCCTGCATAACATAACGCTAGTATTGTAGTTGAAATAAAGACATCTATGGCACCTTTCATCTAACTGTGAACAATTCCATTAAAATTAGTTGAAGTTGTGTCTAAAAGGCTTACAAGAGAAATCTGTGTTGATTCACACATTAATGTGCAATGATGTCCACATTACAACAAAGAAAATCCAACAAAATTTTTTAAGTGCATGTAACTTATACCATAGACACAGCGTGGTGAGGTAGCAACAGATCCCTACAAGGCTGGAAAAAGCAGACATGATCTCTCTCTTTCTCTCTCACTGTCCTTCACACACACGCACACACACTTTGAGAAATGGTGAAAGATTAGAGGATGACCAAGGGAAGGTGTGAAAAGAGACTAGAAAGAGAACATGAGTGTGTGAAAGATGGCAACTTGGAGAAAAGACATGGTGGATGAGCACGAGAAGGACTGGAATATTGTCTTTAGTGGAACATTGATCATATGATGCATTAGAGTCATTTACACAAATCTATCAGCATGTAATAGAATTTTTTTCAGTTTCAGGTACAAAAAACATTCACACACAACGAAACCACAGAAACAGCCTAAACAAAAACTCGCCAAAACACACATACACAGAGGAAAAGACAGAGATACTTAATCGGACAGCAGGTCACTTGCTCCAGTGAGCTGTACGTTTTCAATGTCTCGCTGAGTGACCAGATGGATGCTGCTCCTTGTGCCTGCCTGTGAGGACTGACTGTGCCACCTTTGTGAGTGTGTGTGTGTGTCTGTGTGTGTGTGTGTGTGTGTGTAGTATATAATATAGACCAAACGAGCCAAATCTTCCTGGTCCCCTCCATCACACTGTTCCCCTCCATCCCACTGTTCCACTGTTCCTCCTCCATCACACTGTTCCCCCTCATCACACTGTTCCTCCTCCATCACACTGTTCCTCCTCCATCACACTGTCCCTCCATCACACTGTCCTCCATCACACTGTCCCTCCTCACTCCTCCATCACACTGTTCCTCTCCATCCCACTGTTTTCTCCACTGTTTCTTCACAGGCAAAGATCAAGGAAGACAAAGCCCTTTCATGTGATGTTTTTCAGCACTCTCACTCGAGGCTAACTCAGGTCCATTCCTCAAAGGTACATCCTACGAGGGCCTTGCCACTTAAACTCCAGGTAGGTAGAAGCCTGAGTGCTGCATTGAAATTCAATCACATCTTCTCTTTGCATGTGGTCCATTCCCGAAGACGCGGGTTGTAGTGTGAGCCTCCAAGCCTATCATCACTAACACTGTGGGCATCCCTCCACCACACTGCCAATGTGTCGTGAGTCTGTGGCGGCAGCCCACGCCATTATGAGTCCCCCTACCACATGTGAAGCCCTTTTGGGTAATCTAAACAGGTACCTAGTTAGGTGTAAAGGTGTGTTCATATAAGTACATTCATTTATTCATTGATTCACTCATTCCTCCATCCATTCATGAGCCAAGACTATCAAACATGGCTTGGCCAGCTTGACTGTTCATGAAGAGAAGTACTGTGTGTTTGGTACGCCACATGTGAGCATCTATTGCTAACAAGATCACTAAATGGCTGTGTGCTGATGCGGCAGCCCCATACCGGAACAATATCTGGGACGGCTTCATGCTAGATCAGGGCCAGATCTGTTCTTACGTGAGAAGAAAGCAGGTGTTTTTTGTTAAATATGTTACACTTCATGTCTTTCATTTGTCCTTACTTACAGCAGATTTGCTAATATATAATGCAGAGCAAACTAGTTATGTGATATAGTAAAGGTAGGCTTCCACAAAAGGATACCACAAGTCAGTAATGGTATATTCAGCTCTGTGTTAAAAAGTTAAGTACATACACTGTATGTCATTTATATAGCCGTTACATTGATTGACAAGTTTTGATATTTCTATTTTGATTGTATATGGTCCTGTGAACGAGAGAGTCCCACTACCCATCCTGGCTATGCACTTGGTCCCTGCTGCTCTGGGACTAAATACCCCATGAAACGCATGAAAAGCTTTCACAGCACAACATTGTAAACTGTATTGCCAAGAGACACCAGTTAACACAATGGCAAGGTTCCCTCAGCCGCAACTAGGCTGTTATTGTTTGAATGCCTTTCAGGGGGTTAGCCTACTAAGGCCAGTACTCCCTTAGTAGGGACGGACATCGGTTTACCAATTACCACGCAAATTCACTTGAGATGTACATGTCAAACAGTACAGTAGAGATTTTTGAAATGCCACAAGCAGTTCACCATTATAGTGCATCACTACCAGTTCAACCATTCTACAAATTCAGACACAATTTGTAGAGTCGTTGAAGGCCTTGTTGCATGAAGCATATAGTAAAACCACTACAGGAAATACGTTAGGAAAGAGGCTTCATAGTCATCTCCACCACCAAAACAGGACAAGGCCTCAATTTGAAAAAGGCAAGACAACATTTGATTAAAAACAACAAATCTGTCCTTTATTGCAGTCAACATGTAGAGGCAAAAAGTCCAGACAGTGACTCAGGTCATTGTGTCCAGAGGAGCAGTCGAATCAGACTTCAGTCGTATGGGATACTACAGGGAGAAGAAACAAAAACATTTTTAATTGCACATTTATTGGGTGAAATCCTACGGTATGCCACTGCTCCAGGCAGAGCTGTTCAACTTCAACCAAACAATAATTTGTGACTACAGGTATAGATTTGTTAGAGACCTGCCAGGCTGCATTTTTAAACATTAACGAGTGACCATGCCAAACCACAACATTCAAAGTTCCTAGACCCTTGCACTGCATCAGAATCCTTGTTAATACATTTTTAAGAGCAAACAGTTTGAACCATCCAAGTGGTTCCTTGTATAATCATAACTCCCTTACCAGTAGTTCCAGTTTGGGCAGCCACAGCACCCTCACTTGCATCATCTTGCGATTACACACAAATAGAAAGCGACACGGTCAAAAGGGGGGCGCAAACATTCAAAGTGTTCCATCAAAACAGACATGCACTGATGTCCTTACCGGTAGCTGCAGTGTGGTCAGATGTAGTTGGGGGATTTGGTGTTGGGGTGGTAGCCACAGCATCTTCACTTGCTCCATCTTAGGATAACCATACAAAAGTGAACATTTAACCAACACAAGACTCAACAGAACCCATAAATATCGTTAAAAGGAAACCTCACCACCAGCTTCAGTAGGGGCAGATGTGGTCTGGTTGTGGGGATTGGGTGTTGTGGTGACAACCACATCATCACTTTGGCGGTCCTCAGCATCTTCACTGGCTCCATCTTGGGGATTCCACATGAGTGAGGGGGCCAGAGAGAAGCCAAGGGACACACTTACACATTTTATACAAACACCAAACTTGCAGAAAACCACACAAAAACTAAGAAACACCCTACCAGTAACTTCAGTTTGTGCAGAAGTTGTCTGGTTGTGTGGATTAGGTGCTGGGGTAGTAGCCACAGCATCTTCACTTGCACCACCTTAGGATAAACATACAAGAGTCAACATTTAACCAACACAATCAAGACTCAACAGAACCCATACATTTCGCAAAAGAAAACCTCACCACCAGCTTCAGTATGGGCAGATGTGGTCTGGTTGTGGGGATTGGGTGTTGTGGTGACAACCATATCATCACTTTGGCGGTCCTCAGCATCTTCACTGGCTCCATCTTGGGGATTCCACATGAGTGAGGGGGCCAGAGAGAAGCCAAGGGACACACTTACACATTTTATACAAACACCAAACTTGCAGAAAACCACACAAAAACTAAGAAACACCCTACCAGTAACTTCAGTTTGTGCAGAAGTTGTCTGGTTGTGTGGATTAGGTGCTGGGGTAGTAGCCACAGCATCTTCACTTGCACCACCTTAGGATAAACATACAAGAGTCAACATTTAACCAACACAATCAAGACTCAACAGAACCCATACATTTCGCAAAAGAAAACCTCACCACCAGCTTCAGTATGGGCAGATGTGGTCTGGTTGTGGGGATTGGGTGTTGTGGTGACAACCACATCATCACTTTGGCGGTCAACTGCAGAGGCCTTAAAGTTCACATCTCTCTTCGTAAAACAGAATGCTGTTCAAAGGAAGACAAAACGAGTGACTATTTCAGACAGAATTTCAAGATAAAACGCAACTAACAGAAACAAGGGGAAAACTTACCATTACAGACAAAGGCAATGAGGACACACACAACCACCTTTGCAAATGAAGCCATGTTTAACAATCAATAAACAACAACGGAAGGGATAACTCCACGGAAACATTAACGCCATTAACGCAGTCTTATAAAGGCACGACGCCCTCGTTCTCGTTTCAATAATAATCAGGGTCACGTGAGTTACAGGTGTGCATCGTTTAGCGAGGCTTATTGTCTTTCAAAGCAGCTGTTTATCACCATCAATTCGGCTTCATTTTCAGTCAAAGACTGTTTGGCATCTGTCGGCAATGACCGCTTAAGAGGTTTCTTATCGTTGTTGCCTGAAATGTGTATTGGATAAGTCATTATTTATTGTAGGTTATCCGAAACGACAAGACTCTGATTTGAACTTTAATGCTAAAAGCATTCACTAAGCCTACTCTGACTATGCCCTGAATTATTGGTCTATTTTAGTCACTATACTAAAAATCTTTGCTGGCATGTGTTGCCTGTCTATCATCTCGCGGAGGTTCGCTTTTACTATTCTGTAAAATGCTTTTTCATGTAGGAATGGAGACGCGCAGAACTTTTCTGTGACTTTGCTAAATGTGAATGGCATTTCTTTATCGATTACGGATTGTTTTTAATCTGACATTGTTACGGATTTCATTTGTGAAAGAGACTATTTACTCAGTGACCAGATTTTCAGATTTGCAAACTAACTGAATTGTTGCCCCATGAACATGTCAGGTGACGCTCAGTATAGCTGCCCGAGTTATTTAGGCAGCGCAGTGTCTAAAAGCAATGACATTGTGAGATTTTGATGCAATTTCTGTGATCGTAATGTATTGTTAATATTGCTGAGTAAGATTATGGTGGTTATATACCTGCATATCAATCCTGCATAACATAACGCTAGTATTGTAGTTGAAATAAAGACATCTATGGCACCTTTCATCTAACTGTGAACAATTCCATTAAAATTAGTTGAAGTTGTGTCTAAAAGGCTTACAAGAGAAATCTGTGTTGATTCACACATTAATGTGCAACGATGTCCACATTACAACAAAGTATTTTTTGAGTGCATGTAACTTATACCATAGACACAGCGTGGTGAGGTAGCAACAGATCCCTACAAGGCTGGAAAAAGCAGACACGATCTCTCTCTTTCTCTCTCACTGTCCTTCACACACACGCACACACACACTTTGAGAAATGGTGAAAGATTAGAGGATGACCAAGGGAAGGTGTGAAAAGAGACTAGAAAGAGAACATGAGTGTGTGAAAGATGGCAACTTGGAGAAAAGACATGGTGGATGAGCACGAGAAGGACTGGAATATTGTCTTTAGTGGAACATTGATCATATGATGCATTAGAGTCATTTACACAAATCTATCAGCATGTAATAGAATTTTTTTTTAAAACATATAGGTACAAAAAACATTCACACACAACAAAACCACAGAAACAGCCCAAACAAAAACTCGCCAAAACACACATACACAGAGGAAAAGACAGAGATACTTAATCGGACAGCAGGTCACTTGCTCCAGTGAGCTGTACGTTTTCAATGTCTCGCTGAGTGACCAGATGGATGCTGCTCCTTGTGCCTGCCTGTGAGGACTGACTGTGCCACTTTGTGATTGTGTGTGTGTGTGTGTGTGTCTGTGTGTGTGTGTGTGTATATGAGTGTATAATATAGACCAAACGAGCCAAATCTTCCTGGTCCCCCTCCATCACACTGTTCCCCCTCCATCCCACTGTTCCTCCTCCATCACACTGTTCCCCCTCCATCACACTGTTCCTCCTCCATCACACTGTCCCTCCTCCATCACACTGTTCCTCCTCCATCACACTGTTCCTCCTCCATCCCACTGTTTCTCCTCCATCAGATAACCTGGAAGAACCGTTGGTGGAGCGGAGACAAGCAACCCTGAGAGAGTGGGGAAATGTATGTGAAAGGCAAACAGATTGCAACAGCATTATGGATAGGGATATCACATTATTTGAGCTTAAATGTGCCCTCATCAATACCTCCAATACTGCGCCAGGTCAAGATGAAGTGTGCTACATAATGTTGAAGCATGTATCTGATGAGGTGCTTAAAAAGGTGGTGGAAGTATTTAATAGAATATGGTCAGAAGGAAAGGTGCCAGATGTGTGGAAGCATTCACTTGTCATCCCAATAGCCAAGCCAGGGAAAGACCCTTCAAAGGCAGCTAGCTACAGGCCTATTGCTCTTACTTCTAACATGTGCAAACTGATGGAGAGAATACTGGTTAACAGGTTAACATACTTTATGGAAAGCAAGGGTCTATTTGCAGGATACCAAAGTGGGTTTAGGAAGGGGAGGTCTACGCTGGATGCTATGATTAGGCTTGAGACTGACATTAGAAAAGCCTTAGCAATGAAAGAGGTTCTAGTGGCTGTCTTTTTTGACATCGAGAAGGCCTATGACATGTTGTGGAAGGAGGGCCTCATGATACAGCTTAAAAAGCTTGGGGTGGGAGGGAGGCTATTTAACTGGATACTGAGCTTCCTATTTGGGCGTACAATTCAGGTGAGGGTGGGGGCAGACGTGTCTACAGTGACTGAGGTGCAGAATGGCACGCCCCAGGGCAGTGTTATCAGCCCTGTGTTGTTCAACATCATGGTAAATGAGGTGTTTAGGAGGGTAAGCCCAGACATAGAGGTCTCACTATATGCAGATGATGGGGCATTGTGGAGGAGGGGAAGGAACATTAATTTTATAGTCAGTAAGATCCAACAAGCAATTGAGGCAGTTGTAGGATGGGCTGGTGACTGGGGATTCAGATTCTCAGTGGCAAAAACTTACTGTGAATTCTTCACAAAAAGGACAGTTGCTGATAATGTTAAACTGTACATGTATGGGGAACCACTTGAACGAGTTGAGGTTGCCAGGTATCTAGGGCTTTGGTTTGACAGAAGGCTCACATGGAAAGCACATATTGACAAATTGGAGACAAAGTGCAAGAGAGTATTAAACAAAGTGCAAGAGAGTATTAAATGGTATGCGATGTCTGACAGGGATGGAATGGGGGCAAGCCGATCCTCCTTAATGACACTATATTATGCTCTCCTGCGTTCAGCAATAGATTATGGTAGCTTTGTCTATCGATCTGCGTCGGATTCTTGACTCATGAAGCTGGAGAGAATACAGTCACGAGCGCTGAGGCTTTGTTGTGGAGCACTTCAATCCTCCCCAATAGTGAGTTTACATGTTGAGCTGGGGGAAATGCCTTTAGCAATCAGAAGGAAAAAGCTGTCCCTAGCCTACTGGTCAAACCTGGAAGGCCACAATCGAGGGAATCCTGCAAAAAGAGTGATAGAGCCATGCTGGGAGTACGAGGCCAAAAAAGGCAAGGGGTTTGGGTGGAGGGTGAGGGAATGGGTACAGGAAGCGGGGTTGAAAGAGGGAATGGTTAGTCCGACAGTAGCCATGTCACCAGTGCCACCATGGTTGTTCCCCATGCCTATAGTGGACATGAGCATATTGAAATATGCCCAGGAAGAACAGGAGAAGCAGTACGTGGCTGGGTACGCACTAGACCACATTGGGTGTACATATGCTAGACCTGTCCAGATATATACTGATGGATCAAAGGACCCAGAATCTGGGAAAACTGCAGCTGCCATGGTTGTGAAGGGGATGGGTGTCTGTGCCTCCTGGAGGCTGACAGATGAGGTGTCTGTGTACACCACAGAGCTAATTGCCATCATTAAAGCACTAGAGTGGGTTGAGGAGACTGGGCAAGAGGAGGGGCTTATTTGCTCTGACTCTGCAGCAGTGTTGGGCAGTATACAGTCATTTAGATCCTGTAGAATGGATTTACTGAATGAAGTCTACCTATGCCTATATAGGCTGGAGCAGAGAGGGGCCTCTGTGACTTTCCTGTGGATCCCAGCCCATGTGGGGATATGGGGCAATGAGAAGGCGGATGGCCTAGCCAAGAAGGCGCTAGAAAATCCAGAGCCACAGGTCAACACTAAGCTTGGGAGGGGGAGGTAAAAGTTTTTATAAGGAGGGCTCTGACAAAGCAGTGGCAGATCCAGTGGAATACAAGTCCTAAAGGCAGGCATATGTATGCAATACACAGAGAGGTTGGGAGAGAAGCCAGAGTTAGAGGTTGCAGGAAGGATGAAATAGTGGTCGCCAGGCTGAGGATTGGCCATACCCGGCTGAATAGCACCCAATACAGGGTAGGTGGGACAGACACAGGAAATTGCATGTGGTGTCCAGGCCAAGAGGAAACTGTGGAGCATGTATTGCTCGTCTGTCCCACCTACCAGGGTCACAGGGAGCATTGGAGGGAACAACTGCAGGGAGCTGGATGCTCGGGATTCGGTCTGGCTGAGGTTCTGGGGGAGGGAATAAGGCCAGGGGAACTGGTCAAGTTCCTCAAAATAGCAGGGCTATACAAGAGAATATGAATATCCCTTTTGGTATTATTATTGTTATTTCTTTTCTTTGTTTTGTGTTACTGAGATGCCCAAAACTGCAATGTTTACAGTGATCTGTAGGTGGCAGCATGCACCACTACGTGTAACCTGCCATTAAAGCGAAAGAAGAAGAAGAAGAAGAAGTTTCTCCTCCATCCCACTGTTTCTTCACAGGCAAAGATCAAGGAAGACAAAGCCCTTTCATGTGATGTTTTTCAGCACTCTCACTCGAGGCTAACTCAGGTCCATTCCTCAAAGGTACATCCTACGAGGGCCTTGCCACTTAAACTCCAGGTAGGTAGAAGCCTGAGTGCTGCATTGAAATTCAATCACATCTTCTCTTTGCATGTGGTCCATTCCCGAAGACGCGGGTTGTAGTGTGAGCCTCCAAGCCTATCATCACTAACACTGTGGGCATCCCTCCACCACACTGCCAATGTGTCGTGAGTCTGTGGCGGCAGCCCACGCCATTATGAGTCCCCCTACCACATGTGAAGCCCTTTTGGGTAATCTAAACAGGTACCTAGTTAGGTGTAAAGGTGTGTTCATATAAGTACATTCATTTATTCATTGATTCACTCATTCCTCCATCCATTCATGAGCCAAGACTATCAAACATGGCTTGGCCAGCTTGACTGTTCATGAAGAGAAGTACTGTGTGTTTGGTACGCCACATGTGAGCATCTATTGCTAACAAGATCACTAAATGGCTGTGTGCTGATGCGGCAGCCCCATACCGGAACAATATCTGGGACGGCTTCATGCTAGATCAGGGCCAGATCTGTTCTTACGTGAGAAGAAAGCAGGTGTTTTTTGTTAAATATGTTACACTTCATGTCTTTCATTTGTCCTTACTTACAGCAGATTTGCTAATATATAATGCAGAGCAAACTAGTTATGTGATATAGTAAAGGTAGGCTTCCACAAAAGGATACCACAAGTCAGTAATGGTATATTCAGCTCTGTGTTAAAAAGTTAAGTACATACACTGTATGTCATTTATATAGCCGTTACATTGATTGACAAGTTTTGATATTTCTATTTTGATTGTATATGGTCCTGTGAACGAGAGAGTCCCACTACCCATCCTGGCTATGCACTTGGTCCCTGCTGCTCTGGGACTAAATACCCCATGAAACGCATGAAAAGCTTTCACAGCACAACATTGTAAACTGTATTGCCAAGAGACACCAGTTAACACAATGGCAAGGTTCCCTCAGCCGCAACTAGGCTGTTATTGTTTGAATGCCTTTCAGGGGGTTAGCCTACTAAGGCCAGTACTCCCTTAGTAGGGACGGACATCGGTTTACCAATTACCACGCAAATTCACTTGAGATGTACATGTCAAACAGTACAGTAGAGATTTTTGAAATGCCACAAGCAGTTCACCATTATAGTGCATCACTACCAGTTCAACCATTCTACAAATTCAGACACAATTTGTAGAGTCGTTGAAGGCCTTGTTGCATGAAGCATATAGTAAAACCACTACAGGAAATACGTTAGGAAAGAGGCTTCATAGTCATCTCCACCACCAAAACAGGACAAGGCCTCAATTTGAAAAAGGCAAGACAACATTTGATTAAAAACAACAAATCTGTCCTTTATTGCAGTCAACATGTAGAGGCAAAAAGTCCAGACAGTGACTCAGGTCATTGTGTCCAGAGGAGCAGTCGAATCAGACTTCAGTCGTATGGGATACTACAGGGAGAAGAAACAAAAACATTTTTAATTGCACATTTATTGGGTGAAATCCTACGGTATGCCACTGCTCCAGGCAGAGCTGTTCAACTTCAACCAAACAATAATTTGTGACTACAGGTATAGATTTGTTAGAGACCTGCCAGGCTGCATTTTTAAACATTAACGAGTGACCATGCCAAACCACAACATTCAAAGTTCCTAGACCCTTGCACTGCATCAGAATCCTTGTTAATACATTTTTAAGAGCAAACAGTTTGAACCATCCAAGTGGTTCCTTGTATAATCATAACTCCCTTACCAGTAGTTCCAGTTTGGGCAGCCACAGCACCCTCACTTGCATCATCTTGCGATTACACACAAATAGAAAGCGACACGGTCAAAAGGGGGGCGCAAACATTCAAAGTGTTCCATCAAAACAGACATGCACTGATGTCCTTACCGGTAGCTGCAGTGTGGTCA